>NC_136482.1:89224342-89639342 GCF_053919585.1 Euprymna scolopes
TTCCTACTGATATATCCTTACATATCTTTAAATGATTTTTGTTCTTTTTTTTTTTTTCCAAAATAAATATTCTTAAGCCGGTCTTTGCTTTTTATATTTGTATAATGTTGGCTTTTCTACTCCTCTGATGAGAAACATTTAGCTCTGAAATGTCATGGCCTAAAAAGTTTTTTTCCCATTTTCCTTCTTTATGTATCTGATGAAGTTTTATGTAACTTTTTTTTTATCTTTTAATATATGGATTGGTCCTCTTCACGGTGAGGATACAGATTTATAGGGAGTTGTGCAGTGAGAAGATTGTTAACATTACATTTAATTTAGTGGATTTTGATGCAATCGGAGGAGCAAGGAGAGAATTCCAAATGCAAATGGTTTGAGAAAATGAGTTATTAGAGTAAAAGGCTTTCTTGGCCGATTAGTTGGTCTCTGATGGTCAAGTTAAAAGTTGCATTTTCATCCTAATCACAGTGATTGAATGGACACATGTTACTTGTGTCTAAGCATCTCATTTGCAGTGGAGAAGTAGGATGTCACACGGACTAAGTAAATTCAATTTGTATGAATCACTATAGTTGACAATTGTATTGACTGGCTTCTTTTGTTGGCATTCTTGCAGGAAGAACCACGTGAAGATTGCCAACATTCTTAAGTGAAAATGATACTATGGAACTGATTGGATTCGAACTTGGAACACCAATTTCGTCAGTCTACGTTGTTATTAACTTAAGCACCGTCACTTTTAAGATTTTAGGTGTCGAATATTAAGTTAATTTTTTGTTAATTGTAGAACCGTCATTACATTGATGTATTAACTTAAAAAATATTTTTGCCCCTAAAAGAGATTTTCTGATCTTGAATACAATCCTAAACATCACATGGAAAGATGTTATATAACTTTTGGTCTACACTGGACAAAAGTGAGCAGAATAGTGCAACGGGTTGAATGAAAGATTGAACGCATATAAATTGCAATGAGGCGAAGAAATGTTATGTCGGTTATGTTGGTAGTCGTTTATTTTAATGTGAACTTAGTTTCTTTTTTTTCATTTGTATGAAATATGTATACATTTGTATGAAATATGTATTTAATAAATAGAATTTCAAAATCTATTCCATGAATGCGCAATGCTGTCAGTGTCACATATATTAATAAGAAAATACTATCTTACAAACGCAAACAAATAAAACTAAATATTTGTTCACTTGTTTTAATAATAAATTGGCAGATTCAAACGCTAGAATCTGATTCCACAAAGCAAAGTGCAATGATATCAAAATATACTTTGAAATTATTTTAACCAGATTTCAAGCTTATTTTAACGCCGTACAATATTGTGTCAAAACAATTACCGACTTTCTGACATGTATGTAAAGAAAATAAAATTGAAAATCACAAAAAGAGGAGTTTGAATGAAAAAATTCGTTTTTCACATGGCATTTTATTTTGAAAGCATTTTTCTCGTATTTCATGCACTACAAAAATCATTTGCAGCCCCCCCCCCAAAAAAAAAAACAAAACGTAATATTGACACTTAATTTTTGTGTGTTGTCATTGAAAGACCGAATTACGTTACAAAGTTTCATGGTTAGAACATGGAAAGTAGAATCAAATAACATATTTTCTTGAAAAAAGAAGTAAATATATTTTGAAAAAATATTATGGGGGTGTAGTCTCTTTTAAAAACAATACCCCCTTCAAGAACAGACCTAAAATATGTTTTCAATTGATATGTATTCAATAATGGAGAGTTTTCCTACCTATCAAAAATGGACGAGTTTTCCTAAATTTTACGCTGCATCCAATTTATAATTAATTCTAAATATAATCTTCGTTAAGTTCAACTATTTAAATTTAATACGGCCAGTGAGTAAAACTTTGTTTCATCTGTAGGTAAATTTATTTGCTTATTATTATTAGCAACAAAGTTTAGTATCTGTTCTGAGACTACACCACCTTTTCTGCCCTCGTTTAGTGGAGGAGAAATCCTCCTTGACTTGTTATTCTTACTAAATAAACACTTAAAAATAAATTAAACCACTAACAACTTAGCAATCTAGGAAGAAAAATCAATGTTGACTCTTTTAAAACAGCAGTAAATAAGTATAAATATTTAAAAAAATATTAGTTTCGTTTTTGAACTGAATAAACGCGTTAACATAAGTTGAACCACTAACAGCTTAAACGAACGAATTTAGGAAAACTCGTCCCGGGAAAACTCGTCTCCGGAAAACTCGACCCCTTTCGCTAGGTAGGAAAACTGGTCCCGTATTTAATAAATATCGATTGAAAACACATTTTATGATCGTTCTTGAATGAGATATTGTTTTTTAAAATAGACTATAGTCCCCCATAATATTTTTAAAAAATATTTTTTCTTGTTTAATGTTTTTTTTTTTTTTTTTTAATAAAATCGATTTTCTAAGTGTCCGTTTTCTACCTAACTGGTTAAGTTCTTAGTGGTTTCACTTATTTTAAAGTGTTTATTATGTTCATAAACGAGACCGCATATTTTTTTTAATATTAATATAAAAAAGAATTTACTTATTTACTGTTGTTTAATTGATTTGGAATCGTTTATTCGGTAAAGAAAAAAAAACACTGAAAACAAACAAAAGTGTTACGTGAAAACAAGAAATAATGTCCGGTATATCAGTGATATACTATATCACATCTTAGGGGTCTTGATAATCGCTAAAAAATAGAAAATTAAAGAAATTACTAAGGGAGATTTGGTTTTAAAAAGAGAATAATAAATTTTAATATGTTTTAAAATATAATTTTGATGGGGGGGGTAAAAACTATATCTCCCTCCGAAAAACAACCAACAAAAAATGAAATTAAAAAGATTCTTGATAAACGATAGCGGAGTTTTCAATAAAATTGATTAATATATTTATTTAGTGATTACTTTTTCTCTTAATGATTGATTTTAGAATTTTGAAGTAAAAATTAAAAATGAGTTAACGAGAGATTGTTAGCACATGGTATCTCTCGCGCCAAAAAAATATTTCGCTTTTAATTTATTAGTTAATTTTTGCAAAATTTGACAGGACGACAATAAATGTTGATAATTGATAAAATTATAATTTTACATAACGCATGAGTGCATTTGGTATGAGAGAAAACAAAAACATAACAACAACAAAAAAAACTATCATAATTAAAAAACAAAAACAAAAAAAGTAACGAAGAATCGAATCGCTCCCTGTTTTTTAATTTTTTTGTTTTGTTTTTTTATTATTGTTTTTATGACTCCAAAAAACATCGTTAAAATAAGAACAAAAAAATTTGGTATTAACTTTTTATGAACATAATAAACGCTTTAAAATAAGTGAAACCACTAAGAACTTAGCCAGTTAGGTAGAAAATGGACACTTAGAAAATCGATTTTATTTTAAAAAAAAAATTAAACAAGTAAAAATATTTTTTTAAAATATTATGGGGGGGGGGCTATAGTCTATTTTAAAAAACAATATCTCCTTCAAGAACGATCATAAAATGTGTTTTCAATCGATATTTATTCAATACGGGACCAGTTTTCCTACCTAGCGAAAGGGGACGAGTTTTCCGGAGACGAGTTTTCCGGAGACGGGTTTTCCCGAGACGAGTTTTCCCGGGACGAGTTTTCCCGGGACGAGTTTTCCGAGCACCTAAACGAACACTTAGAAAATCCATTTTACCTTTTTTAAAGCAACAGTAATTAACTAAAAATATTCTTAAAACATATGGGGGGGGTAGTCTCTTTTAAAAACAATATCTTCTTTAAGATTGACCCTAAAATGTGCCATGCTATTTGTAAATAGTGCTTTCATGTGCAATTCAAGTTTTCACGATATCTGTTTTTTGTTCAATTGTAATTTTTTTTTATTCAGTTGTAAGGTGGAAGCACAAAATAGATACAAAATACTCTCTCCTCTTCATGTTAAGAATAGCTTTCAAAACAATAAAATTATTATTTCAGCACGGTACCAAAAGACGGACGTACACGAATGCTGCCCCTGTAGCGAAATACGCATCGACTCCGATGCTGTATGTAGTTCGACTGAGGAAGCCATTATTATTTTTACAAGGAAAGAATTTTTGCGGCGTGACCTAGTTTTTTTATTTATTCATTTTGGCTTGAACTTTGCACATGATTTTTGTTATAATTTTATCTGTGTTTTCTTTTTTTTTTTTTTTTTTTATGGATATTTTTCTTTTTTGCCGGAGTTTATGTAATTATTAACAGGAAAATTGGTGGAAGTCAAAATGGAATCCGTGCTATTTTTAAATATTATTTTCCAGTTTAATTAAAGTTTTACGATACCTGCGTTATTTTTTATTGAAAAATAAAAATAAAAATTTCAAGTTCGTTCGAACTTTATGGATTCTTTTCTTGTTGTTTTTGTATTCTTTTGTTGTTATTGTTTTTTGTTTTTTTTTTGTTTTTTGCCGGACTTGACAAACAAACAAAATGAAAGCAAAGCAACCTCCTCAAATTGGTTCTTATGCACGTACGTTACCGTTTTTTTTAATGGTTTAAGGTATCGTAAAACTTTAATTAAACTTGAAAATACTATTTAAAAATGGCGCGCGTACTTTCACCTAACAAAGGTATCGTAAAACTTTAATTAAACCTGAAAATACTATTTAAAAACAGCGCGGGTAATTTCACCTAACAATTTAATAAGAACAGGTATTGTAAAACTTTAATTAAACTTAAGAATACTATTTAAAAATAACGCGTATCAATAAGTGCACTAGCACCAAAAAACATTTCACTGTGTTTCGATCTCTGACATACCATGAGAGGTACGTACATGCTGAAGTTTTTAGTATATTTTTTGTTTATCGTCGCAAGTGTTAATTTTGATTTTCACCAATTTTCCTATTAATAATTACCTCTAACGAAAACTCCGACAAAAAAGAAAATATCCATAAAAAAACAAACAAACAAAAAAAAAAACAGATAAAATCATGATAACAAAATAATGCGTCAAGTTCAAGGCAAAATAAATTAAAAAAAACTAGGTCACAAAAATTATTTCCTTGTACAACATGCGAGCCGATGCATAATTCGCTAGTTGGGGTAGCACTCGTGTACGTCGGCCAATTTCATTTTATAACTTCATCCTGTTTTATTTCTTTATTTGTTAAATACGTTGTTAATTGAAATTAAATTATAATCACATCCTTACATTTGAAATAATAGTGTGATTAATTTATACCTATTGTTCATTTCAAAATATAAACAAACTTCTGGTTAAATTAATCGATACCGGTGTTGAACGTAAAGAGTCCCTTTTTAAGGATTACATTATTTGACTAGTATTTTCAAGTTGTACGATACCTTTTTGTTCATTAAATTATTAGGTAGAAGTACAGAATATAGTTATTTACAAACAGCCGGGCACACAAGCAGCTTTGATTAAAACGAAAAGATAACATCAATAGTCCTAACAAGCGATCAGTTAGTATACGCGTAGTTGGAGCCGGTAGCTATTGTGTAAAGGTAGTATTAAAAGTTGCTTAGCGTGGTTTGACAGAAAGGTTAGTATAAATAGTTACAGTGGAAAAACCGTAATATCCAAATCTGTAGATATATTTTTCTTTTTAAATCGATATTATATCAAAATATATTTTTAAAAAATATCAAATAAAGCAGAATAACATGAGCATTATTATTATCCCTATTCCAAAGGAATTCATTAAATATTTGGTGAAGAAATTCAAAATTTGTTTTTTATCTACACCTACGGCTTCATTCCTTATTCTCGCTCACGCTCTTTCTCTCTCCATCTCTTTCTCTCTTTATCTCTTTCTCTCTGTCTTTCTCTCTCTCTGTAAAAATCAATGTGCAAGGGATAAGAAAATATAATCCGCTTGAAATAGCATCAACAATTCTAGTAAGCAGTCAGTCTGATGCTGTTAGAAATAAAGAGTAGCAGTCATAGTAATAGTTCCAACGGACATTTATTAAATGTTATGTTATAGTAGTAAGAATAGTTGCCCGGTTGGAAAACTCTTATGCAATGATTTTGTAAAAAAGATTTTTTTTAATCGATATTATATCAAATTATATAAAATAATATCTGAAATGAAACAGAAAAACATGGAGGTTATTATTATTACTATTCCAAATAAATTTATTAAATATTTGGCGAGGAAATTAAAAATTTGTTTTTTCAAGCGGTTCCAACGGCTTCATTACTCAATAGTAGTCTGCAAGTAACATTTTGTTTGTCGAGCAGTTACTTGCTTGACTAATATAGCCAATAAAAATAACAGTGTCCTCATTTAAACAAATCAATCATTTTCTTTCAACCGATTTTCTTTGGAATTAATGAGAACTCACGTGTGAATAAAATATATGTAGAATGCAAAGCTATTGCGGTTGTCAAGAAGTTTTGTTAACTTGGTGATACCATTGGAGCACAAGGAGGAAAATATGCTAGTATGATTTAAAAAGTAAGTATATGGTATAAATTTAGGGAAATTCTGTCATCTCTAACCAACAAAGCATTACCACTGTTGTCTAAGAGAAGAGAAATTATATAAGAAGGATCCAATGGATATGTAATGTCGGTTTTAAATAATGCTTTGTATCAATAAACAGGAAGATTAAATTCAGACAGTATTCAAAATTCAGACTGACAATTCAGAATAAGAGGAAGATTAAATTCAGACAGTATAGAGAAATATGTGTATAACAGGAAACTTTGATATTATGGCCACATTTGAAAAATAGAGAAGAGTTCTCGCAGAACAGCAAAGGTAACAGTTTCAATTTGTAAGGAAAGCCCAAGGAAAACATGGGAGAAAGTGATAAAAATTGACTTCAGAGAAAGAAAGTTAAATTAAGATAGGTTAGTATGGAAGCCGTCCAACGCATTTCAAAGCATAGAACTGAAGTTGAAATAGATATGATGATGATGATTATTTTTCTAATGCACGTGATCATCTTTTACTTGTAGTCTAAGATAAGATTGTGATCTATAAAAAAACATTCACTTCATTATTGGCAAGTTTCTGGTGATAATTGTTCTAACTTTAATCCATTCTATAAATTGATAATGAGGCTTTTATGAGATAACTGCCTTGCAGAAATACTTCTGAGAATCGAATTTCTAGTAAAACCAGTAAAGTAGAACCCCGGAATACGGCATTAAAAATTAGTAATAAAATACAGTACAGTGTATAATACGCATGTATATAATCAAATTACATTATAAATAACCCCGTAACATGGGCAAATACTGTAACCAAGGTAGGTGGGGGCGGAAAAACATCGTCTTTCACATCGTAACCTGAAAAAAGCGTATCTTAAGCCACCGTATCCCGGCGTTTTACTGTAACTTGAAAGGTAATAAAACGTAGTATATCCGTTTCTTTCACAAGTACATTACAATGTAACTTAGTTAATATTGTTTAACCATTGCATTTAATTGCCCATATATACACACATAGGCTTAATTCATCAGTAAAGCATTGCGCATATACACATGAACACACACACGCTAATATACATGTGTGTGTAAAGCTAGTGGAATAGGGCCCCAGAAGAGTGTTCAATTATTAAGATTTCCAAAATAAAGTGCAATATTTATTTATACAGGGTATCCAAAAAGTCACTTAAGTGTCAAAAATCTTTGCCATTATCCCATTAATTATTATTGTTTTCTCTATTTCAGATATTTTACAGATAACATTTTGTAAATTAATTATAAATAAGTATAGCACTAAACAATGTACGCAAGTTGTAAAATTGTTTTACTAAAATCAGGGATCAATTGTTTTGACCCAAAGAGCTTATTGACGGCATTTTCATGTAAAAGATAACCCAAGTCACAACACAGTTCGAAACATTGTGCGCCGATTTTAAGACCAAGGAGCTGTTCTTGATCTTCCGTGAGCTGGCCGAGCTCGAAACTTCATCACAAATGAATGCGAGAGAGCATGGAGCAGCATCCTGAAACATTGATGCAACAACGTTCCACACAACTTTGGATATGTTGAAGCTCACTAAACAATATTCTTCACAGTTTAAAACTCTTTCCTTATAAAGTGCAGCTTGTTCAACACTTGGAGGCTGAAGATTTTCAAACACGGGTTCTATATGCCATTCAAATGCAATAACTTGTCCGAAATTACCCCAAGTTTCTGGAAAAGTTGACTATATCAGATGCAACCCATTTTCATTTAAATGGATTCGTTAACAAACTAAATTACAGATTTGGGGGATCTGAAAATCCAAGGGCAATTCATTAAAAGCAGTTGCATCCCATAAAGTGCACTATATGGTGTGCAGTAATGGAGGAGAAGATTATTGGACCATATTTTTTTGATGATTAAGACGAAAATGCTGTCACTGTTACTGGTCAGAGATACCGGACTATGATTGCAGACTTCCTGCGCCTACAAATTAAAAATAGGCCCGGATTATGGTTCTAGCAAGATGGGGTAATGGTACATCCGGCGAGAGACAATGGAGCTTCTCAGACTATGCTTTGACAACAACATTATCTCGCTATGGTAATGTCAAATAGCCACCATGTTCCCCAGACTTGAGTAACTCTGTTTTTTCTTGTGGGGATATCTTAAAGAAAGGGTCTATGTAAACAAACCTCAAACTTGTGGCTATTACAGTATTTTTATTTTATTTTACAAAGGAGTCACCACTTATCAAGGCCCGGATGCCACTTGAGGATAAGGGTTAATGGGTATACATTAGTTATGGGATTATAGCATAGTAATCCTAAGTAGTGGAGATTTTATAAATTGGATTTCTTAGAGGGACGGTTCATCAAGAACTTGTTTACGTTGGATTTGAAGACAGTCAAATTGGAGTCAGCTGGAAAGCAGGCAAACAGAAGAGAGTTCCACAGGTGTGCAGTCCTAAGAAAGAAGCTTTGTTCATGGAATCTACGTTTAGGTTTAGGCACAGATAAAGAGTGTGGTAAATTATTGATAGTGGTTTTGGCTAGACGGTGTTTTCTTGTGAAAGTTTGGCGGGGGGGGGGCATAGATTGAAACTCAGACAAGCACGTGCCATGAAAATAATGATAAAGCAGAGACAAGCTCGCAACATCTCTTCTGTGGGAAAGAGGTTGTAGGAAATAGAAAAGGGCATCCCCCACTAAACTATAAAGTTTATTTTGAACTCTGTCAAGGCAGGATAAGCTGCTTCTAGTAGCTCCTGCTCAGATGTGTCAACAATATTCCATTATTGGGTATACCTAGCTTTTATATAGGTAGAGAATTGCATCAGAAGTTAGATATCTACTGGAGCGGTAGAAGGATCCCACCATTTTTCCAGCAGCCTTAGCAACGGATTTGATGTATGTGGTCTATTTTAGATCAGGAGTAAAGGTCAAGCCCTGAAGCTTGTCAAAACATAGAGTCTCCCCAAGACGAGAGACATTCATTTCAATTGATGCCAGATGAGGATGAGAGCGGTGATTGTGTAAAAATAAAACCATCTCTTTCCCCATTGTACCACGTGCTCAAGATAAGAGGGGAGGGAGAGAGTCAAATAGAACTTAGTCATTTATGGCCTTTGATGTGTTGCCATATATGGTAGTGTCGTCAGCATAAATGTCAAAAATAATCTTAGGATGTTATTTGGAAGATCATTGATGTAGATCAGGAAGAGAGTTGGGCCCAGGATGGACCCCTGAGGGACTTCAGCATTAATACTGTGAGCTTCTGACTTTTGTCCATCAACCACTACTCTTATAAACCTATCTGACAGAAATGATATAATAATTGAGAAAACATTTCCAGCTATACCATAGCTCGATATCTTATGAAGTAGACTTTTATGTCATACCCTATGAATGGCCTTTGATATGTCAAAAGCAATTGCCCTAGAAAGGAAGCCTCTGTCAAGAGATTCACTAATTCTATGAGATATAACCGTTAGCATATCTGCTGTTTATCTAGCAGGACGGAAACCATATTGCATGTCACTAAAAAGATTATTTTTGCTGATGTGGTTAACTACTTCTCTACTTAACACAGATTCCAGCAGCTTACTCATGATGCACAGGAGACTAATCGGCCTGTACTGAGAGAAAGATGACCGATAACCAGAATTCTTAAAAACAGGGCATACTGATGAGGTTTTCCAGGGTGTTGGGAAGCAATTCTTCTTAATACAACACTTAAACAGCTTTGTAAGTATGGGAGCTAGTTCTGCACTATTTTTTTTTAGCACTATAATTGGAATGCCGTCAGAGCCAGTTGCTTTACAGGAATCAAGGTTTTTGATTAGCTTGGCAACATCATGCACAGATATTTGTATGTAACATAGTGTGTTTTCTGTTACAGGCGGAAATAAGGAGGGGGGGGGTTGACGACCTTGGTCGCATAGGGTAGAATTAGCTGTAAAGTTCTTGGCAAAGAGTCATAATTACGCTGTGTTGTAAGGTTAACTAAAGTACATCTAAACTTAATCATCTGATGTTTGACTAATTTATCTAGTCAAGGGTGGGTGGGTATTTTAGAGTCCATGCATATATTTGTCTGAGTCCTAGTATAGCAATACCATAGAGACAGCAATGCTCAATTGTGCCTATTCTTAACCGATTTCTCGTTGTTACTAATAAGAACAGTTGTGCAGTACCTTCTCTAATTATATAAATTTTCTAAAATATTAGTAAGACGTTTTTAAATTTAATCGAAAAATTTGTGATCAAAGGGTAATACTCTATAGTATCAAACGAAATGAATACACATTTGTTCTTATTAGCAATTTCAGTGAATTATTTAATTGTACAAAAACAAACTTGAGTCCTTGTACCGGAAAAATATGCAGTAAATAAAACGTTGTTTAATAAATCGTTATTTTTTTGCATTTTTTTCTTTGCATTTCCATACACCAAACATGGATATAAATATCACTAAAACATCCGCTGGGTCATAAGCTTCATTTCAGTACCTAACTTGTCTGGGTGGATTGCCTGTAGGCTGAGACAAACCGCGTCACACACACGCGCGCACACACACACACACACACACACCGAACATTTCTAACAGTATTCATAGTATTAAACCGTTAATATACATTATACATATTCCTGACTTGTAGCTTCATTTTTTACAATATTTTCTCTTTCTTTCAAACACTCACCCAATGGATTAATTAATCTAGTGGAATGTGCTTTTCAGTTCTCTCTGTATCATCTTCATTAATAACCTCCGAAAAGGCATAAATCAGTAAGTGATCCTTCTAGAAAAAGATAAAATAACCCTAACCCACCTTGGTTGTAACTCTCGTATAGGATAAGAAGAACTATGAAATAACACCGTTTTTTTTAGTTACACCAACATTGTTTCCAGTCGTCGTGGATTTCTTGCAAATTGAATTTAAGACATGTTTATTCAGGAAAAATGTGTTCGTAGATTGTGCAAATCTTGCTTATTTTGAACAATTCAACGATCCTCAGGGTATGATGGATAGTTTTACTTGTGTATATGTGCATGTTTCACTCATGTATAAATAAGTGAAAATAATGTTTAAAATATTTTCGAAAATGGAAAGCTTGCATGCCCATGTTAACGCATACTCAGGAAAAATTTCTTTATCATGATGTCATAATCTTTTGGCTTTTCATAGACGTACTAAGAATCAACTGCAGCATTAACCCTAAACCGGATTTTCATAGGAATATGAAATTCACAGGCGGTCCCCAGTCGCATGTATATCTCCTTTAAAGGAGATGATGACATTAGGTTGTTTCAACTCTTGTAGGGAGGTGTCAACATTACCTATCATACTGATATTCACAAATTGGTCACACATCTGATACTGACCAGACTCAACCGTGCTAAACTTTGATGATCTAGGGAGAAATGGTGTGTCAATGTAATTGTGCCATACTAAGAATTTTATATATATATGTATATATATTTGATTAATCTATATATTAAGTTTCATGTTTGAAGACAGAAAACTGACAGAGGAATTTGGTAGACAAAATTTAATATATATATATATATATATATACGTATACATAAATAAATATAGAAAGAGGTTTGTGTTTACTATAAGCTTTTTAAACAAATATTACACAAGTATAATTCATGCAGAATATCTGCATGCATATAATTATGCGTAATAGTTAGCTAAAGGTGAACGTCCCATAAGAAAACGAAAAAAACTAATAGAGAATTAATTAAAATGAATGTTTAAAAGAATATGAAAAATAGCTAGATCTTTTGCAGATAAATGCAATTCCATGATCCATTTATAAGAAAGTTGCATTTTCTTTTTAAATAAATAGAAAAAAAGGTTTTATTATGAATATCAATACACAAAACAACCAAAATTTTCAGGAATATATATATATATATATAAAAGTGAAAGTGTCTGTCTGTGTACATTTTCCGACACAATAATTCTGTCAATTTTCAGTCTACAGACTCGGAAATAGGGTATAGAGATTTGGAAAAATCTTTGTAATACTTTTTCGGCCAGAAATTTGGTTGTTAAGGGGTCAAAGTTCAACGATTTGACATTTGAGAACTCTACCAAACTGATCCGCCAATTTTGGGTCTAAACACTTGAAATTTTAGATATAGGTCCCTTGGACATGGATCTAACTTAACAACTTGATTTCACCCCAAAACAATAAATTTTAAGAGGTCATAATAGGGGTGAAAATTTACAAGAATTTGACCTCTGTGGTCTCTACCAAAATACTCAGACGATTTTTGGTCTAAACATTTTAAATTTTACATAAAGGATATTCAGAGATAGGGCAAGCTTTTTAATCGGTTTGGGTCGAAAATTTGAGCTACGAATATATAAATGTATGTATGTATGTATGTATGTATGTTCGCATGTCTGTCTAAAACTTTCAAGAGAGGCGACGGATTTTCACAATATCAGTATCGTTTTTAAGTTTGACCCTTCAGACGACAAATACTGAAAAATTGACTAAACACATTAACATCTTCACCCTCAACTGGATACTTATCTACTTGGAGGATTCGCTTTTTTCACCGATACTTTTAAAAGTCAGCCCCTCTTTTCGATTGTCTAGCCTTAATTTAAACCTACGTCACTTCCGGTTACGCGGGGGTCATAACAGCAAAGACGTCACGTTTTTTCCCCGTTCTTTTCCTCCTTCGTGGTACGGGTTCGAGCCTGCCTTCCTACTCCACTTTTTTTTTTTGTTCAACACACACCTCCAAAAACCCGGGAAACGCCGGCAACCATGCTAATATATATATATATATATATATATATATATTAGAGTACTCAGGAAATGTTACATTTTTCGAATATATCAGACGCTGAAAAAATTGTCAGCATCAGTGTTGTGCTTAAAAAAACGATGACAAACACTTATGCATAATGCATTTTCATCTGCACACTAATTCCAGGATGTTTCTTATGCTCTCAATGTTAACACGCTTCTTCTGACACCTCACCTACATTGTTTCAAGCTATGTATTCTTTTTTTTACACACTTTTTCGGTCTCTCTGCCTCAATAGACAGATGTTATTCATCTGAGCCAATGTTTTTTTGTGTTCATTTCTATCATGATGCTACCTCAACACTATTTCTATGCCATAAGACAATTTATTATCATTCTAACAATAATTCTGTAGATTTATGCTTTATATCAGCGCTTTTGTATCCTATATATTTCAGGACTCTATTGTAAATGGGTTTATAATTATTTGATGTTAATTTTTTCAGTTTTTACTAATGCCTTATTTTCTTCCTGGATATTATTAATTGTATTTAATGCTGCAATTGAAGAGAAACTTAAAATGGACTGCACTGTATAGGGATTGAACTCACAGACTTTAGCTTATGAGTTTTTTGCGTTTACTACGTCTTCTATTCCATCTTCTCATCACTATTCATTTCATTTATCTTTGGTTGTCAGTTGTTTTTTTTTGTTTTTTCTTCCTTTGATGATTTTAACGCTGGGTATGGGGTAGCCAAACCAGCTACCAACATTGCCCTGCTTTTCATTGAAACCAACCGAGAGCTCGTTTTAGTATCCTCGTTGTTCCCTTAAGTGCAATTGTCTGGATCTCTTTTGCACTTGGTTCATCAGGAATATTAATTAGGTGAAACTTCAGGTTCTTCTTCATAAGCCCTGTAGCACCTATACTAACTGGTATGATTGATATCTCTCTAAAATTCCAGTTTCTTTTTATATCATACATGAGACCTTGATATTTGGTCTGTTTCTCCCTTTCAGCTCTATTCAGACTTTTATCGTTAGGGACACTTACTTCAACCAAGGTTGCAACTCTCTCTGACTTATTCCATGTAACTATGTCAGGTTTCACAGCAGCATTTTCAAGGTAGGTGGCTATAGGGATTACATGGTCGCAATGTATGGTATATAAGTCATTTCCAATTGTTCTTTTAGGTTGATATTCCCAGGATTTGATGCTACATTGGATGTTTAAATTTTTACAGATGGTCCAGTGCAGGTACTTCATACTCCATCATGCCTTGCTGTGTAGTAGCCATCTCCTAAAAGAACCTTGCAACTTGATACTAGATGATTCACATTTTCAAATTCCGTGTGGCAGAATCTGCATTTGTTGTCATTATTGAAACATGCCATCTTCTTGAATGCATTGGTCATCAATCTCTGATCTTGACCAGCCATTATAACCCTTTCCATGGTGGAGGGCTCCCCTTTTGAGCCAGTCCAAGCAACCTTCTTTGTCTATGTATTCCTGAAAGAGTTCCCCTAGAGACACACACTTCTGGTCAGTATGCTTGGTGAGATATAACAAACATAACAAGTTAACATTTCTTGAAGTTTTACTTTGAAAAAAATATGTTTCTTCAGAATTGATTGGTTAAGAGTTTGTTAAGGTTCATAAACGATTTCATAAATAAAATCTAACCCTAACCCTAACCCGACGGTCTTATCTGACTTATGTAAACTACATGGTGATATATGAAAGTGACATCTGGTCAGTGAGCGTGCAGAACATGCTTTGCATAGAGAGAATGATTTGCGATGTGAAGGCTGAGATCTGATGACCACAGAGGAAGATTAAAGTTGGACAGTATATGGAGATGTGTGCAAAACATACGTCTATCGTATGACCATGTTGAAAGAATGGATGAGAATTCTTGTGTTAGTAGGAAAGTTTAAGTTGCAAGTTTCTTCACATAGGAAGGCCAATGAAAAAATTGGGAGACGTGATAAAAGACGTGATAAAATACGCTTAAAAGAAGCAGGTACAAAATAAATGCTTAACCATAAATCATTTTTTTTTTAAAGTCAATTTCTAAAAATCGCACAATGCCAGCATATAAAGCAGACGTGAAACAAAACATGATACTGAAGACGATGATAATTTTAGCTTAAATATAAAGTAAAAATGAGAACCATTAACATTTTATAATTTTCAAAATCAGTTTTCCACTGTTTGTAATGGCTTTATAAGAACAACCTTCTTTCATTAGCTCAGTAGCAGTTTTAATTTCAAGATACACCATGCAAAAATTTTTCTGACCATAAACAAGGGTTATTCTAAAGATCCAAACAAAAATATCAATAACATTAAGAAAATATACAAAATTAATATCGTACCAATATCACCTTATTATTTTCAGCCTATGTAAAAAAAAAACATTGGTATACTAGCAGGGCTACTCGGCGTTGCCAGGAGCCATAAAAGTAAACAAAAAATTGTTTATTTGTAAATGAAGCAATTGGATAATATGGTAAATATTATTCTAAATTTTTAAGAAGGGTTTTCACTTTTTTTTCATGATACTAAGTGAAAGTAATTATCGATCATATTTAGACGCCCCCCTTGCGCTTACCAGCTGTGCTCCAAAATTGATAATGATTGGTTAATTAGTCTTGGTGTGAATTTTATTAAAACAAATATAAAACATTTTATGCTGAAATTTTACCGTCGCTTTATTTAAGATTGTATTCAATGATATTTCGATGAATCGAGCTGAAATAATAACGTTATTAATTGGGAGGGAGGGTGTGTTAACCATTCTGTGCTTACATATGTTATGTGAACTTATGCAAAAGACGGACTGTGATATTTCTTTTAGATACGGTTTTCAGTTTAAATCCAGTTCTCCTGGCATAATTTGTTTATTAAAATGTTAGGCGAAAGTACAGATTAGTTAAAAAATATCCTTCCCCTTCCCATCTACATACGTTTGTGTGTGTGCATATATTACAGATTATGCAGGGTGTAGGCAACAGTCAGGGATATTACTATAATTTAAAAAAAAGACTAAAAGCTAGCTTCCAAAAAACATAACTAAGAAAATAAAATTATGTTTTAAAAAACTCTGACACAATAAAATTGTCTAAGAAAGAAAAAGAAGAAAACAAAACAGAAATGAATTGATAATTAAAAATAGAAGGCTTAGAAAAATAAGAAAAAATGTTATTGCATTTTTAGATGCATGCTCAACCGAACACATGTACACAAACACACGCGTGCACAAACTTTAATAAGAACAATTAGCAAAGGGAAATATGTGGTGTGTTTGAGAAAGAGCAGTGGGAAGTAACCTATTTACACACACTGTGAACCCTATAGAATAGTAGAGAACAGCAGTTTGAAGGCTACATAGCAACTGTTTGAGTGATTTGAATTGTATGCATGCATGCACGCACACCCACACGCCTGTAATAGCCTATGCATTAAATGAACTTGACCCTGGGCGGAATAATATGTCTCTTAGTGATGCCATATTTTAATTTTAGTAATCGTTCGTTTATAAAGCTAAGAACTGGATTCAGCAATAGGAGAATTTTGAGTGCTCAGCCAATCAAAATGGACAGACTTTGGAAAAGGAGCCTTTATTATTTATGAATCGGAAATTGGAAAAATTATGCTAGGTCCATGTATGTATAAGCCAGTTACAGTCGGTGTAATCACAGAATATGTGAAACGTGTAGAATCCATCCAGGTGACAGCTGGTAGCAGTAATAGGACTAAATATTTAGACAGAAAAATAGGGACTCCTTCCTCTAAAAATGTTATGATTGTAATGATGTTTCTCCTAGGATGCAATGTAAAATTTTATTATCACGACTGAATGTGTCTAAAATGGTGTTCAGAAGTTACATAAGATAGTGGCTATTAGTTTAGATTATTGAATTGGTATGTGGCATTTGTTGTTGCAAGCCTATGATACTTTGGTCCAGAGGGGAATTTCTGTGGCTATTTTATTATTATAGAGATTTCTATTATTGTATATTATATTCACTCCAGTTTCAATATAAGAACAAAATATAAAGCTATCAACTACTAATATATGCTAACACAGAGTAACTTCATAACAACTTCGAACCCATAACCGGTTTAGTATATGACTAAAATTATTAATCTAATTGAATCCTAAGTTTAGTTTTCTGTTTATGTGAAGTACAAAAAATTTATTCCTGGCTGAGTCAGAGATAATGAAATCAAAGCAACTGCTACTTTTGTTGGAACGTAAAATCCAAGGATAAAAATTATCATTTGTTTCCAAAAAGTCGGAGGTTTTGTGTATTTCAGCAGTTTGTGTTTGCAGTAGATTAAATGGTTTGATCTTGGCTTCGCAGAAACGAACTTTAACCTCCACCAAAAACATTAAGAAAGAGAGAAAGAGGAATTATGCTGAGTGTAATTCTTGAAAGCAGCCAGAAAGGAATTTTATACAAGCCATGACTTATGGGTCAAATGAGCTTGCTTGGGGAGAGAGAGAGAGAGAGAGAGAGAGAGAGAGAGAGAGAGAGAGAGAGAGAGAGAGGCTAAATGGCAGTATTGTTGTGGAACTTTATTAATGTGTTTCTTGCTAATATGAATTTGTGGCAAAAATATTGACATCAAATCGAATTAAAATTTTCTCGGCCATGAATATCAAAAATGAATAATGCATAATAAACTCCTATCCACTGAGCATCCCATATATATATATATATATATATATATATATATATATATATATATATATATATGATGTCTGTGTATATCTGTGTAAAGTATAGATATCATTATTGCATATATTTATTTTTATATTTGCATAATAGTGTTTACGTGTATTGCTTGTCAGCATTCTCTCCCCTTAAGACCGAGAGATTAAGTATGTTTTAGATCTGGTTATTCTGTTTCAGTTTCTTATGAAGAGGTTTATATATGTACTAGCATTTAAGACCGGCGTTGACAGGGTGCTTGGATGTGTCTGTTGAACAACAAAATAAAAAGTGGTAGTAGTAAGGCAGGCTCGAACCTGTACCGCAAAGGAGGAAAAGAACGGGGGAAAAACGTGACGTCTTTGCTGTTACGCCCACCGCCAAACCGGAAGTAACGTATGTTTAAATTAAGGCTAGACAATCGAAAAGAGGGGCTGACTTTCAAAAGTATTGGCGAAAAAAGCGACCCTCCCCCTGTAGAAAAGTGTCCAGTTGAAGGTGAAGATATTAATGTTTTAGACAATTTTTCAATATTTGTCGTCTGAAAGGTCGAACTTCAAAACGATTTTGATCTTGGTAAAATCCGCCTCCTCTGTTTAAAGTTTTAGGCAGAAATGCAAACTTACATACATACATACATTTATATATTGGTAACTAAAGATTTTCGACCCAAAATGATTAAAAAGCTTGCCCTATCTCTGAATACCCTTTATGTAAAATTTAAAATGTTTGAGTAATTTGGTAGAGACCGCAGAGATCAATTTTTTTAACTTTGACCCCTATTATGACCTCTTAAAATTTATTGTTTTGGGGTGAAATCAAGTTATTAAGTTAGATCCATGTCCAAGGAGTTTATATATAAAATTTCAAGTGTTTAGACCCAAAATTGTTGGATGAATTTGGTAGAGTTCTCAAATGTCAAATCGTTGAACTTTGACCCCTTAACAGCCAAATTTCTGGCCGACAACGGATTACAAATATTTTCCCAAATCTCTATACCCTGTATATCAAATTTCGAGTCTGTAGACTGAAAATTGACAGAGTTATTGTGTCGGAAAATGTACACAGACAGACACACACTTTCACTTTTATGGATATATAGAGATGCATGTATATGTACATAGATTAGATTATGTGAGCTTTGGCGTGGTTTGATTGTGGAAATAATTATATATATATATATATATATATATATATATATATTTAATTCTTTTTTATTATTACATTTTCTCCCCCAAACAAGGCACATTGCAACTTTGGTGTAGGGGGCTACTATCAGGGGCAACAACTACTGGGGAACTACGTTGGGATTTGGGCAGCAAGATGTTGGTTCACGTTACACTTGAACTTCTGCATGTCAGTACAGTTGGGGAAGCAGGGACCTGGAATGGAATTCCAGAGTCTAGCGGTTCTGGTAAAAGAAACTACTGGAGTAGAAAGATCTTTTACATTTAGGGATCTCTACTGTGTGGGGGTGGGATTCAGCTGCCTGTCGGGTTTGTCGAGGGTGTCTATGTCGTGGGGGCACAAGTGTCTGCAGTTTGCCAGAGCATTCATCATTAAAATACTTGTAGAACAGACAGAGGGATGCAACGTTTCAGCGATGGGACAGAGGCTGAAGCTTAGATGCCAGTTTAGTGCCTATCAGATTGGCGACTCTCTTTTGAACCTTGTCTAGGAGCGAGAGACTAGTAGCAGATGCACCAGCCCAAATGTGACATTAATACTCTATACATGGGCGAATGGTGGCCTTATAGAGGTACAGGATACTTTCGGGTGTTAGTAGTTTTTTAGCACGGTAGAGAGAGCCTACCTTCTTCGCAGCGGCCCTGGCAAAGCTTTCAATGTAATTGTTCCAATTCATGTTTATATATATATATATATATATATATATATATATATATATATATATATATATATACTTAGGAATAGATTTATCCAACAATCAGCTGGTATGGAAACCTGTGATTATAAGATTTACAAAATATTACTGGTCGTAATAATCTATATATTATCCCATATAAATAGGAATTTCTCAATATACAGGATAGAGTAAATAAAGCAAATTATAGTGATTCAATGACATTAAACAAAAAATTTATTTAAATCAAGGATTTTTTGTTATTCCAAGTAAGACAATACTTTAGAAATTTTATCTCCTAAATTCTCCTAATTTCTAAAGTATTCTTTGTCTTACTTGGAATAATAAAAATCCTTGATTTAAATAAAGTTTTTTTTTATTTCATTGAATCACTATAATTTGCTATATATATATAAATGTGTGTATAATACGGAAAAATAAAAACCGATAATTGTTAAATGTTTATCCACGTTTCGTCTTTATTTCAAAACTTTGTCAATATGGCTGATTTGAATAAAAACAGTTACATATTTGAAAATGCATGGTGTGTCTGTGATCTGAAAATAAGTTTTTTTTTCTAACGAGGATAGATATTAGATACTAAACGTCATGACTGATTCTTTAATATTCTAATGTATAACATATAATTGGTTTCTACAAAATGCCTAAGATATAAGGCTTAAGCTTAAGGAGATATTAAAATTCAAAGAATCTTGCTACATTGCTATTAAATGATTATTGATAAAATTTAATGAAAATAAAAAAATATTTGAATGTTCACATTAAAGGTTGTGTTCCTATTTTTTTTTTTATAAGGTGGTCACCACTTATCAAGGCCCGGAAGCCACTCGGGGATAAGATTTATTGCATGTACAGTACGTTAGTGTTGAGATTTGATAAAGTGTCTTACTTAAAGGGGCGGTTCATCAGCAATTTGTTTATGTTGGACTTGAAGATCTCCAGGTTGTAGTCAGGTTGGAAACAGACAAACGGAACAGAGTCCCACAGGCGTACACTTCTAAGAAAGAAGCTTTGTTCATGGAATTTATTGCAGTCTAATTATATGGGGCTATTTAGTGATCGTAGCCTCTGTACAAAAATATGATCTCTAATATGATTAACACGTGCTTGACCTTAATCCCCCAAATTTTTATCTCTGGGGCAAATACGATGTTATCAAAAACATGTCTATCAATCCATATATTGTTTCTAAGCTGTTGTGAATTCATGAAAGTGGAGAAGGCAAACAGTTTATTAGTCCCTCAGCGAAAGGAGGGTGGACCTGTAAATTCACCCTTGCCTGTTCGTCCGTTCGTCTGTCAGCACTTTTCTCAATAACTACACCTTGGAATTTTTTTGAAATTTTGCACAAACATTAAACATGATATTAGTAAAAAAGTAACAAGAGATTTTCCGGGAAAACTCCGGTTGCCCTCCTAGGGGTGACTTTCGGGTTAAAATGGCTAAAATCAACACTTTTGTGCTTATTAAAAAAATGATGCCTTGGATTTTTATAAAACTTTCTGAAAAGTTGTAACTAACTGATTTCTATATAATTTTGTTTTTCTATACTTTGCGATAACTCTTCGGTGTGCCCTAGGGGCTCTTTTAGGGATAATAAAAACACTCCATTTTTTGAGAATATTTTACCTTATTTGTCCAAAATGGTCTGTATATGTCTATTTAGTAGTTTTACATGGTGCTGAACTCAAATTTAAATATGTTAAGGCCTTGGGGACTTTAAGGCTAAATGGGGTGGGGTGGGGATGATGGACTTAGTCATTTCTGTTTTTGCATGATGTAGAACTCAAATTTACATATGTTGAGGCATAAAACTGCACCGTTTTTTTTGTTTTTTTTTCACCAGGATTTGACGGTCACTAAGGACTTTTTTTTTTTTTTTTTTTTTACATAGGCATCACCACATTATCAAGGCCAAGAGGCCACTCAAGGATAAGGGTTAAAGAGTGTACAGTAGAAATTGGACATTATAGTAATCATTAGTAATGAAAATTTGGTAAAGTTGATAACTTATATGGAACGGCTCATCAAGAACTTATTTACGTTAGACTTGAAGACAACCATATTTTAGTCAGCCGGAAAGCAGGAAAACGGAAGACAATTCCACAGGCGTGCAGTTCTAAGAAAAAAGCTTTGTTCATGGAATCTACGTTTAGGTTTAGGCACAGATAAAGAGTGGGGGGAATTATTGATAGTGTTTACAGCTAGACGAGTGTTTCTTGTGAAAGTTTTGCGAGGGGGGACCATAGATTGAAGCTCATTCGAACACTTTCCATGAAAATAACGATACATCAGAGACAAACTCGCAACATCTCTTCTGTGAGATAAAGGTTGTAAGGAAGAGAAAAGGACATCTCCTACGAGGCTACGAAGTCTATTTTGAACTCTATCAAGGCAGGCCAAGTCCTTTCTAGCAGCTCCTGCCCAGATGTGGCAACAGTATTCCATCCTTGGACGTACCTGGCTCTTATATAGATAGAGAATAGCATCAGCAGTGAGATATCTACCGGATCGATAGAAAGATCCCACCATTTTTCCAGCGGCCTTGGCAACAGATTTGATGTACGTGTTCCATTTAAGATCAGGAGTAATGGTCAAGCCAAGAAGTTTGTCAAAACTTGAGGCCTCCTGAAGACGAGAGCCATTCATTTCAATTGATGTCAGATGTGGATTAGAATGTTGATGATGTAAAGAGAGAAGCTTGGTTTTAGATACATTAAAAGTAACCAGCCATTCTTTACCCCATTGTACTACGTGCTCAAGATCAGAGAAGAGAGAATTGGAGAGAACTTGGTCGTTTAATGTCTTAGATGTGGTACCATAAATGGTAGTGTCGTCAGCATAGATGTCTACAAATGATGTAAGGATGTGATTTGGAAGATCATTAATGTAGATCAGGAAAAGAGTTGGGCCCAGGATGGACCCCTGAGGGACACCAGCATTAATACTGTGAGCTTCTGATTTTTGCCCCTCAACTACTACTCTTATGAACCTATCAGAAAGAAATGATTTAATAATTGAGAAGACATTTCCAGCAATACCATAGCTAGAGATCTTATGAAGTAAACCTTTATGCCATACCCTATCAAAGGCCTTAGATATGTCAAGAGCAATTGCCCTAGAAAGGTTGCCTCCGTCGAGAGATTTGCTAATCCTATGAGATATAACTGTAAGCACATCTGCTGTAGATCTAGCAGAAAGGAAACCATATTGAGTGTCACTAAGAAGGTTATTTTTGTTGAGATGGTTGATTACTTTTGTATTTAATACAGATTCCAGCAACTTACTCATGACGCACAGGAGACTTATTGGCCTGTACTTTTGGGGCTAAGTGGGGAAGGGGAGGGGCAAATGCTGAAATTAGTCATTTTTTATGCCTCGTTCACTGTGCACTCACGGGGCGCCATGCATGCTTCAATTCTTTGTAGCAAATATGGTTTTCCTGTAAAAATTCTGTTAGTAGCATTTATGAGATGGGATCAACATGTAATACAGGAGTTCTTTAAGAGCTTGCAACGGTTCCTTCAAGAGATAATGGGGAAAGATTGTTATGACTTGGCTCATATGTGCAAATGCATTTTCAGTTTTTTTTTCTTTTTTAAACCTAATTTTTTGATACGTGTACGGAATTGTGAATAAACTGAAAAGTGTGTTTTCACTAGTTGTCTGAAAAGTGTTTCGATTGTTTTTGTTTTTTTTTAATCGTCAATAAATTTGAAAAAGACTTTTTATCACTAACTTGATTATGAGAAAAAAGTATTATTTGTCTCCGTCTAAAAGGAGCTCTCTTTCACTGACTGGGCAGAGAAAAAATGAAGCGTAGATCTGGAAGAAATACTTTTGTATCCATTTAAATTGATTTATTTTTGTGGGAACCCACCCTCTGAATGGACTCAACCACCATCCATATATACAAGAGCGCTTACCAATCCCAGATAGGGCTCTAGTTCTGGAGTTAACCTCACGTGCTCGGTGGAACGTAACACTTTTTCATACTGTGACATTTTGTTTGTCTTTTGTTAATACACGTCTAAACTTGCACCGTTATGTTTTCATTGTTGCTAATACCAAGCCATAGCAGTCATGTAATTTTACCTCACCTTCTATATTCACGGGACATACTGACCACTTCTCCCAGAATAAAATCTTCCTCAAAGATGCAGATGGAAAAATGTTTTAAAAGACTTTTATTATAAAATTTTATTATATGCAAACATGATTCTTTATGGTAACAAATGCTTATAAAAATTTATTTTGATTAATAAAGTTGATTTTAAAACTTATCTTCTTCTCTTCTATACATAATTTAAACAGTAGACGTATGTGTGTGTGAAAATATCTAATAGGTAAACTATTAAACTAATGGTCACATAGCACTGAAATTCTCAGGAAATAATAATCATGCACCAATGGTGGTTTATAGTGAATAATATCTTTGCATACATGCATGTATATCGCATACAGATATCGGCAAATTTACATGTAAAATGTTCATTAAGCATTAGCTGACATTTTGTTGTTTTTTTTGTGCGCATGCGCGAACATTTGTTTTTTTCTCAGGCGAGAACGCTCGGTTCTTTTTAATTTCTATTCTAACTGATGACACCAACTCTTTTTTTTTATGTTTTTGTATTAAAAAAATCATACTTACATTTTACTTGCGGTTTAAAATTTGTAAATATGAAAACAAACCTATATATCTTTTTTTACAATCTCATATTTACTTAATTTAATACATTATTTTAAGATGGAGGAGCGGCAGATGACACTGAATATGGATAGTGCGGAAATAATAACGTTATTATTTAGAAAGCCATTCTTAATTTGTGGAGGGGGAGGTATTAAACTATTCTGTACTTTCACCTAGCAATTTATTAAATAAGAAACTGACATGTATTATCGCTATTTTTGTTTAGTATTAGTTAACATTAAGTATCTGTTTCTCAATTCAATCGAAAATGACGTCTTTAAAAGAAAAAAAAATGTCGGTAGTGGGGAAAAATGAAACAGAGTAATGTGGAATTTTATAATGAAGCAAGGGTTGTCTAATCACTTTACTGTGTAAATGTATTTATGCATTAATTTTAAAATCCTGCTGAGACATCTTCCAAAAAATGACATAATTTTTCTTAGAATAATAATGCCGTTATTGAGGAAGGAATGAAACGCAGTAATGTTGAAATTTATGGTGGAGCAAGTTAACTCATTAACCAACACAATGTATTTATGTATTAATTTGGAAATCCTAATGATCAATATTCTAAAAATGATTTCAATTTTCTTGAAATTATGGTAGCCTTGGTGGAAAGAGAAATTATTTCATATATGTTGTACAATACCTGACGAGAGTATGTTAAATTGTTTCATATATGTATATAAATTACCCGTCCGAAGGTAGGTAAACATATTTTAAATATGTGTTGTAAATTACCCGTCCCCAAAAGGTAAAATTATTTCATATACATTCTGTAAATTATCTGTCCTAGGGAAGGTACAATTATTTTATACATATGTAATAGCCGTCCCAGGGTAGGTAAAATATTCTTTTGTACGAAATAGCAAATGATACGTAGACATTAGAAATTCCTCTCTCCAAAGAATAACTATATTCAAAATCAACTTCAATTTTCTCATAGTTTATACGACCCCGAGCAACGCCGGATAGCTCCGCTAGTCTATAAATACTCTTGGTTAGATGTCAAAACCTAACTGTCTAATTTTAGAACGTATGCAGTCCATGTATGTGCATTGATATTATATATGGACATAATCAGTGGCATTTGTGTAATGTTAATGATAAATTAATGTAACTATATATTTCGTATGTATGTATGTATGTATATATATATATATATATATATATATATATATATATAAAGATAAAGTAATAGCAGCAATTGTGTAAGCTGTTATTAATATCTTGTGCTTATTTATGATTATGTGTGGGTAAACTCTACGTTTATTGTTTGAACTTAATTAGTAGCAGCAGCCAATTCTCATTCAAACAAGATTATGTTTTTTCTTTTTTTCAGTTTCAGCAGTAATATCTACTTATGTATTTAGGAAGGTACAAATTTTAACTTATCAGAATAAAAAAAATGATTTGAGAGAAACATATATATATATATATATTCTAGCAAAAGTACCCGTCGTTGACTGGGTTCAAAAACAGCCTACAGAAAATGGACTCTGATTTATGAAAGTATTATAGGTTATGAAAAGGAAGGGTTGTAAATTTGGGTTGAATTTGGGGGTATCAAAACCAAAGCAAAATATGATGAAAGTAAAAATAAAATAGATAAACCCCATATACCATACCTGTTCACACTGAAACACTTATCACAATATTCTGTGGATCTATATTAAAAAACTTGTTAAACTTTGTGGCATATTTCCATTCTATCGAGGTCAGGCGCGAACGAACACTCCATAATTTTATTATACCATCTTTCTTCAAACTGAAACATCATTATCAAAGTATACTTACGCAGATAGATATGAAAAGTCTTTATTGAAGTTTGTGCCTATTTCCATTCTTTGGAGGCCAGGCACGAACGCAGACCCCACAATTTTATTATACCATCCCTATTTAAGTTGAAACATACTTATCAAAGTATTCTTATGTACATCTATATCAAAAACATTTGTAAATGTGTTTTTTTAATTTTTAAACTTTTTATTTCCATACTTTGTGGACCAGGCGCGAACGCAGACCCCACAATTTTAATAAACTACCATTCTGCCAGATCAAACATACCCATTCCTGTGTCTTGATACATCTTCTATCATTATATGTAATCAGTTTTTAAAATAGTCAACCATATAGGAGCCTATTCGTGACCAGACACACACACACACACACACACACACACACACACACACAGATATTCAGCTTTATATTATATATATAAATACTAGCGGGGGGTACCCGGCGATGCCCGGGTGTTTTGAGGTAAATCAAAACTCCGGAGGAGGAGGTAAAATAATTAAAAAAAATGTTTTGGTAGGTGAGTATGAGGATCGAACATGAACCCTCGAGGCAAAGTTGGAAATTAAAGTGTGAAAAAAAAAACATGCGACGTTAACCATTGCGCCACCACGACATACAACTGAGACATGTTTGAATTTATTTATTTAACTATTAATGGTGTCTGCAATAAAAGTTTACTCTGCGGCTTCCATTTGACCTAATTAAGAAGATCAAATAGAAGTCACGCAGCGTTTGGGTTTGTTTACCCAAATTTGACTGTTTTTCCCCCAACAGATGTTGGGAGGGGGAAACCAGCTTCAAATTGTCCAGATTGAATAGCAACTGTCTGATATACAACATTGATCAAAGCTGATTGCTTCTGGATGTTTCCCGGTGCGATTGCCGGGAATGGTGCCTTATCTTTGAATTAGTTTTGCTTTTTATATGAAAAAGCCGAATCAACACGTGAGAAGCCAAAGCAATAATTTTGTAAAAGTCGCTGTAAATAAATCTAGACGCTACACGCGTTCCCAAATCGTAGATATTATTATATAGGGGGTATATAAACAGTTCTAAGCAATAGTACCCCCCCCCCGGGAGCACGTGCGAGACATACGCGAAATGGTCACACACATTTTGCCTTTTATATATATAGATATATATATATATGTAATTTCATGTAATGGTCATATAAAGTAATGAATATAAAGAGAATGTTGTGTACAAGAATTTATTATTTGTGATTTCCTCTAGACACCTCAGAGGTCTTTCGTCTCCACATTTCTGCACAATAAAAAATATTACAATTACCATTATTATTCTATGACATTACCTACTAATGAAATCTTTTTGATGTAGTATAATCATGAGTTATGTCATTTGAATCAGTTTTAGGTTATCTCCTCTGAAATATGTTGACTACATTTCAACATGGCAAGTAAATTGGATATTTGCGTGCTCTAGCATTCTCTCTGTTTACCCTAGCAATACATATTTGTTGACATTTTAGACATTTCTCTTGGTAATTATATCTTTTAAATTGCTCACTGTTGTGTATTAAAATATGTTCCTCGTACATTGTCTTTCAGTAACCTTGTGTGATAAAATAAATCTACGGTTATTAATGTAAATGCAATCGTAACTTACTATTACCACTTTCTGCATCATTATCTTTTGGCCTGTGTATTTCCGATTGTCATGTGTACTCAAGAAAATACTTATCCAATAATAGCGGCGTCCATGATGAAGTAAAATGTCCACCATGTACATTGCCAAGAAAATGTGTAAAATAGCACATTCTATATTCCAATTTTATTCCTTTAATGCCCTCGTTGTAAACAAGCAAATATACCCAGCGTTGTCAATCTATTATATCAAATTAATAGCAGTAATTAGAAATCTTAGCAGAAAAATGTAAGACTTTGAAATTAAATTTATTTTCTATTTGTTCATTTTAAAAATATCACGCCGAAACGTGTGTTATAAGAAATTTCTACTTAAGTTATTGGTTTTAAATTAATGATTTTCACGTGAGAACCATTTCGCTCACTGTTAAGAAGTTTTAATCGACAGTGAAATCAGGCAAATGAAAGTTTAAAGCAAATATTAAAATGAGCGTCTTTAGATGTATCAATGCATACGTATAAAATATAGCATAGTCACGTAGAGACACTGGTTCATGTTAGATCAATGATATTGTTTTTACACGTCAATAAAAAAAATGTTTTAAAAATTGGGAGTTAAGTAGGATGTCCCCCAGTATGAAAGGGTGAATGCGATATTATGATGAAAGATACTAGCTGGGAGAAACTTTTGATTTTGTTTAGTTCTGAGGTGACAATGGAGCAGCACCCACAATCCCTCCCTTTTGAGTCGGCCATGTGCCTAAGTTTTTGTTCATTGTTGGTTTTCAATATATTTTTAACATGAATAAAGGATTTAATATCTCAGTGATGTTATGCAATGCTGAGTTTGATAAGGATCTCATGGATGTCCATTTGGGAATAGCAGGCGCATATGTAAGATACGTTGATGCCTCCCTGCAAGAATTGCAAAAGCTTGAGGATATACAAGTGACTGGGGACCGCTTGTGAACTTTATATTCTCATGAAACTTACTCATTTGACAGAAGTTTATTCAACGCGCCTGGGGTGAATGCTACTTTGGTATGGAGTACGGGTATCAACACATGTGGTTAAATACAATGACCCCACAACTCAATCTTCACTCTTCAATCCTGCAGTCCAATGCACTTCTGACAGCAATTGCTTCTGCCAAACAAAAAAGACACCCTATCTCCCAAATACAGGCTTTTTATAGGACGAAACCGTCCAAAGTTATTTGCATACTCTTCCCATGATCTCTAGTCTATGAATAGACACAGTGGCCATTCTCTTCTTCTTCTTTCTTCTTTCACTCTCTGAAGCGGGCGTTGCCAGTGGTAAAAGGTTTGCACGATTTTTTTTTTTTTTTTTTTTTTACTACACGCCCCCATGATCATAATCACATCTCATAATCCCGTGTCCAGATCGGCGCATTGCGTTCTCTTTGCGGTCTCTGCATCGGCACCGGTTCATCTTCATCACTCCCTGGCTCAGTACCACCATCCTCATCACCTAAATGGACCACATGCCTTAAATCTAAAACATGTCGTGGCATTCCATTGACACTTAAGTTGTTTGGGGATTGCACTCCTGTTATCACTCCTCTTCCCCACTGCGTTGTGCATCGGGCATTAGGTGGTTTCACCCAAACTTCTTCTCCTATTTGGATTCTGGCTGGTCCTTGATCATTAATTTCTGGTGACATGTCTCTAGGATGTCTCCATTCGTAATTAAAGATTGCTCTATGTGGTACTGTGTCATCTCTTTGCCCGACCTTAGGGGACATGTTGTACCAAAATGTGGCCTCTTCAGGCGATATTCTTCCTCTCTCAGCTATTGCTTTCACAGTCCAATGATGTCGCTCCACAATGCCATTTCCTCCAGGTCTGTAGGCTGCCCTGTAATAACTTTTAATCTTCCATTTTTTTAGCATCGTCTGAAAGATTTCTGAGTGAAAAACAGTGCCGTTGTCCATTATCACCTCCCTTACTAGACCTCGTTCAAGCATCACCTTTTCTAATTCAGTTGCAACTGCAGATGCGGCTTCCACTCGCAGTTCCTTCCATATCGCCAGTCTACTTGGCCCACAATCAATTATTGATAAGTTCGCCCCCCCCCCTCGGTAGTGTGCTATGTCAATAGCTAGTCTCGTCCAGTTCGTTAAAACTCCAATTTCCCCAGGATTATGTATATTTGGGGCAGGATCGATCGATTGACACCGAACACAGTTCTTTACTATCATCTGAATTTCTTCCCGTTTTACATTCGGATCCACTTGCCTCACCAAATATAATGTTCTCTCCACTCCCATGTGATGCATGTCATGCAACTCTTTAATTTCAAGACAGCATATCGGCGCCTCCTCTTTCTCAATTAACCACTGTTTTTTTATCCGTGTTAGCGCATCTGCCTTGTTTCTTTCAGAAGGCACAAACACTGCTTTTATTTGCAGTTTCAATTCAGACATCAACTCTCTAAGCATCCCTAATCTCCGCTTTATTATCACTTCTCCGGCACCCTTTGTTCGTATTCTGCCACTCTCCTCCACAGTAGAGTTCACCCAACTGAGTACAGTGGCTGAATCAGTTCTTATTTCAATATTTGTCAGTCTCCATTTGATAGCTAAATTGACACCCTTTAGAACAGCATCTCTATCTATATAAGAGCCAGGTACGTCCAAGGATGGAATACTGTTGCCACATCTGGGCAGGAGCTGCTAGAAAGGACTTGGCCTGCCTTGATAGAGTTCAAAATAGACTTCGTAGCCTCGTAGGAGATGCCCTTTTCTCTTCCTTGCAACCTCTATCTCACAGAAGAGATGTTGCGAGTTTGTCTCTGATGTATCGCTATTTTCATGGAAAGTGTTCGACTGAGCTTCAATCTATGGTCCCCCCTCGCAAAACTTTCACAAGAAACACTCGTCTAGCTGTAAACACTATCAATAATTCCCCCCACTTTTTATCTGTGCCTAAACCTAAACGTAGATTCCATGAACAAAGCTTTTTTCTTAGAACTGCACGCCTGTGGAATTGTCTTCCGTTTTCCTGCTTTCTGGCTGACTACAGTATGGTTGTCTTCAAGTCTAACGTAAATAAGTTCTTGATGAGTCGTTCCATATAAGTAATCAAATTTAACAAATTTTCATTACTAATGATTATTATATTGTCCAACTTCTACTGTACACTCTTTAACCCTTATCCTTGAGTGGCCTCTTGGCCTTGATAATGAGTTGATACCTATGAAAAAAAAAAAAGAAAAAGTCCAATGTGAACAAGTTCTAATTGAATCGTCCCCCTAAGTAATCTAAGTTACAAAATTCCCACTGTTTACTATGCTAAAATCACAATGACCAATGTATACCTATTAACCCTTATCCTCGAGTGGCCTCTGGGCCTTGATAAGTGGTGACACCCTTGTAAAAAAAAAAAAAAATTCAGCTATGTTAATGTGATTAAAGTCATCACTTTTCCTCAGCCAAGTTGCATCTTCCGCCACCACACCGCCAATCTCGACAACCACGCCAGTTGCAACATTGCTTGCATCACACCACACGACTCCTGTGCTCACTTCAGGTATGTGCCAAGCGCCATTAACGGTCTTCTTTTTTCACCTTAGCTAGAACCTCCTGCATCACTTTCATGGTTTTGCAATCAACTTTTTCTTCCCAATCCATTCCATTTGCTCTTCTTTTCACATAACTGCATGCTAATCGCAGCCATCCAGCAATTGGATAGTGCCCCAATAATTTACCACAGATCGAAAATAGCTCCCGCCTACTAATTTTTCCTCCCATCTCTGGGATCTCGTTGCCTCTCCTGAACATTAGTGCACCCATCTTATTTTTCATAAGCTTAAGGCCCAGTGCCGCTCCTCCGTCAGGGATTCCGGAGATTTTGCTGCTAATCCAAACCCCTTCAAATGTTCCACAACTTCCTGTGTCGATATTTTCGTTACGTCTACCATTATATCATCAATGTATGAATCAGTGGCCTCTTTCGTCCTACTTCCTTTCTTTAATACTGTTTTTAAAATGGCTGCCATAATCTTTGGTGCGACATTAAGTCCGAATCCTAATCATGTTAGGCAATAGGTTTTTCCTTTATAACAGACCAGCTGGTACTGCCATAGTTCCTTTGCCACATGTAGTTGCAGGTAGGCAGACTTAAGGTCCACTATTGCGGTCCCTCCTACCAACTGTCTCCACTTTCTTATCTTTTCATCACATACATCTATTATGTCGCTCCCTGTATGACACGCCACAAAACGGTTCAACTCACGAAAGTCGAACACTGGCCTAACTTTCCCTTTTGTGGCCTGAAATACTGCCATCAATGGCAACACGCCTTTTCTTTCTCCTTTCCATGGTAACAGAATACCATCCGATATCCATCTTTCCACCTCTTTCTCGAATTCTAATTTCTTATCGCCTTCCAGAGAGTTTTTATAATATTGGACTTTGTTCTGCAATACTGGAGGCTCTCCCTTCCATGTCCATCTTACTGTCCATTTATCTCCATCGAAGTTTGTTTCAAAGTCTTTATCCTCGATTTTGCAAACATTCAGCTGATGGACAGCCACGGCACATTGTATATCTCCAAACTTCACTTTGGCTTTCTTTATAGTTACACCTCCCAGCTCATTAATCACGTCCATTCCAATTATGACGTCGATCCCATTAACGATGTGATTCATCAAGATTGCCCTCACCTTTACGTGCATTCCACAGACTTTTATCTCCACTTGTCTGACTCCTTTACATTCTATATTCCTCCCATCAACTGCTTTCACTGTACCGCTCCTTCCATATCCCTTCAAAAGTTTGGAATTGATTAAAGTAGTGGTGCACCCAGTATCGACAAGTGCAGTCATTACAGAATCATTCACCTTTACTTCTATTATAGGAAGAGGCCAGTATCGTGCCTTCATTTCATTGCTAGGGTAGCTTGCGGCGCAGAAGCTCCCCCTTGCCCGTTTCCCTGAATCTGAGGACAATATCTCGCAATGTGGCCAAATTTTCCACAATTGTAGCATGTTGCCCTGGCCCTAGGGATCTCTGTGCAATCTTTTTTTAGGTGCGGTCCTTGACATCTAAAGCATTGAAGGCTTGATTCTTTCTTTCCCTTATTAGTCTCATTAGTTTGCGCACTTGCGGCCAATGTCCGAGTTTCTACGACCCTTTTGCTGACTAAAAGCCGTGCAGTCGGTATCAGTTTGCTGACATCCATTCTCTCTATGTTCGGTAGCTGCTGTAATGCCACAGATACATCGTCTGGGAATCCAGTTATGAATGCCAGTTTGGCTGTATGTTCCAGCCCTCTTCCCAGATATCCCGCCAGTCCAGCCAATCTTTTCATTTTATTAGCATAAACATCCACCGATTCTCCAGTCCACTTGAATCGTTGCAGTTTTTCGTATGCCTCAAAAGGCCCCTCAGTGAAGGCGGTCACGAGTCTCATCTCTATCAGTTCTGCATCTTCTTGTTCTGCATTATTCATCTCAAGATAGAGAGCGAGTGCATCTCCCTGCAAAAAAAGTGGAATAAAACTGGCAAGGTCTGGCACATGTTGAAGCTTAGCCACCAGTTTTACTTTCTTTATCCATCCGACTACATCACCTTCTCCACTAAAAGGTGGTATCACATCTTTTCCCAATCTCAACATCCCAGATTCCATGATCTGTTCTTAGCCGGAATAGCTTGTGGTTAAATACAATGACCCCCACAACCCAATCTTCACTCTTCAATCCTGCAGTCCAATGCACTTCTGACAGCAATTGCTTCTGCCAAACAAAAAAGACACCCTATCTCCCAAATACAGGCTTTTTATAGGACAAAACCGTCCAAAGTTATTTGCATACTCTTCCCATGATCTCTAGTTTATAAATAGACGCAGTGGCCATTCTTTTCTTCTTCTTTCTTCTTTCACTCTCTGAAGCGGGCGTTGCCAGTGGTAAAAGGTTTGCACGATTTTTTTTTTTTTTTTTTTTTTTACTACAACACATGAAGGCTTTCTTGGTTAGTCTGTTGGTCTGTCAGTTTGAAATCGAATTTTTAGCGTCAACATTTCGACTGATCTACTTTTAAACTATCTTTAAGTGCATTGCTGAACGCTGAAGTCTATGTCTAATTCGGGAATCTGTATACAGTGCAACAGATGAGATTGTTAAGTTATAATCAGTACTAACTGCCTTTAATATGGGGATAACATTCAAATCATCAACACGTGCGATACTAATGAATAAAATTAAAAATTACTCAAGATTTCTTCTCGGTCATGACTGGCAGAAAGAAATCAAGCTCCTCCTGTTGATTAAATATAAGGTTCCGTTTAAAATTCCGTACAGATTTCTGAATATGATATATAAACTCCGGAGTTGGGTAAGATACGACTTAAGAAGGCAAAAGGTTACACTGGGTGAAACGTTGTGAGAATAACCTCCAATATGAGGACAATAATTAGAATATTCCAAACACTCCAAGTATTTGTGATCGGCAAACATAAAAAGTTGATGAATGCATTTTATTTTAGTATGTCCAAGCATTTCTATAAATGACTCTGTCTGTTCGTTTGTTTGTCACACCTTAGTTTTAAATATGAGTTTTGTTGGTCTGTCATGTCCAACATGCAGATTGAAAGGACGTATCTTCAAATGATGTGTTCTTATTTGCATGTGATTGCAATGCAAAAAGTAATTTGAATTCTTAAATTGTATAAATGATTACGAAATGAAAAGGTCATTAAGTAAAAAAAGAACAGAAAAAACAGTTCACTAAATGCCATTTAAAAAGAGAATTGATAAAACCACGAAGCTCAAGAGGACTGTTTTCAATATTCTGTGAAGTCCTTTTGTTTAGTTTTTCAATTAATTCTCAATTTGTAAAACAATCTGTTCAAATTATTCAGAATTATTTTCTAAATTTTGTTTTGATGCCAAATATTTTGCACCATTTTTTTTATGAATTCCATATGTTGCATACATCTCGTGTGTTTCAGTAGGGTTTTATGCAAACAAGTATGCATATTACCATAGAACTTGTAAAATAGCCCCAAATAAAATCTCTTTATAAAGTTAATTATGTCTCTCTCTCTCTCTCTATATATATATATATATATATGTATATATGTATATATCTATCTATATTTTTATAAAGTAATAGGGTTCGTGTGTTTCTGTCTGTGTGTACAGCTCTCCATCATCAACGAAATATAAAGGAGGTAAGAGGGTAGATCTCTCCTGGTAGAGAAACATTAGAACCCATTTTAGGATGTTTCTGTTATAGGAGACGTAAGAATCTGTGCCTAATTTCTTTATATACTATTCTACAAACAACCCCCATATCGAATGACTTATGCTCATTTGCATATCACATTATATTAAATCTCTTTAACTAATTACCTCGACCTTATTACATATTGGAAATATTCTAATCATTTCAACTGTACTATTTACAAAATCTATTTAACATTTAATCTATCTTCTATCTTCTATCTATCTATATCTATATCTATATCTATATCTATCTTCTATATATATCTATAAAAACAGAGATGTGTGTGTGCCACAGACGATTTCTGATTGGTTAATCCAATAATCACATCTCCTAAAAAACAATCGTTTCTACGCTCTTACCTTTACCATAAAATATTATGGCTTTATTTATTGTCCATCTTGGAAGGGTTTAATTTTTTAATAACTTGTTATTTACAAATTAAAAAAATACGAAACTACACGAAATACGCGCACACAAAATACTAAACTACACGAAAAATACTAAACTACGCAAAAAAATACTAAACTACACGAAATACGCGCACACACGCACACACGCACACACACACGTTCACTACCGTCACGTTGTTATGGCAAGCAAACCCGCTGACTTCTTTTTCTCATTTCACTCGTGGTCTTAAATTCATTTCGGGTTTGTATTACTGTACACATAGATTCGAATAAGTTGCCAAAAAACAAATATATAACAAATAAATGTTATCAAAGGCAAATTTTTCGTGTTTTTATTCAATTTAACATGTTTATTCAGCTCGAAAAGCATACAGTGTTTACCGATGTATTGGAAAATTCAAGATGGCGGCCGATTCTCTCTTTAACACGGTAAGTTTGGAAAAAGGTGTAATAAATAAAAAACCGGTTAAAATACTGTTAAAAACTCGCTCAATATATGTTACCGTGACATAGGTTGACATATATTCGGCGGGTTTTTAATAGTATTTTGTATAGTTTTTTATTTATAACACCTTTTCCCAAACTTACGGTGTTAAAGAATGTGTGAGACGCCATCTTGAATTTTCCAACCCATCGGTAAACACTGTATTCTTTTCGAGCTGAATAAACATGTTAAATTGAATAAAAACACGAAAAATATATCCAGTTTTTATCGGTTTTTTACCTTCTCTGCAGAAGTACAAAAAAAAAACAAACAAAAAAAAACGGAAGGTACTTTTACAGAATGTTAAACTAACCCTAACCGATGTTTTATGTTTAGTTTAGGAAAAGTCAGAAGAAATAAAAGTCATTATTGCATGAAATATACGTATTTAGTTGAAGTATTGTTTATGTCAATTCTTTCGAAGAAATTTAGCAAGAATACCTGTAAACCAGGAAATCGGTAAAATGTCATCATGGATGAATACTTGTCTATTATAATTTCTACCCTTGACAAAAACTTAGCCATAACAAAAGAGATTTATTGTTCAGATTGTTTTTGAGATTGATTTCTAAAAAGATATTTTATAAATAAAATCGACTTTAAACTTAAAGACTTAAATTACAATAATTGAATTTAAACATTCTTATTTCAATATTTGGCACATAACACCTGCAAAAATGATCACAATGTCAGGATTTCATTTTATTTCAGAATCGATGGCAAATACTAATATTTAACATTAGTTTATCATTTAAGCCGATAAAAAGCCCTTTTTTTTCCGAGTCATAAAAGGATTTGGAGTTTCCTAATCAACCTTTCGGGTGCAGTTGCACGCTCTCAAAATAACTAAAGTGTTGGCTTTAAAAAAATTGGTTCATTAAAACTAAACAGGTTTAGTTTTAATAATAAAAAAAAAAAATTAAAAAAAAAATCGCTTTGGTAATTAGATATGTCGTATGGTTATCCCTAATCGCTGAATAAAACCGCTAACGAGTTGAATGATTACGACATAAAATTAAACTCGGGTTCCTGAAACGGAAACTTCGTTTGTTTTTGTTTTTTTCTTATCAATATATTTACATTGTTATTTTGTTTTCATTTTCAATCATTCGAACAGTTTTCTTTTTCAAGTAATCCAAGTTACAAAATTCCCACTGTTTACTATGTTAAAATCACAATGACTAATGTATACCTATTAACCCTTATCCTTGAGTGGCCTCTGGGCCTTGATAAGTGGTGACACCCATGTAAATAAAAAAAAAAAAATCACTCGAACAGTTTTCTTTTTATAATGTACAGTTTTAAAAGTTTAAAAACGATATAGTTTTTACTTCAGGAAAATTAATGGGTCAGTTTTTACGATGTGCCCTGTTAAAATACTGTTAAAAACTCGCTCAATATATGTTACCGTGACATAGGTTGACATATATTCGGCGGGTTTTTAATAGTATTTTGTATAGTTTTTTATTTATAACACCTTTTCCCAAACTTACGGTGTTAAAGAGGGTGTGAGACGCCATCTTGAATTTTCCAACACATCGGTAAACACTGTATGTTTTTCGAGCTGAATAAATATATTACATTGAATAAAAACACAAAAAAGATATCCAGTTAGGTAGAAAAGTAACTTATCTTGCCTTTGATAACATTTATTTATATATTTGTTTTTGACTATTTTTTCGAATCTATGTGTACAGTAATCTTGCCAGGATGCGGAGGAAAATGAATGAAGGGGGAGGGGAATAAAATAAAAACATTTTGGAAACAGAGTAAGTTTGAAAGAATTGCTTTGCACAGAAAGAAATTAATGAAAAAATAAAATTAAATTTCTTTTCTTTCTTGATTTTTTTTTTAGTTTTTTATGAAAAAGGAAGTCAAAATTAAGACTATAAAAAACAATTTTTATTAAGAGCGAACCTCAGTCGTCAGGTCTGTAAAAAAAAGACGTGGAATAATAAATGTTTTCTAATACAAATTGTTTTTACTTATGTGTTCATTTGTCTCTTTGAAGTTCGTTTGTTTAATATATCGGTTTGCAATATAATTTTGTCATTCTGTCAGACTCAAATTTTAAATCTATATATCTATAAAAGTGAAAGTGTGTGTGTGTGTGTGTGTGTCTGTGTACATTTCCCTACGAAATAACTCTGTCAATTTTTAGTCTACAGACTCGAAATTTGATATACAGGGTACTGAGATTTGGAAAAATCTATGTGATCGGTTTTTAGCCAGAAATTTGGCGATTAAGGGGTCAAAGTTCAACGATTTGAGCTTTGAGAACTCTACCAAACTTCTCCGACAATTTTGGGTCTACACACTTTAAATTTTAGATATAGCTTCCGTGGACATGGATCTAACTTAATAACTTGATTTGAGCCCAAAACAATAAATTTTCAGGGGTCATAATAGGGGTCAAAGTTAAAAAAATTACCCCCTTTTTTTTTGCTCAGCATACACCTCCAAACACCCGGGCAACGCCGGACACCCATGCTAGTATATATATAATATAAAGCTGAACGTGTGTGTGTGTCTGGTCACGAATAGGCTCCTATATGGTTGACTATTTCAAGAAAATGATTGTATATAATGATAGAAGATGTATCGAGGATCAGGAATGGGTGTGTTTGATCTGGCAGAACGGTGGTTCATAAAAATTGTGGGGTCTGCGTTCGTGCCTGGCCCTCAAAGTATGGAAATAAAAAATGAAAAAAAAATAAATAAATAAAACGTTTACAAGTTTTTTTGATATAGATGTACATAAGAATACTTTGATAAGTATGTTTCAACTTAAATAGGAATGGTATAATAAAATTGTGGGGTCTGCGTTCGCGCCTGGCCTTCATAGAATGGAAATAGGCACAAACTTTAATAAAGACTTTTCATATCTATCTGCGTAAGTATACTTTGATAATGATGTTTCAGTTTGAAAAAAATATGGTATAATAAAATTATGGAGTGTTCGTTCGTGCCTGACCTCCATAGAATGGAAATATGTCACAAAGTTTAACAAGGTTTTTTAATATAGATCCACAGAATATTGTGATAAGTGTTTCAGTGTGAACAGGTATGGTATAATAAATTATGGGGTTTATCTATTTTATTTTTACTTTCATCATATTTTACTTTGGTTTTAATACCCCCAAATTCGAAGCTATCTCTTTACAACCCTTCCTTTTCATAACCTATCATACTTTCATAAATCAGAGTCCATTTTCTGTAGGCTGTTTTGGAACCCAGTCAACGATGGGTACTTTTACTAGTAGATATATATGATGGCAGCAACTCGTTCTCGAGTATTGCCATTACTTAATATATCTCTGGCTGAAACATAAGCGCAACAGCATGTGCCAGACGGTCACCTCTATGAACCCTCCACAGTCCTGCACACTCACCGATGACCGGGCCCAAGCTGTGGTGCCCTGAACACCCACCAGGCCAGACCCTGGAAGTTCCAGAGCCCCCACTGCCATCGACGCCCATATTTGCATCAGTCCTCATTGAATGTCCGTTTGCCATTTTAGGCTAAAGCCAACCATTTTGTTATCGAGATACACACTGATTGCAAAATGTGTATTCCATTGCATATCAAGTAATGCCTGTGCTTGAAGCTTTTTATAGTGAGAAAAGACTTTGCACTGAGACAATCCCACTCTCTAAACAACTGCCACATTGAACCAAAAAGAAGAGCAAGTCACCATCATTGGAAGCAGCAGTCGCCACAGGTTTTGTATCAGGGGTTTCCTTCCCCTAGAGAGGTTGTCTCCACCACGGCTTACGGGAGCCCTCTCCATCCACTATGCCATTTGATCCATGACTGGGACTTAGGTTGTTGGGCATCAGAGAATACTCCACACGCCGGTGGGTCATGTATGCCACAGCTGACAGCGCCTAAGCTCCTCTGGAGGTTTCTGTCAGGGTTACCTCACTCTTAGACTTTGGTTAGAAGAAACTTGGCCCACAAGGCATTGGAGGTCCAGCTATATGGTGCAGGACACTCACCGTTCATTAGAGCCCCGTCTGCGTGGCAGTGGTCATAACGTGCACGTGGGGTTGATTTGTCTAGGAGAAACACAGTATGCCGCTAAGACATATATATATATATATATATATATATATATATATATATATAGGCATAATCATGTTGACATACCGATTCTGGTTTGATCATCAGTTAAGCCTAGACAGTACTAGATGGTTGACCATTTGGAAATACTAGACGCTGTATGTGACAAGATGGAAAAATCTTTCTAAAGATGTGTTTAGCAAGTTACTTCAGTATAATCTGCTAATTGAAACATGTGATAACACAAATGGAAATTCTGTTCTTAATCATATAATGAAGCTCTCTAAAGAGAGTATGTAATTCGTTTGCATGTTGTTGTTTTTTCCATAAATTTCTTAGAGAAATGAGGTTCTGAACTTTTATCAAGATTTTAATGTTTAATACGATGTTTATAAATTCTGCAAGCTTGCCATACTGACAGACATATCGTCCTCTTGTCAAGCTTGGACGCATTTAAAAAATGTACAACTTTGCAATTTATAACAAATGGATTAATTAAGCATAAAGAAAGGAAACGAAAAAAATGAAAGATATCTATGATTAAAATAATGGACACGTTCACTATTGGATTGTCTGACACTGATAAACCAAGAATAACACATCTTTAGGACGCTATATATATATATATATATATATATATATATATATATATATATATATATATATATATATATATATATATCGCGGCATAATCGCGTTGACACACCGTTCTTATCAAATCACTGAAGTTAAGCAACGTTGAGCCTGGTCAGTACCATATGGGTGATCATTTGGGAATTCTAGGTGCTGTATGTGCTCTCCGCTTATCTTGGTATTTGTTTCCAGTCGTCCTATACATACATTTCACTTGCAACAGGTATTTAACAATGTCAACTCAGGAGAGGTGTGGTTAGAGATTGTGCACCTACTGCCACGAAAATTTTACACGCAGGCACTCTTTCCTGAGTACTCATAGTCTGTCAAAAACTGAAGGAGCCTATGTATGTATGTACATAGATACATATATATATATATATATATATATATATATATATATATATATAATGTATGTATGTGTGTGTGTAGAAGATTGGTGCAAAATCTTTGCGGTACTTGTGCATTTAACGAACCAGACGTAACTCAGCATTTGCTCGGCTTTGTCCGATGCATGACGTCAACAGCTCGGGTTTTGCTGCTGTCTGACAAAACATGGTCATCAGCCAATCAAAACACTGCGCACTTAGTTTCAACTCGACGCGTGCACACACGCGTCGAGCAGCAGATATGAATTTCGAGATCGCGCCGACTAGAAATCTTCAGTGCGAATATGGGTTGTGGTCATGCAACACAATTGTGGACTGGAAGAATTTCCTGCGAGATATAATATGCCGGGATTACTTTCTCAGCAATCCCCGGCAGATAGGAGGCCCAGCAGGCCATACGGTCGAAATCGACGAGTCTGTCTTCTTCAACCGCCGGAATCACAACGTCGGCAGACGTCTAACACTTGTTTGGGTCCTCGGTGGATACGCCGACCCCGCCAAAAAACATTTTTTTTTTGGGGGGGGGGTTAACGTAGCAAATAGGGATGCCGAAACCCTCCTTCCACTAATAAGAAAATACATTCTGCCGGGGACCACGCACGGTCGTATCAGACTGTTGGAGCAAAGTGGGAGGAGAGGGGTAACGGTTAACCACCACAGCCTTAATTTTGTAGATCCCGTAAAAAAAAGTTCCTTGCATTTTTCTTACGATTTTTTCTTTTTTTTTTTTTGTACGTAAATAGTTGAAAAAAAAAAGTTTCATAAAAAACCAATTACTCACTATTATTTGTTAAAAAAAAATAATCCTACAAATATCATTTTTGTTGGTTATTTTCACGTAAATAGTTGAAAAAAAAGTTTCATTAAAAAAAAATAATTACGATTATTTGTTTACAAAAAATGTTTTATATGTATTTATTTTGCAAACAGAAAATAATTTCAAACAATAATACTACTAATAAAAAATAACATAAATGAACGGTAGGTTTTTTTTTTTTACTTATTTATTTTTGGATTTTTCTACATTTTACAATTTCATTTTAGCGTTGTTTTTTTTTGCTTTTTTTTTTATCGGCAACGCTCGGTTTTATCCGGCTGTTGACGTCATGCGTCGGACAAAGCTGAGCAAATGCTGAGTTACGTCTGGTTCGTTAAATGCACAAGTACCGTCTTTGCAAATATAAGATTTCATCTTAAAAATGAAAAACTCGCTTTGAAAATCTTTATTCATAACATTAATAACATTTACTTTCTTATAAGTTGATTCCATCTGTCGATGAGTTATAGTATCTCTCTTTTAAAATCCTTAAGGTTTTGATGTGAAATATGAATCTGATGTATATTCAATCCCATCTCGTGATGTTACCATAAGGCCATCTAAAATGTTTTGCAATCATCAAAATAAGTGATTATCCAAGGGCAATAGTTTAGGAGAATATGCAGAGTGGACGAAGATTTCCCTATCAAATTCTCGCTGATCTTTGGTCAGTAGCGCTGTGTAAGGACGAGCATTATAATTGATAAAAGACGATCTCCTTTCTGTTGACTAAAGAAGGTCGTTTTCGAGTCGAAGTGGGTGATAATAATGCAGGACAATATGAATAATGCTTTAATAATCTGAAATAAAAAGTTATAAATTTATCATGGTGATATGTTTAAGTAATAACAATGGGCAAAAAATAGATTACAATTGTTCAAAATGATCTGATGTTTTTGTTGATCATAAATTACATAACAATGAAATAAGAAAAATAGTTTTTCATTTTTTTAAATGTAAGTAGAATGCCATTTCATTTCACACAGTCTTAAATGTTAAATAAGCCAAATGTTTCCCATCATTGCTAACACACGAATGTAGACGTTTCCGAAAGTTTTCAATAAGTCAATAGATCATTTTGGGTGGAAGAGCAGCAATTTCAAAAGGAATAGCTCGTTTTAATTCCTCAAGAGATTGCGGATGGTAGCTGAATACTTTTGACTTCAAATATCCCCACAAGAAAAAATGACAGGAATTTAGATCAGGGGATTTTGTGGACCCACAAATATCACAACGTAAACAAATAAAATGATTCAGCAACATTTCCTTTAGAAATCCCATTGCCTGTCTAAAAGTATGCGATGTTGCACCATCTTATTGAAACCATACATTATTTCTATGCTCAAGTTCATTCACTTTGGCCCTCAGAAAATTTTTAGCATGACACAATATCGCTCAGAATTACCTGTCACTGTACCATGTCATCTCCGAAAAATTACAGGCCCCCCAAATGTGAAATATGTTTAAAAAGTGCATGAATACAGATATAAATGAATTTTTACCTCATTAAAATATAATGGCATTCTATGTGCATTTAAAAAATACAAAAATATTTTCTTCATTAAATTATTTAATTATATTTTTTACCTACAAATATGGCAAATCATTTTGGGATACACTATATATATATATATGTAGTAATTTATAAAATATATATGGCGAACAATAGAAAATAAATAAATTAAATAAACATGAATATACATAAACGATCACATATATATGTATGTATATATATATGTGCATATATGTATGTACACATATGTATATTTATATATAAACTAACAAAAAAAATGTATGCCTTAAACCACTAACCTAGTTTTAAAACAGATCCTTTGTTCGATAAAATGCATGCCCATTGGCTGATAGGAAGGAGTGCGGTGGATACTAGAAAGCTGATTGGCTGAATAAATCCTCAATAGAAGAGGACCATATAAAAACGATAAACAACCACAGAATTCGTGCATAAGTCTGAGGAATCCTAGAGTGGATGAAACGCCGAATATTCAGTGCAGCTTAATCGCCATATATATTTTATAAATTACTAACTAGCTCTACCTACGTATTGAGTACTTTTGAAGTAATTACTTAAAGTTTACGCATAAATCTATACTTTCATATATTAATTTTATGTGAGTAAATGAAGTAGTTATATATATATATATATATATATATATATATATATATATATATATATATATATATATGATTTATTATAAACGAAGTACCTGATCATTATGAATTTGGAAATAGCTGTGAGGCACAGGTGATTGTCATATAATAATCTAGATTTATTTTATTTTATGCAAAGAGCAGGGACTGAAAGGGAAATGCAATTGGGATTCCTACAATTGTTTGTGAAATTTAGACAATTGGTTTTATATATCAATCATTAAATATTATCCAAATTTCAGTTTCTTTAGGCTATTTCCCATGTGAAAATTCGAACATTTCAGAGTGACATTGAATGCAAATGATAAAACAAATGCTATACAATAAACAGCGGTTGTAAACCTAACAAATCCTTTTATTTAAAGAGAAGAATTTTAGGATGTTTTGTGTGGGTGTGGATTACAGTTGTGTGCAAAAATTGTCTTTCACGTTTGCTTCGTGTAAGTTAAAATGTCACAGTTAGTCATGTGTGTGCATTATTTGCTGTAGAATATTGGGGCAACTAAAGATTTTACATTGCAATCGATGAATATGAGTGTCCAGCCTTGTAGTGATCGTCTCATGCAAAGACCTTGAGCTGGCTAAAGCATCGTGAAAATGGCACCAACAAAATGTGAGGAAAGCCATGCTAAAGTGTAAATGATCTAAATATTCTATCAAAATCAGCATAAATTGTAAAATCTAAATATAAAATCAATTAGGTGAAATATTTGCAGTAAAAATTATTACTTGTGAAGAATTGTGAAGAAGCATAGCAATTAGTAATAAGATTGATGGAATGGTGTGCAGTTTTACTTGACAAATTCCAGTTAATTTTTTTTTGTTGTTATTTCATCTGGTCAAATTCTACTTGTAAGGCTTGATTGGACCAAGTCTGTGTTTCATTGGAAATAACGAATGAAAAGAAAAAAAATCCCTTCTAATCACGCTATATCCATAGCGTCAACTTGTTTGGATGGAGTCCAAGATTCCGTGTGATTAATGATGGGTCACTTGGCTTGGCTGATTAATCTTTCGCTTTGCACATTTCCTGTCACAATCTGTTTCAAAAGCAAAATATAAAAAAAAACGATACATGTATTCACGCAATAAAGGCAATCGATATTATCAGCTATTCTTTCTTGGAGTCAGGGGTAAACGTGTAATTTTTATTCTCATTTTTTTACTAGCTGATATACGCATAATGGATTCTATGATGATGTGAAATTTAATGTTAATTATATTTTATTTAAATATATGGATGTTTTATGTAGGAGCTAGATAGAGTAGACCTTATATTATTGTGTATATATACAAGTCATGTTAGAATAAATAGTACATTTAGTGACAACTTCATTGTTAAAGTAGGAATACATCAGAGTTCTTTTCTCAATTTGTTGTTTTTCATCTGTGTCTTAGAAGCATTATTCAGTGGGTTTTTTATTGGTCGCTCGGAAGAACTGCTGTATACTGATGAATTATTGCTTGGCTGTGAAACAAGGTAATACCTACTTGGAAGAATGCTAAAGAAAGTAAAGGTCTGAAAGTGAATGTTATTAAAATCAAAGTGATGATCAATAGTTGTAGTGCTGGAAAGCTTCCAAAAAGTTCTTTTTACTAAATTTATTAAATGGACGTGCAATTCATTTTTTTTTTTTTTTTGGTGCTTGTAACAATTGGATACACAAGAAGTGCAGTAGTATTGTTGGTAACTTGAGAGAAGATAAATAGTTGGTATGCAAAAAATGTAAGCCAATGGAGATGGGAGATGTGGAAAAAAGTCTGTATGGATGGCGATGTTATTGCAGTTGCCAATGAGTTTTATACCTTAATATTACAAGTGGAATACAAGATGAAGCAAGTGCTATTGGGCTTTAATATTAACCAACAGAGTGTTACCATTGTCAATCACGAGAATAGTCTATCAGGCATGTGGATGAAGTGTTATGATGTATGTAATTGAGAGCTCGTCAGTGAAGCTTGAAAACATACGTTGCATAGAGAGAAATAGTATGAAAATGATAGATACATGTATACTGTAAGTATCGAATCAAACTAATTAGAATAATGTTTCAACAGTATTGAAAATGCTTGCAGTACGGGGGAAAGCTATAGGAGAGTTCTTGGGCCAATTGATGACGAGCATTTGAAGGAGGTTTAGTTGACACTAGAAGGCTAAGGGCCCTGTCGGTGGGGCATTAGAATACACCGACTGCCCCCCAGGGTAAAAGTCTCTCAATAGGGGTCCTGGATATGACCTTAAACTATATCCAGTGGTGAGGCTTCAGCTTGTGTGCTTTGGGGAGTGTGGAGCCACCCGAGAATTGCCATTGCTCTCAGGTCCACTCTGACCCGGAGTGGTAGTACCTGTTAGGGTTCCAACTATGGATTAAATAGAAACCGACTTGAAAACAACAAATATATTCTATTAAAAATTTTCTTCAATGTTTGGATTCGGCATTAAATAACCCGAAAAGGGTTGATATGCCGTAAAACAACCAACCAAACCAAACTAGAAGGCTAAGGAAAAGGACAGGTGATAAACAGACATAAGAGAAAGAGGAATACATAGAGACTTGACCAAAGATAGGTTAGTTTGGAAGTCAATTTCTAAAAAGCCAACATTTAAAACAGACTTAAAACCGAATCTGATGATAATGATCTTCAAAATCTACATAGCAACTGTTTGCCGAGCTTTAAATCATTTTGTCTACCCTTTGATTAAATATCAGATAATAGCAATGATTACCGTGCTTTGTGCACGACTTCACTGTACACTCTTGTACCTGCAAAGCGGGTACCTGAGTGTACAACAAACTTTGACCTTGACCTTGAAAAATATTGTGCCCCATCTCTAGGTGAGAGACCATCATGTCAGGTTTAGTCATGATCGGTTCAGTAGTGTGGGCTGTAAGAGAGTATATATAAGGCTATGATCTTGATCTTTATTTTGGAAAATGGTGTGCACCATCCCGAGGTGGGGGACCATCATCATACTAAGTTTCTTCATGATCGGTCATGATTGGTGTGGGCTGTAGAATACACATGAACGCTACTACTTTTTTTTATATAGATTAGATATCTACCCTAGATGAAACTTTAGCTTATTTATATATTTGGTGGAACATTATTTTCTGTTTTTCTTATCATATATATATATAGTGGTGAATTATTTTCCAATGTACAAAAGCAGGATCAGTTCTAAATCATGATTTTTTTTTTTAATTGTTTTCAAATCATTTTATTTATAAGCAAATGCCTATATTTTTCATAAGTGCTTAACACATGCTTCTTTGCAGTGATATATATATATATATATATATTTTTATTTTTTTTATTCAATTTTCACCCCAAACAAGGCACAGTGCCACTTTGAAGCAGGGGGCTACTATTAGGGAATTAATTAGCGGGGTCATTATGAAGGGAGAAGAGTAGAAAGATGTTTGTTAACATTACACTTGAACTTCTGCATATCATTGCAGTTGGGAAAGCAGAATCCCGGAAGGGAGTTCCAAAGACCCGCAGTTCTGGGGAAGAAAATATTGGAGTAAAAGGCTTTCTTGCACCTAGGGATCTCCACTGTAAAGGGATGAGACTTAGTAGCTTGTCGGGTTTGTCGGGGGTAGTTACGTCGGGGAGGTACAAGTGTTTGCAGTTCGTCAGAGCATTCACCATTAAAGTATTTGTAGAACAGGCAGAGGGATGCAACATCTCGTCGATGGGACAGAGGTTGAAGCCTAGATGACATTTCAGGACCTATCAGGTTGGCGACTCTTTTTTTAACCCTGTCCAGGAGCGAGAGACAAGCAGCAGATGCACCAGCCCAGATGTGACATGGGCGAATGGTTGCCTTATAGAGGTATAGGATACTGGCAGGCGTAAGTAGTTTTCTAGCACGGTAGAGGGAGCCAACTTTCCTTGCAGCAGCCTTGGCAATGCTCTCAATGTATCTATTCCAGTTCATATTCCCTGTAAACGTTAGGCCGAGGAGTTTAAAAGAAGTACTTTCAGGCAATGTGTTCTTGGCCATTGCTATTGGTGGTAGAAGGTTTCTTGTAGTTATTGAAGGAAACAAGCTTAGTCTTAGCAGCATTGAATGAGACCAACCATTTTTGTCCCCATTCCACTACGGATTGAAGGTCATCCTCTAGTGTTTCTGCCATTTTCTTGGATATGTGTTCATTTGTTTTCCCCTCATATCTGTTATAGAGAGTGGTGTCATCGGCAAATATACCCATCTCCGAAACAATATTATCAGGGAGGTCGTTTATGAATATCAGGAACAATAGAGGTCCAAGGATAGACCCCTGAGGCACTCCCGCATTTATGTCATACTGTTTGGATGTACGTCCGTCGAGAACAACTTTGATCTTTCTATTACTTAAGAAGGATTTAATTACGTTATGAATTCTTCCAGTGATTCCATATGATCTAATTTTCCTTAGAAGACCATCGTGCCATACCCTGTCAAAAGCCTTAGATATATCAAGGGCCACCGCTCTACCCTCCCGTGTTTTATCCAATGAACGGTATATACGTTCAGAAACTACAGTTAAGATATCTGCTGTTGAACGGGCTTGCCTGAATCCATATTGTTTGTCAGTCAGGAGTTTAGCAGCTGTTAGGTGCTGGACTAGGACTTGATTTACTAAGGACTCAAATATTTTGGCGAAAAGCGGGAGGAGGCTAATGGGCGATAATTTAGTGGGTCAGTTCTTTCACCAGAATTCTTGAAGACTGGTACCACAGAGGCGGTTTTCCAGCAGTCGGGAAAACAGGATTCGTTAAGGCATTTATTGTAAAGTTTGGACAGAACTGGAGCAACCTCGGCAGAGCATTTTTTTAATAGCACAGCCGGGATGAGATCTGGTCCACATGCTTTAGAGGTGTCTAGGTTTTTTATAATAGCATGTACCTGAGAAGGGGTGATTTTCAAATCGTCAAGTGTGGTGTCTGTTCGCAGAGGAAAATCAGGGAGTGAGTGGTGTACCGAGTTCAGTGTGGAGTTTGAGGTAAACCGGCTGGCAAGCAGATTAGCCTTGTCAGTTGCCGTGCAAGCAACCTCATGATTGTTTGTTAGTGGGGGAATAATTGACTGTCCATTATTAAATACGCTGTTGTAGATTTTCCAAAAATCCCGGGTTCCTAATTTCTGTGCTTCGATGCGCTTTCTGGTGGTTTCAGAGTAATCTGACTTAGCTGTGTCTATCACTCTCTTACAATTATTTCTAGCTTCTATAAACTTCTGTTTATTTGAGCTGGACTTATGTCGGTTGAATCTGCGGAACGCATGCTGCCTTTGACAAATGGCAGCTGCACAAGCAGAAGTAAACCATTGGGGGGAGTGGGGCTTGCTATAGTATTTCCGTGCGGGAACATGTGCTTCAATAGCAGTTTTGAACCATTCAGTTGTCTCATTTGCACACTGTTCCGCTGAAAGAGTAAAGATATTTTGCCATGGGGCATCTCTGATGAGCTCCCTGATGGCTTCCCAATCAGCCTTTTTGTAATACCTCGTTGTTTTGAGTAGTGGGTCTTCAGTTTTAGGGCGAGAATTTAGGCTGATTTCTACCATTATCACAGCGTGATCAGCATTCCCGAGTGGGCTGTGGGCATTTGTTGTACAGTCATTGGGAACCGTTGTCAGAAAGAGATCTAGAAGTGAGGCATGTTGATCGTGCTGGTCTGGGAAACGTGTCGGAAATGTAACCAATTGAGATAGGGAATGAGATATAGAGAAGCTATATGTGGCGCTACCAGCTACGTCTGTGTGATTTGAGAATCCTAGCCAGTTACTGTGGTGGACATTGAAGTCACCAAATACATGTATTTGTGCGCTAGTATCGAGGGAGAGTGCTATATCTATGCTGTCTGAGACTTTGTTTATTAGGGTACAGTCTTGGTTTGAGGGAGAGCGGTAGAGAAAATACAAGTAGCTAATATTGTGTTGCATATTTAGTCTGAAGCACATAAAGGCCTGGCCCTCTGATTCTAGTTTTATTTCTCTAGTTAGGGGGAGGGTGTTTCGAATATAGACTCCAAGTCCATGCATATGTCTGTCCGAGTCCTTACGGTAGAGTGGAAGATAACCAGGCATGTTAAAGTGGTTAGAGGGAATGGAGGAGTGAAGGTTAGTTTCACTTAATGCTAAGATATCCGGGGTGTTTACAAGGAGAAATGACTCAACATCATCTAAGTTAGTTCTAAGCCCGCGGATATTAGTAAATGCAAGCCTCAAGGGAGGAGGCAGGTTGGTTTTCTTTGAGTTTGGTCCTGGTTTAAACGTAACTTTTGCTTGAGCTGTCATTTCATTTTATTTTATTTAAAAGTTTCAGTTAGGGTGGATGAGTGAGGGGGTGCTGGACAAGTAGTTGTGCAGAATACCAGACATGCAATACAAGTAGACCATCAGCTGTCCTCACCCACAGGATTGTGGCCTCAGGAAAGCCCACCGGGGATGAGTGCAGGGTCCCTTTCCATGCGCGACATGGCACTACAAACATCCCGATATTTTACAACTGTTGATGGAGCAGCCGCTCTAAGCGCTACCAAAGAGTTAGGGCTCCTGTACTATCAGTCGGAAACAGCAGCCAGGAACTGTCAATCCGGTACCCTCAATCCATTAGGCAAAGCCAGCCCAGTCCAACTGCGCCGACATATATGGCACTGAAGCACCCCACTGTGTCCAGTTTAGGGGGATGGGATGTGGCGGGAGTGGGGAAAAGCGGCGTTCATTGCCCTAGTCAGGAAACAAGGTCAACCACTGGGTGATTCAGACGAGTCCCTGTGATAGTACCTCTACGCCTGGCCAATAGGCAAAGAAGGAGTATGAAAGCCGGGCGATAGACAGAGTCTATCTCCTCCTTAAATTATATGAACAACTTCCATCTGCATATGTTTCTTTTGATCCTTTCTCAATTCCTGTTTAGTTTTCGAGTTTTCAGCTGGAACTGACTAATGTATTTACTTTACTTGGTTTGCGCCTTGGTACTTTCAGATCCATCCAAGTCCATATTCGCTGTGACTGTTATGTAGTTGACCGAGCAGAAGAGAAATTATCTGTTATTTGTCTATCAGTTTATCTAATTATCAGTGTATCTATCTGTTTAGTAGTTTATCTATCTATCTTTCTATCCTATCTATCTATCTATCTATCTATCTAACTGGTGAAGTAAACAAGAGAGGTGAAGCTATGTTTTGATAAGGTCATCAAAACATGTCAGACCTTGTCAAACTGTGAACTGGTTAAGTTTGCACTGGAAGGTCTGAACAGCTGACTGGTAGGACGTGTCTTCCGTCATATGTTCCGGTTTGCTGGAGCAAGGTTTTGAGTTGGATTCCAGACGTCAAACAGAGTGGATGAGTGAGAGGGGTCTTCTCCCGCCCACCCTGGGAGGGGGGGGGGTGAAGTGTCTCAAAATTGAGATTAGAGAAACCCATAGGCCAGAATATTCACTTTCCATTCGTCTGTGAACGACACCTGAGAAGTGAAATGAAATCTTTATATAAAATCAGTCATCGTCTTCGATCGCTTGGAACGTCTTCGTTCAGCAGATTCCAAGCACAGATAAAATTCTCAGGTAGACCAAAAGACAGAGGGCCAATGATGCAGTTGAAAATACATGTCTGACACACATGCATGCATAAACACTTAGACTGATCACGGGTCGTAAAAATAACCTGTTACAGATATATGTAGATAAAACAATATATGGTCCAATTAGTGCAGAAAAACGGACATTTAGTGACACGTATATACATTCAAAACCACCAATCAAACAAGTATTAGGTTAGTGCAAATATAATGTTTTTTGACGTTCAACTATATATTAAAACACATTCTTTTTGCACCAACATAATATATACACCTCATGAACCCAAATAGATCACAAAGATATATATATATATAGTTGAGATGGTAATTAATAAAAACCGAAGAAAGTGCTCAATACTGTTGTAGAGCAAATATGCATTTTATTTTTTATTACCGTATCTTTCTGTTAAGTTACATTATTGTTTCGGCTACACGGCCGTTTTTTTTTTTTGCCCATCTGTAGCATCTTTTACAGAAAAGTTCGCTATTTTGGGATATATATATAATGTAAAACTGAATGTGTGTGTGTGTGTGTGTGTCTGGTCACGAATAGGCTCCTATATGGTTGACTATTTTAAAAAACTGATTATATATAATGGTAGAAAATGTATCGAGACACAGGAATGGGTATGTTTGATCCTGCAGAATGGTGGTTCATTAAAATTGTGGGTTCTGCGTTCATGCCTGGTCCACAAAGTATGGAAATAAAAACACTAAAAGTAAAAAAAAAAATGTTTACAAGTGTTTTTGATATAGATGTACATAATAATACTTTGATAAGTATGTTTTAACTTAAATAGGGATGGTATAATAAAATTGTGGGGTCTGCGTTCGCGCCTGGCCTCCATAGAATGGAAATCGGCACAAACTTTAATAAAGACTAAGTATACTTTGATAATTATGTTTCAGTTTGAATAAATATGGTATAATAAAATTATGGGGTGTTCGTTCGCACCTGACCTCCATAGAATGGGAATATAGCACAAAGTTTAACAAGTTTTTTTTAATATTGATCCACAGAATATTGTGATAAGTGTTTCAGTGTGAACAGGTATGGTATATTAAATTATGGGGTTTATCTATTTAATTTTTACTTTCATCATATTTTGCTTTGGTTTTGATACCCTCAAATTCGAAGCTATCTCTTTACAACCCTTCATTTTCATAATACTTTCATAAAACAGAGTCCATTTTCTGTAGGCTGTTTTTCAGTGCAGTCAACCACGGGTACTTTTGCTAGCATATATATATATATATATATATATATATATATATATATATATATATATATATGAGAGAGAGAGAGAGAGAGATAATGTACGTTTTAAATAGTAAAATATATACATTGGTCATATAAACACCATTCCCCAATGTGAGTTACATTTAATTTGATACCATTCGAATAACTCAATGTAATATACATTAATCTGGGTGCCGTTCGAATAAGGCAACGTAACATATATTGATTTGATGCTGTCCATATATATTTAACATGATTCTCAACTAAGAACGTGTGTTTTTGATATTTCTGGATCTGAAAGTACGAGGGCTCAAAAAAGCAGAACCTGAAAATTAATGAAAAACTTAGAAAAGATCAAAAGTAGATATGCACACAGGAAATGTCTGTAATATTTAATGAAATATGTTTTGAAGAAAAATGCTGTTTATATATAGTAAAGCATGAAAAATAAAAAAAGCTTTATTTTTTCATACTTATGTATTGAGCACTGTTGATGAATTACGGAAAATCTATACATAATATATTATATCATCTTATACTGTATGTGTAAGACGAAATAAGGAATTATATATATATATATATTCTAGAAGAATATTTTTCTCAAGAGAGGTAAAACTCCCCCAATAGAACAGTTTTACATTACTTTATGCTCTCTAATGAAGAGTAAAATCAATATATAATGATACTAAAACTTACACTGCATGTCAAATTATTAACGAGATAACATTTCTTTACCAGTTTTAGAAACTTACCGGTAGTTTCGTATCAAAAGCTTCGGAAACGTTGGCAATACTGAGCTGCGCGTTCTGTGAAACTTTTATAGTGTTCTACGCAATGTAAACAACTTGGCATCGTAATTACTGAATCCACGGTATTTGACGTGTGTCAAATTATAAACAAGACAGTTTGTTTCGTCAACAAAATGGGTTGTAAAGGTGGATTCAGTCGTTCTAAAAAAGTCCTATTACAGAACAGCTAGCAAAAGTTAAAACTACCCTCGAAATATCAAAAATGATAGGAAGGTACCACCAAACTGTGAAAAACCTTGTCAAGTATCCTACAAAGGTACGTAAGAGAGCTGATAAAGGTAAATCTAGAGTTGGTGGTCACGCCGTTATCTACTCCAAATTAAATATGAAGTTGTTAAGAACCCTGGGCAGACAAGTCGAGAAATCTTTGACGAAGCCGGATTAAAGAATGTCTCAAAAAGTACTCGATGTCGCCTTCTGAAATAAGTGTCAAAGTCTGTTAAGCCATGACAAAGCCTCCATTAAAGCAACATCACATACAAAACCGATTGAAATGAGCAGAGGACAACATGAAGGCGGATTTTTTCCAAAGTTTTGTTCACGGATGAAGTGCGTGTCATTCTTGATGGCCCAGATGGCTGGAGCAAAGGATGGGTCCCAGATGGAGGACATCGTCATCAACGTTTAAGGCGCCAACAAGGTGGTGGTGCGATAATGATTTGGCTGGGATTATCAGAGGTACTTTAGTTGGCTCATGGAAAGTCCTAGAAGGACTAAAAATGACGTCAAATGCTTATATAGCTTTTCTGAAGGAGCACTTTGAACCATAGCTGAAGAAGCATAGGTTGACGTTAAGAATCCATGATAATGCTCCCTCGCATGCAGCAAACAAAAGCAAAGAGTATTTGCAACAACTGAGGTTCTCTGGGCTACGGAAGATGAAGTGGCTTGCGAATTCACCAGATTTGAACCCAATTGAGAACCTTTGTAGTATCATGAAGTGACGCCTCTATGCAAGTGGACGCCAATTTAAGAGCAAAAATAAGTTGCGGGATGCTCTCCAAGAGGTATCACGAGGAATAACTGTTGACGAAATAACAAATTTGACTGAATCTGTGGATTTACGTCTTTTACAAGTCATTCATAAAAAAGGATCGCATATGCCCTACTAATTATATCAACGTAGAAATTGCTATGTAGTTATTGTGTTCTAAGTATTTTTCCTAGTTTATGTAATGTTTGAATATTATTTCAATAAACAAGTTATGGGTACGAGGGGCGTGCAATAAGTACTGCCCCTGACCCACTTCCCGTAGTAGTAGAACAACGAAACTTGGCACAGTTATTAGTCTTTCTCTACATAGGAACCACCCAGAGTTATGCATTTCTCCCATCGTTTGATGCAGCTCTGGAGACCGTTTTTGTAGAACACCCCAGGTTGGTCCTTTAACCACGTGACTTCAGAAATCAAGGCTGCATCATCTGGGAAACACTTTCCTTTCAAAAACAACTTCATGGCTGCGAAGAGGCGAAAGTCAGCGGGTGCAAGTTCAGGAGAGTAGGGAAGATAGGGAGGATTTCATAATCACACGCCCGTGCTTCTGATCTGAGGACATGTGAGTTGTGGACCGGAGCGTTGTCCTGCAGGAGGAGGGTACCTTTGCTGATCTTGCCCCGCCTCTTGATTTTGATAGCTTCCCTTAATTTCCTTAAAAGTGAAGCATAATAGGTTCCTGTAATCGTGGTAGCCTTTGCCAGGAAATCTATCATCACTACTCCATCCTCGTCCCAGAAGACTGAGAATATCTTGCCAGCGGAGGGCTGCACCCTTGCCTTCTTTGGAGATGGTGAGTCCAAGTGCTTCCACTGCATTGACTGGGCTTTGGTCTCTGGGTCATAGTGATGACCCAGGTTTCATCCTGTGTAATCGGTCTTTTGAAAAACTTTGACTCATCTTCTTGACACATCTCCAAATTTATCCTCGAGTACTCAATGTGTTCTCGCTTCTGGAATGGTGTGAGCAACGTGGGAATCCATCTGGCAGACACCTTATGCATATGCAAATGGTCATGAATGATAGTTTCCACAGACCCTGTACTAATCTTGAAACCTTGGGCTATTTGGCGAATAGTAATGTACCGATCTCCCAAAATGGCAGCCTTAACTTTACGGACAGATGCCTCATCAATGGCAGAATGGAAGGCGACCAGGTCTGGGAGCTGTTTTCACAGACTTCCGGCCATGTTTGAATTCACGATGCCAGCGTTTTACAAGGTCATATGATGGGGCATTGTCACCATAAGTTTCTTTCATTTCATCAAAAGTCTCCTATGGTGTGCGTCCTTTCAAATACAAAAACCGGATCACTGCTCGACATTCAACAGGCTCCATTTCACACCTGACTCGGTTCAAACACCTGTAAAACAGAAACCACCATTAGTTAAGAGCTGTAATTTGCCACATAACCTGTAGAGATATATATCATTGCACATGCAAAATTTCAGCTCGACCAGACAACAGGAAGTGGGTCAAGGGCATTACTTATTGCACGCCCCTCGTATATTGTTTTTCTTCTCACACTTGTTCATAACTTGACACAGTGAAATCAACAGATATCCCTATCTTTTGCCATAGTTTCCCTAATACTGCTTTAAATACTTTTATTTTCGGACTGGAGTAGCTGAATAGTATCGTAAGCACTTTCTCAAAGTTTCATAGATTTTTATTTACTCGTTCCTTAAATATTAAAAAAAAAATGTAATCCCGTTAATAATTTGATACGCAGTGTACATCACTAATGTTTATTTCAATTTTGATCAACATCTGTTAGATGATATTTATTCTAGAAACGATCTAAAATTTAAGGCATAAGTTAATGTGTATTAATAAGAAAGTGAAATTCAGAGAATCGTGTCAGACGGTGTTTACTCGATTACTGACTATTTTCTTGTGAGACGTTTGAAGATGCGTTGTTGCTGTGGAATGAAATAAATAAAGATTTTATGGCTCGAAAAAATATGCCCCGTCGTTGTTAATTATCATAAATTTACACAGCCGATTAAGATAGCAACGTCTTCTTTATTCATCATTTCCTTGTCCACAATGGAAACATTTTGGCCAATCATGCACCCAATTTAAATAAGTTATCATTTCAATTTTTTTTATTTTCACAAAAGACCTCTTGCGATTTTAAAAACGTGTCACTCTCTATAGGTTTGCATATCTGTTTTCCAGTACAGCAACTCGGTTTTGTAATTCACTGGTGTTGAAGTATACCATATACTGTAAATTATCCACTGTAAGAAAATAATGAAACATAAGTTGCAATTATATCAGTAGCCGGGGGGACAATTATTTTCTCTTTGGATTTTTTCTGCAGTTATTTCAAGGTTTGGCTTATCTGATAAACGGCAACGCGACATGCGTTTTGCTTATTTTATGCTGCAATGCAACACATATTGAAAACGATTCATATCTAATGAGTCACCGTTTATCAAGCCCAAAGGCCACTCGAGAATAAAGGTTTATGTGATTGTCAGTTGACGATGAAAAACACCTTAAGAGATTGGAAATGTTAGGTAAAATGGGCAGAATTTGATTCTTTAAGTAAGGATTTGCTGGACTTGAAAACGACCTGGTTGGTTGGTTGGTTGTTTTTATTTTACGGCATATCAAACCTTTTCAGGTTATTTAATGCTGAATCCAGTGATTTTGAAGAATTTTTTTTTAATAGAATATATTTTATTTATTTATTTATTTATTCAAGTCTGTTTCTATTTAAACCATAGTTGGGACCCTAACAGGTACCAACACTTCGGGTCAGAGTGGACTTGTGAGCAATGGTAATTAAGGAGTGGCTCCATACTTCCCAAAGCCCGCGAACTGGGGCCTTACCATCGTATATAGTTTAAGGTTATATCCAGGAAGAAAACGACTTGGAAGACAGCCTCCATGGTTTAGTTTGTCCACAAATGAAAATTTCTTAGATAAAAAAAATCTTTATTCATGGAAGATTCGTTTAATTTTATGTACACAAAGAAATAAATGGAACATTATTTACATTGGTTGTAGCAAGACGAGGTTTGCTGTAAATGTGTAGCAGGGATGTGGCAAAAGTTGGAGCTCAGTCGAGCACATGCCATACAAATAATGGTAGATTATAGAAAAACTAGTAACCTTTCTAGTGAGAAAAGCCCTGTTAAGAAGAGAACAGATCACTGCCTACAAGATTTTGAAGTCGGTTTTACACTTTATGAAATCAGGAAAGAATGCTCTGTTCAGCATTTCTCCACACGTTCAGCACTTCTTCAGTACTCAATTTTATGGCGTATTTCACTCTTATACAGGTAGAGGATTGTGTCCAGAGTAACGTACTTACTGGAACGGTAGAATAATCCAAGTACATTTCCCATGACTATAGCAGCAGATTTAATATTTGTCATTCATTTCAGGTTGATGCTAAAATTCTGTATTTGAACACTCATTACTATTTTTCTATAGTTAAGGGAATATTTTTTTTACTTAGATGTCATCACTTATCAAGGCCCAAAGGCCACTCGAAGATAAGGGTTAATGAATGTAAGGTGGTAGTGTAGTAATCATTAATGACGTAGATTGGATAGAATTAAGATAAAAATGAAATGTAATAAGTCCCCAGACGTACCTCTTCATCGTACAGTATATCGATACACTAAGGCTGACTGGGATAGCTTCCGTACATTTATATCTGATCTACCTCTGCATTCCATGTTTAAAAAGGATGTGTCCTCTATAGTATTAGACCTGACTGAATGGTTAATTGTAGGTATTGACCATTTCATACCCTCTAAAAAGTTTCAGCAAAAACCTAACAGCCAGCCATGGTTCTCTCCAGAATGTGCTGCTGCCATTGCGCACAGAAATCACTTTTTCCACTGCTTCAAACGTAATAGATGTATGGAAACTAAAGCCGTTTTCAGGACTGCCAGCAACCATTGTAAGAAAGTAATAAGGAACGCAAGAGAGTTGTATGCTCAATCTGTTAAGTCCAAAGTAGCTGAGCAGCGGCTTGGTTCCCACCAATTTTGGCAAATAGCAAACAGAATCCTGAACAGAAGCGTGTGCTCCATCCCAACTATTATCAATGGACCTGAGGTAATCTCGTCAGCATCAGACAAAGCCAAACTCTTTGTCAAGAACTTTGCAGCTAATTCTACCCTTTGCGACCAAGACCGCCAACCCCCAATATTTCCTCCTGTATCAGAAAACACGCTATGTGATATACGTATATCTGTATGTGATGTTGTGAAGCTAATCAAAAACCTTGATTCGAGTAAAGCAACTGGCCCTGATGGTATTCCAATTATAGTACTCAAAAAACTTCAACCTGAACTAGCGCCCATACTTACAAAACTGTTTAAACGTTGTCTTAAGGAGAATAGTTTCCCATCTCCCTGGAAAATCTCATCAGTATGCCCTGTATTTAAGAATTCAGGTGATCGCTCATCCCCCTCTCAGTACAGGCCAATAAGTCTCCTGTGCGTCATGAGTAAGTTGCTAGAATCTGTGTTAAATACAGAAGTAATCAACCATCTCAACAAAAATAACCTTCTTAGTGACACTCAATATGGTTTCCGTTCTGCTAGATCTACAGCAGATGTCCTTACAGTTATATCGCATAGGATTAGCAAATCTCTCGACGGTGGCAATCTTTCTAGGGCAATTGCTCTTGGCATATCTAAAGCCTTTGATAGGGTATGGCATAAAGGTTTACTTCATAAGATCGCTAGCTATGGTATAGCTGGAAAAGTCTTCTCAATTATTAAATCATTTCTTTCTGATAGGTTCATAAGAGTAGTAGTTGAGGGGCAAAAATCAGAAGCTCACAGTATTAATGCCGGTGTCCCTCAGGGATCCATCCTGGGCCCAACTCTTTTCCTGATCTACATTAATGATCTTCCAAATCATATCCTTACATCATTTGTAGACATTTATGCTGACGACACTACCATTTATGGTACCACATCTAAGACAGTAAACGACCAAGTTCTCTCCAATTCTCTCTCCTCTGATCTTGAGCACGTAGTACAATGGGGAAAAGAGTGGCTGGTTACTTTTAATGCATCTAAAACCAAGCTTCTCTCTTTACATCATCAACATTCTAATCCACATTTGTCATCAATTGAAATGAATGGCTCTCGTCTTCAGGAGGCCTCAAGTTTTGACAAGCTTCTGGGCTTGACCATTACTCCTGATCTTAAATGGAACACGTATATCAAATCTGTTGCCAAGGCCGCTGGAAAAATGGTGGGATCTTTCTATCGATCCGGTAGATATCTCACTGCTGATGCTATTCTCTATCTATATAAGAGCCAGGTACGTCCAAGGATGGAATACTGTTGTCACATCTGGGCAGGAGCTGCTAGAAAGGACTTGGCCTGCCTTGATAGAGTTCAAAATAGACTTTGTAGCCTCGTAGGAGATGTCCTTTTCTCCTCCTTGCAACCTCTATCTCACAGAAGAGATGTTGCGAGTTTGTCTCTGATGTATCGTTATTTTCATGGAAAGTGTTCGAATGAGCTTCAATCTATGGTCCCCCCTCGCAAAACTTTCACAAGAAACACTCGTCTAGCTGTAAACACTATCAATAATTTCCCCCACTCTTTATCTGTGCCTAAACCTAAACGTAGATTCCATGAACAAAGCTTCTTTCTTAGAACTGCACGCCTGTGGAATTGTCTTCCGTTTTCCTGCTTTCCGGCTGACTACAATATGGTTGTGTTCAAGTCTAAAGTAAATAAGTTCTTGATGAGCCGTTCCATATAAGTTATCAAATTTACCAAATTTTCATTACTAATGATTACTATATTGTCCAATTTCTACTGTACACTCTTTAACCCTTATCCTTGAGTGGCCTCTGGGCCTTGATAATGTGGTGATGCCTATGTAAAAAAAAAAAAAAAAAAAGAATTTGATTATTTATGGGAACAGCTCAACAAGAACTTGTTTACATTCGATTTGAAGGCTACCATGTTGTATTCAACAGGGAAGGAGGCCAACGAAACAGTGTTCCGCAGACGAGCAGTTCTGGGAAAGAAGCCTTGTTCATGGAATCTACGTTTAGATTTAGGCACAGATAGAGAGTGGGGAAAACCATATATAGTAGTTATAGCTAGTCAAGTATTTTTTGTGAAAGTTTGGCAAGGGAAGATCATAGATTGGAGTTCAGTCGAGCACTTCTCATGAAAATAAGCAATGGAACAGAGACGGACTTGCTATTTCTCTTCTGCGGAAAAAAGAAAAGAGAAAAGGGCATCATCTACTATTATTGTGGTTTTCTAACTTTACCAACAGTTAAGTAGTACATAAATAACCAAAATCAATCCAAATGGATTTGAATTCGACATCTATCTATTATTGTTGTATAGACTCTTTTTTTAACACATTCTTTCATATGTGGTCATCATGCAGTATTGACAATGTCTTTTTTTCCCTTCCTGATCGTCTATTGACATATTTTTTCATAAGAGTTGAAGATTTTTACTGCTGTGGTTGCTGTTGAGCATGATTCGTTTATTTCATATGAATTGGATTATTTTTGGCATTCGTTTCCTCAATATCTTTCCAGTTAGAATTCTTCCTAAGAAAGATAATATGCACTTACGGAAGAGACTATGTGAAAGGTTACTAAAAGTATTTATGTGGAATGAACAGAATTTGAACTTGGCCCATGGAGATTGTCAGTCCATGTCGGTAACCACTTATCCACTGTCACCTCCTTGCTGCTGTGGATGAAAAAAATTTATTTGGCTCTACGAAACACGCCAATCGTTGTTAGGTGTAATTAATTAACACAGATGTAAATGATATTGAGATATGGTTCTTCTATCATTATTTGATTAATCTATTACATGACAAGGCTGTGTGTACGTGTGTGTGTATGTGCGTGTGTGTCAGAGAGAGAGAGAGAGAGAGAGAGAGAGAGAGAGAGAGAGAGAGAGAGAGAAAATTCAGTTTTCTCTAGCTAAATATTTAAGGCCCTATTATATTTGATGAACATTGGTATGCTTCTAATTGGCTTCTGCTCAAAAACGTACCCTAACCTTATAGATAATATCAAGTGATTAGCATGTTTCTTATTTTTCCTCTGTTTCCGTATATGTCGAACTTGACTTCTTAAATTCTTTCAGAAAATTAATTCCTCTGTTTCCAAGACTGCCCAATATACAATACAGTAGAACCCCTGGATACGGCATTAAAAATTAGTAAAAAAACACAGTACAGTATCTATATCTATCTATATATCTATAAAAGTGAACGTGTCTGTGTATCTGTGCGTCTGTGTGTACATTTCCCTACGCAATAACTCTGTAAATTTTTAGTCTACCGACTCGAAATTTAATATACAGGTTACTGATACTTGGGAAAATCTTTATGATCCGTTTTCGGCCAGAAATTTGGCTGTTAAGGGGTCAAAGTTCAACGATTTGACTCTTGAGAACTCTACCAAACTCCTCCGACAATTTTGTGTCTAAACACTTTAAATTTTAGATATAGGTTCCTTGGTCATGGATCTAACTTAATAACTTGATTTGAGCCCCAGACAATAAATGTTAAGGGGTCATAATAGGGGTCAAAGTTTTAAAAAATTGACCGCTTTTTTTTTTTTTTTTTGCTCAACATACACATCCAAACACCCGGACAACGTCGGGCTGAAATGCTAGTATATCTATAAAAGTGACCGTGTCTGTGTGTCTGTTTGTGTGTGTACATTTCCCTACGCAATAACTCTGTCAATTTTCGGTCTACAGACTCAAAATTTGATATACAGGGTACTGCGATTTGGGAAAATCTTTGTGATCGGTTTTCGACAATAAATTTGTCTGTTAAGGGGTCAAAGTTCAACGATTTGACCTTTGAGAACTTTACCAAACGTCTCCTCCAATTTTGGGTAAAAACTATTGAAATTTTAGATATGGGTTCCTTGGACATGGATCTAACTTAATAACTTTATTTCAGCCCAAAACAATAAATTTTATGGGGTCATAATAGGGGTCAAATTTAAAAAAAAAATTGACCGCTGCGGTCTCTACCAAATTACTCAGACAATTTCTGGTCTAAACATTTAAAAATTTACATAAAAGATATTCAGATATAGGGCAAGCTTTTTAATCGGTTTGGGTCGAAAATTTTTAGTTACCAATATATAAATGTATGTATGTATGTATGTTTGCATGTCTGCCTAAAACTTTCCACAGAGGCGACGGATTTTTACAAGATCAGTATGGTTTTGAAGTTCGACCTTTCAGATGAAAAATATCGAAAAATTGGTTAAAAACATTAATATCTTCACCTTCAACTGGACACTTTTCTACAGGGGGGTCGCTTTTTTCGCCGATATTTTTGAAAGTTATCCTCTCCTTTCGATTGTCTAGCCTTAATTAAAACCTACGTCACTTCCGGTTTGGCGGTGGTCGTAACAGCAAAGACCAGGTTTTCCCCCCGTTCTTTTCCTGCTTCACAGTACGGGTTCAAGCCTGCCTTCCTAGTACCACTTTTTTTTTTGCTCAACACACACATCCAAACACCCCGGTAACGCCGGGCTGAAATTCTAGTATGAATTAAATAAATCTGTATATGATCAAATTAAATTATAAATACAATCCGTAAGACGGGGAAAAACCGTAACCACGGTCAGGAAGAACGTCATATTTCACACCGTAATCTGAGAAAAAACGTATTCTAGGGTTCTACTGTATTATATAGACTTTTAGAAGTTTTTTTTGTTGTTGTTATGTTAACTTATTTACTGCTTCATTCATAATAATAATAATAATAATAATAATAATTTAAAAAGGTTTTACTGAATTGGATACTAGAGTTGGCAGTTATTAACGAAGGAACTGAGGCCTACTGAGCCATCGTTATACATGACCATCTGCATTAAAGTTGAAGAAGCAAATATGGATGCAATAAATATAACAGGATTCCGTTGAAAATCTATCACACACCAAATCCTTAAAAACGTTAGCGAACAGAAAATAAAATATCACTAAAAGTTATAGTAGAAAATTTGTTTAATTGTAACAAGGGTTAATAAATCCAAGTAGAATTGCATCCTACTGGTTAATTTTTGTGAACTGCAACATGTATATCCAAAGAAATGTTCATTCTTTCTGCAGCAGGTATTAAATAAAATGTAATTTTAATTATGTTGGGACTTCTCTTTTACATATGAAAAAAATCTCCCACAATGCAATTTTTAATGTGTGCACAGGCACATAAATTTTAAACCGGAATTTGGTAGTACTTAATACAATTTTTAAATTTTACAAGAAGGAACCATTGAAAAGGTCGAACTTGATCCTTTTTTATGTCCTAGTATGTAAAAAAAAATGGGATCTAATTGACGGGATTCTGCTATTCTATAAATTGAAGAAGAATATGGAACTGTTTAGTTGTTTCAAGATGGAACTTATGTTTGAAATGCTTACCTTGATATTATAGTTAGTCCAAACTAAAACTGCTTATGAAGCAATCTGTTTTGAAATCAGCTTTTTTTGTTTTGTTTTACATTTTCATATTCATTAGTAATAATTGGCTAGCAGCTGCTTTGATTAATTTAGTTAATTTTCTGTTTACAATTTACAGGTGTGCTTGACGGAACACAATGTCTGAACATAAAATTCAAACTGAAACCGTATTCAAGTTTCTTTTATTATTTAATTCTGTAAAGATCACAATATTCTGAAGAACAAACATTGTATAAAATTGATAACAAGCAGCTTCGTGTGTTCAATAATCTATAATGAATGACATATATGCATATATATATATATATATATATATATATATATATATATATAATGAATGACATATATATATATATATATATATAATGAATGACATATATATATATATATATATATATATAATGAATGACATATATATATATATATATATATATATATATATAATGAATGACATATATATACAGTGATGATCATATTTATTGGCACGGTAAAATAAAAGTTAAATTTTGTCTAATAAATTCTAAAAAAGGGATTAAATTAAAGAAAATAACAAAGTATATTATGTATTTTTAACTGGCCTTTCCGATGCAGCAATCGGATTTTAGAAAAAATAAATAACAAAGGAACAACAAACATAATTGCAAAAAAACCCTTGTTCAAAATTATTGGCACGGCTTTGTTTTTCTTTTAGTATCAGTATAATATCAATCAATTTCCGGTTTACGTGCTTTCTGAATTTTTTTTATAGCCATATTATGCTTGTTTAACGCTAATTCAGTGAATAATTTTTTTCAGATAATTTTTAGATAGCGATTTATTTAAACTATTATAAGTGACTAAATTATAATTTTCAATCGCCATGGTTAAAACTAAGGAACACAGCGAAGACGTCAGGAAGCTTGTTGTAGCATGCCATACCAATGGGGAGGGCTATGATAAGATTTCAAAGAAGCTAAACCTTCCCAAATCCACTGTTAGAGCCATAATAAACAAGTTCAAATCGCAAGGCCACGTTATGAGTTTAGAGGGTAGAGGGAGAAAAAGGATTCTTTCCCCAAGAGATGAACGGAAAATTGTTCAACAAGTAAAACAAAACCCAAGGATCTCTGTTGGGGAGATTGTTGATGAACAGAGCACCTCTGGAGTGAATGTATCTCGACATACAGTTGGTAGAGTTTTGAAGAGAGCTGGTTTAAAAGCATGTCGTCCGAGAAAGACTCCCTTATTGAAGCCTATGCACCTGAAAGCAAGGCTAGCCTTTGCAAAACGTCATATTGATAAAGATGTTGCATTCTGGAAACGTGTTCTATGGACTGACGAAACGAAAATAGAGTTATTTGGCCATAATAAAGTGTCTTATATTTACAGAAAATCTAACGAAGCTTTCCTGCCTAAGAACACCATACCCACAGTGAAGCACGGTGGAGGCAGTTTGATGTTTTGGGGATCCTTTGCTGCCTCTGGACCAGGGCGACTTGTTAAGGTCACAGGTAGCATAAAAAAGGAAGATTATGTTAAAATATTGGATGAAAACCTGAAAGACTCTGCTAAAGAGCTCTCACTTGGTCGTCGTTGGTGGTTCATGCAAGATAATGACCCAAAGCATTCGGCTAAACTGACTAAGAAATGGCTTGAGGACAATCATATTAATGTTTTGGAGTGGTCATCACAAAGCCCAGACCTTAATCCAATTGAAAATTTATGGAGAACATTAAAATTGAGGGTAATGCAAAGGAAGCCTAAGAATCTTATTCAATTGGAGGATTATTGTCAGGAAGAGTGGGCTAAAATTACTACTGAAGAGTGCAACAACTTGGTTGTAAACTATGAAAAGCGACTGAGGAAGGTAATCAAGGCCAAAGGCTATACAATTGATTATTAAATAAATCGTGCCAATAATTTGGAACAAGGGTTTTTTGCAATTATGTTTGTTGTTCCTTTGTTATTTATTTTTTCTAAAATCCGATTGCTGCATCGGAAAGGCCAGTTAAAAATACATAATATACTTTGTTATTTTCTTTAATTTAATCCCTTTTTTAGAATTTATTAGACAAAATGTAACTTTTATTTTACCGTGCCAATAAATATGATCATCACTGTATATATATATATATATATATATATATATATATATATAATAAATGACAAATATAGTTATATAGTTGATTTATAGGCTAGGCCTTTCTACTTGTGCGGTGATAAAACTTCTCAAATACACTTGTGATATATGGTTGTATAAAAGTGTTAACTTTGGTCCAAATCAGAATTCCTTCTTTAATTGAATTTTTTCGATTATAAATTTTCAAGACTGATCAGACGCATTCCAATACAAAACTTATGGAAGAACACTCCCAGACACATCAAGTATCTTCGTGTGAAATTTCAAATACCTTGGTCCAGTCGTTTCAGAGCCCATACGGAACGAATTCACACAGTATGTTTCTTTTATATAATAATAGAGATAGAAATCTAAAGCGATGTCAGTCTCATTTTCGATTTCATATTATAAATTTTTTAATCAAAATTAGAGTAAGGATTGTAAATATAAGGTTTAACACCATTATGTGTTGATTTTAATCGTGGTAAGGAGACAAATGTGGTACAACACTATCTGTATTGGGAAATGATTTTTTTTACCTGTTCTGGAACAAGCAGTCTTTACTATATAAATGAATTTAAAACAAAAAAAAATATTCTCATTGATTACCTACTATAAGAACTAGTAGCGAGACCCGACGTTGTCCGCGATTAAATGAGGATCAACGAATGCTTCCCACTTTCAATACTTTTATTGTCATCGAAATCAGTGGAATTGCCCATTTTTCAATCAAATCGATTGACTGTCAGCTTTATTTGGAGACCCACCATGATGAACTAGGAAAAGGCTTCACACGACTTCTCACGGTGGTTTAGCTTACACTACATTGTAGTCTGCATTGCACTGTAGAGAACCTACGGTTGATTTTATAAATTAATTTTTATATAATGGCTTGAAATAAAATTTAAAATGCAAAGTCACGTATCATGATTCAGGTATTCTCTCACCAGAAGCATTGATTCCAAACACGCCCCTGTCTTATTAAAGAACCTACTGTTGATTTTATTTGCCGGGTCATTCGTCTAGTGCAGTGATAAAACTTCTAAAATGCATTTGTTATGTTAAACTGTGTAAGGTGTAAACTTTGGCCAAACTCGGATTTTTTTGATTATCGATTATTGATTTCAATACAAAATCAATATAAGAACACTGCCAGACACAAAAAGGTATATTTGTGTGAAATTTCAAAAACATCGACCCAGCCTTTTCGAGTCCATAGGGAACTCACGCACACACAAACACACACACAAAGTGCCTGTAATATATAAGTAGATTACTGACAATATCAGCATATTGCACAAGTAATGAAAGAAGGGGAATATGATTGTTTGTTCTCAAAAATATTCTTTTTATTATTATTATTTTGGATTGTTGTTTTTATAATGTAAATGTACTCATGACATCTACACTATATAAATATAAAAAAAGATAAAAGTACCTGTTTCTAGACGGGTTCATACTATATTTAAAAAAATACAAAAAAGACGATACCCCCCCCCCCAAAAAAAAAGAAAATAAAAATTATTAAAAAATAATGGTTGAAATTCAAAATAAGTCCGCAACGGATAAAAGTACTAAGTTATAACCAGTCCTAACAGTGTTCTGTATGGGAGATACTAAGAATACGATTACGAATTGCCTAAGACTTCTACCCGGTTATGCGTGATGAAACAAGAGCAAGCTACGTCACCCCCCCCCCCCCCCCCCGAGTTAAATAAATTCTGTACAGATTCTCGAGTTCAAAATAAAGACTCCTTGGTGTGACAAAACTCATCTGAAAAAGGTCGGATGTTGCAACGTTGAAAATGTTCTGAAACAAAGATGGGAAGAATAGTCCAAATAATCTAAACAATACAAATTATCACTGCCTATCTAAAAAAATTAAGAAACATAAGAAGGCAAACTTATAATACATGACTGCCATAAAATACAATGGATACCTTCTGCTCTGTACAATGAGGAGTATATAGTGATGTGTTTTATTCAAACCTGTTTCAAGCATAAGGTATATGGTGCGTTTTTACAGAGGCTACGATTGGGTGAAACCTTAATAATATATGCATTTTATTTTATTTCTATTGTCTCATTTTAATTTAATGAATCGATGATTTGAAATAAAATTAGTTAGATTTTTATGAATTCTGATTACAAAATTAACTGGATATATCCATAGTTTTATTTGCTTTTCTATTCCGTTGAAGGGAACTAAAGAAGTCAAAAGAAAAGTTGGACTGAAAAGTTGCTTTTAATGACATTCTTTGGAAATCCTATACAAAATTCCAATCTGAGGCTATACATTTTGCCTTTAATATTATTTCTTTCTTCACGGATACAGTAGATACGGAAATTGTAAAAATATACACTTAGAAATATGAAAAAGAAGGTCCTAAATAACTGTTTACCTCGAACTCGGTATTTTCTTTGATGCGACCCTGCACCAAGTCTTGTTGATAATTGAGATTTTATACAACCATACCGTGTTCTAGCCTCGCCCTTCTTTTCTTTCTTCCCTCCTTCCCTCTCTTAAGCATAAACATATCAATCAACTCTTCACAGGGGAGAACTTCTCAATCAGTTCTAAATCAAAAAGTCATTTAATGAATTTCAAGGCTTCTTGAAAAATAGACTTTATAATTGCGGTCAGAATGAAAAAATATATTAGTAAATAGTTTGATTGAATGAAGACACTTTTTATTTCTTTTTGTTTACAAAATATATATTTATGAAAATTTGAAGGAAAAAGAGATCGTGGTAACATATTTAGCAGAAAGGCGAAGAAGTGTTTTGAAAAAAAAAACAAAAAAAAAACATGCAGAGATCATATTAAAAATTTAATTTAATTTTATTCATTTTCTCTTAGCCTGTCATTGGCAAAGATACATTCCAGATAACTAAAAGAAATGTTGGTATAAATGGAGGTGTTATTTTAGCATTTTTTCTTTCTCCAAGTTGCTATATCAATGTATCCAAGTCGAGTATGCCATACTATTTCACTGAGGGTTAGAGGAAAGAGATAAGGATGCATATTTCATCCCAAAGCATAATAACCAGTGATTATACAGCCACTTTTCAACTTAAAATCACATGTATTATGAAATAGTCACCCATCTAAGTACTGAACAAACTCAATATCACTTTTTTTGTTTTTTACACAGTGATCACCACTTATCAAGGCCCGGAACCTACTCAGGGATAAGGGTTATTGCAAGTACATTACGTTAGTGTGGAGATTTGATGAAGTGTTTACTTAAGGGGGCGGTTCATTAGGAATTTGTTAACATTAGACTTGAAGGCATCCAAGTTGTAGTCCGGTGGGAAGCAGGCAGACGGAACAGAGTTCCACAGGCGTGCAGTTCTAAGAAAGAAGCTTTGTTCATGGAATCCGCGTTTTGATTTAGGCACAGATATAGAGTGGGGGAAATTTTTCATAGTGGATTCAGCTAGACGGGTGTTTTTCGTGAAAGATTGGCGAGGAGGGACCAGAGATTGGAGTTCAGATGAGCACCTGCCATGGAAATAACGATAAAACAAGGATAGGCTCGCAACGTCTCTTCTGTGGGAGAGAGGTTGCAGGGTAGAAAAAAGGGCATCCCCCACTAAGCCACAAAGTCTATTTTGTACTTTGTCAAGGCAGGATAGGCTGTTTTTAGCAGTTCCTGCCCAGATATGGCAACAGTATTCCATCCTTGGACGTACTTGGCTTTTATATAGATAGAGAATTGCATCAGTAGTGAGATATCTTCTGGAGTGGTAGAAGGATCCCACCATCTTTCCAGCGACCTTGGCAACAGACTTGATGTATGTGTTCCATTTCAGATCAGGAGTAAAGATCAAACCCAGAAGCTTGTCAAAACACGGGGCCTCGCCCAGACGAGAGCCATCCATCACAATTGATGCCAGATGGGGATCAGAGCGTTGATGATGATGTAAGGATACTTTTGTTTCAGGTATCCGGCATAACTATGTTGACAAATTGGTTTACATTCACTCACCAATGTTAAGTAACATCGAGCCTGGTCAATATCAGATGAATGACCATTTCAGAACACCAGGTGCTGTATGTAGGAAGGCAGCAACACCTTTATGTAAAAAAAAAGCTAACATTGTAAAATCATCTCACTTAAGCAGGATACTGGTACAATTGTGGATCACTTGTGAATTTGATAATCCCTAGAAACTTCCTCTTGTAGAGGAAGCTGGATAAACTTACCTAGAGTGTATGTAACATTAGGACAGGGAGTTAATTTAGTTAGCTGATGAGAATCAACGTTTCAGCTTAATATGGTGGTAATTTTAACATATTATTACCTAATAAAATTGCATTTGGCATCTTCATATCTATAAAATATTCTACAACATGTGTTAAATGGCAGTATGATACCTCTCCGAAGGTTGCCATCACACTGAATGCTATATATTCTATTGAATACATAAAAGATATCTTCAAATCATGTTAGGAATTTAATCTGGGTTTGTATCCCCCCAACATAAATACCATCAACAAAATCCGACTATAAGCAAAATCTGTAGCAGAATGGAGTCTCTTTGTCATGAAACATAATACTTGAGTTCATTGCCTTTACTCTTGTTCACTCTTCTTTTGTATTGGCTTAGAGTCTTAGGCATGCTTTCCTTTCTGAGACACCCACACTCGGCTCGCTAAACAGGTAGCTCTCTTCCAGAGCATTGTCTGACACAAGGTCAAAAAAGTGGGAAATAGGCAAGCTTCCCTAAAAGAAGGGGTACTCTTGTCTCGACAAAAATTGGAAAATGAGAGAGTGGACCTCCTGGGTGATACCCAGGCTATGCACTTCAGTCTGACAACTACTGGGTCAGTTTCCGGCCCCACATCTCTCGAGCTGAGTGTCAAAAACAAATTCTTTATGAGTACTTTCTACCCAGTCTCCAAGCCACTGAAACCTACATGTACGTAGTATCTTTTATTACAAAATCGCAGCCTTTCATTAATGAGGTTACAAGATGCTGGAAAACTCTCTATTCTAATAGCTTTTTTCCTCAGACTGCTTTCTTTTGGAATTCCTTTCCTGTTTCCGGTTTCGCTGAGTGTACCAATATGTACAAGGTTAAATGTAATCTGAATAATATCTTGTTGAACAACTCCCCACTGAAGACCCCCCTTTAAATATAGACCCTAATTACAGTGGCAATATCCCTTGTTTGGGCGAATAAAATTAAAAAGAAAAAATACCTCTGTTCGTTGGTAATGTTTCAACTATGTATGTCACAGTGTTGAACTGTGCTTTATCTGAAAAGGTTGGCTAATTAGCTATTCATTTGAACATTACTAATTTCAGTCTGTCTTCTGCTACGAATATTTTTCTGCATTGTCTACGACTCTGTGATCCTGATTTTTATGGTTGTTAATTTATTTTTTTTATGGATGAAACTGAGAAACAACAAACTAATCGTGAAATACATCATTATTTAAGACTTTGTTGTCTCACCTTTTGTTGCCCATTATTTGAGAGAACCAGTTATTTCTTCCAAATTACATTCATAGGCAGATGCACAGTAAGAGATAAACAAGATATATATACTTCAGAACAGAGTTATTTAACAATCAGCTGGTGTGGAAACCTGTGATTATAAGATTTACAAAATATTACTGGCAGTAAGATTCTATAAATATTATCCCATCTAAATAAGAATTGCTCGATATACAAGATAGAGCAAATAAATAAAATTATAGTGATTCAATGAATTTCAAAAAACCTTTTTTGAAGTGAAACGTTTGAGTCCCATATCAAAGATTTTTATTATTATTAGCAAAACAAAGAATACCTTAGAAATTTCATCTCCTTATCATATAGGGTTTCGATGCCTACCATCTCTTCAGAGGAGAAAATATTAGCAAATATTTATAAAGATATGTACCCTATTTGCTAAAGTCAGTGAGACATGGAAAATCAAAGTAAAAAATAATTGATTAATCAGAAATTATATTGCAAGAGAATTTGAAGAAAAGGATATAAAAATTTTAGATCCAAATTGCGTGGTAAAATCAATGGTGGCTGTTCTTTAAAGCAGTTAGGTAATAAGATCCAAGCTGTATATTGGGTAATCCCTTCAAATGTTAGAATTTGCTAGTTACGGCATTAAATAAAACTGCAAATTGTTATAGTCATAAATTGCAAAAAAAGTACATGCCCTTAAAAAAAAAAAACCAACGAGTGAAAAAATGTAGAAGATGTAAAAAAAATAATAAAAACGAACCGGGCATAAAATTGTAAATTGTTTTTTGGAGTATTCAGTCGAACTGCGGTCAGAAGCTAAGAAAAACAGAAGTCTTACCTTGGGTGTGGAGTGAGTGAGTTCAGGCCGAGAAAAGGAAAAACAAAGATGGCGGCCAGCATTTTATTACGTGCGTTCTCGCAAAATCTTGTGTGCGCGTGAAGCTGGAAATTACAAAACGAGTTTCATTTTTCGGTGCTGGGGAGATTCCAGATCTGGCAGGAGAGTAGGTGCAACGGGAGTGGAGATTCTACTTTCTCGGATTTATTCCCTTTTGTGTGTTTGAGGCGAACCCCCCTCCCTCGGGAGGCGCACTGCAGTTTTAGGACTGTGCCCCCTTTTTTTAAGATAGTATTTTCACGAACAATAAATTAGATTGTAAATTTCAACTTACAGTTATAATTTCTTTTCTCATATATATATATATATATATATATATATATATATATATATAACAAACAGTTAAACAAGATAGATATACGTATGTGTGTCTTTTAGTTAACACAGATCAATCAAACTGCGTTGAAATCCGACTATGAAATGTACCTACTTCATCTCAAACAAAGTAGTTGTATGACCAAAGCCCTGTATGTAGCGTTGTTGTTGATAAGTGGCAGCGAACTCGACTTGCATGCAAAAGATTCGGGTTGCTAATCTCGAGTTTTGATGTGTTCAAATAATGAGCCGAAATGAGGGCAAAACTCGAGTCTTCGACATTCAGTTTGTTGGTTTCATGGCTCGTGTGAGCTGCAACGTTGTTTGTCTGTGGAAATATATATTACCCGTATTTATACAAAACAAGATATATTATCGCCAGGACTGTTAATAAGGGACCATGCCTACAGGGACACTCAAGTAGGGAGTTGAGCAGCAAGATGTCTGTTCACATTGCATTTAAACTTCTGCATGTTAGCACAGCTCGGAAAGTAGGAAACAAGTATGAAATACTCTAGCAGTCTAAAGGAAGAAACTTCTAGAGTAGAAGACTCTCCTGCATCAGGGTACCTCTACAGTGAAGTGTGTGATTTTGCTACTTGTTGGATTACAGGTTTAGAGGGCATCAGAGTTATGTCTTAATTGGAGCATATTCAGTTAAGATACTTGTAAAACAAACATAAGAATGCAGTATTGCAGTGATGGGACAGGGGTTGGAGTGTGTTTGATAGTGCGAGACATATTAGATCAGATCTTCTTTTTTGAATCCTGTCCAATAATAATAGTGGTTTATGAACTATCACACTTATATATATATAGTATAATCATGTTGACACACCGGTTCTCATCAGATCACCGAAGATAAGCAACAATAAGCCTGGCCAGTACCAGATGGGTGATTATTTGGGAATAGCAGGTACAGATTATGCTCTCCTCTAATCCAGGGATTGTTTTGAGCCGTCCTGAAATTTCTACTTGTCACTGGTATTAACAGTGCAAACTCAAGGGGGGTATGGTTTGAGATTATGCAACTCTTCCACAAAAATTTCATGCACGAATCACAGCATCATCAGTAATGTTTCATAATATTAATTGGAATAGATGGCCGAACATTATATATATGTATGTGTCTACATACACGTACATATATATACACATATATATGTGCACACATATATAGACACATAAATAAATATATATATATATATACAAACTATACCATATAGACAGTGGAAATTCCTTGATAAAGAATAAAATATCATAACTTCGTAAATATCGCATGCATTTGAATAAAATTTTGGCAAATAACTAACCTTAAAGCAGTCCTTTGATAATACAATTTAAATTTTTTGTGAGGTATATTTACTGAAATGTCGGTATTTTACTATATCTGTCGCTCTGTCATTTCAAAAAGTCAATGTGGCTTTCGTCCGAGTAGAGGAACCATGGACATCATCGTCTCTATTCGGTAGTTGCAGGAGAAATGTACTGAATATCGTGTTTTGCTTTTTCTGGTTTTTGTTGATCCGGGCAAGACGTTTGATATGATGAACAATTCTAGGAAAGTGAGGATACTCACCTCAATTCCTACAGTTACTCAAGGAACTTCACACTAAACTTGCCTAAACTTCAATGAATGCCTATCTGAACCTATCCCAGTTGACAATGGTGTAAACTAGGGTGATGTACCGGCACCCACAATTTGTTCTATTTATTTTACAACTGGCTTTAAAAATTGTGTTCTGGATGTTTTCTGCGTTTCAGAACCATGTAAAAGCAAGGCTGGTCTGAAGAGTTACTTTCGTTCCACAGAAAATAGAAATTGCTCTAAAAATGAACAAAATATTATATCAATAATGTAAATAAAAAAATTTTAATAAAAAATAAAAGGGGAGAATAAAAAGAATAATCAACGATAAAGAAAGGAAAAGGTGCTTTTCTTCTATCAAGAAGTGAAAATCACCACACATATATATCTACACATAAAATAGGTTGGTGCAAAAACAATATCGTTTTCTTACATGTTATTTTTATATATGATTTATGAATTCCTTGATATATATATAGCCATATTATATATCATTTTCAAGCACTTTTTCGCTCTATCAAATGGTCTTATTTATTATCTTTCTCAATCTCTTCATTCTGTTTTTTTTTTTTTTCAGGCTTTTCGATAACATGGACAAAATTCAAATCCACACGATTTTCTTCTTCCAGTTCAAACTAAGCTGAAAAGCTACCGAGACAGCTCGTGATATCAATGATGTGTTTGGCCCAGAAACCCCAAACGAACGTGTCGCACAATGGTGGTTCAAGAAATTTCGCAATGATTACGAGAGCCAGTCGACTGTGGATGATAACGAACATTTGAAAGTCTTAATTGAAATCAATCCTGCAAAACCACTCGGGAAGTTGCTGTTGAACTCGAGGTCGACCACTTAATAGTCGTTCGCCATTTCAAACAAATAAGGAAGTAAAAAACTTTGGATAAATGGGTGCCGCATGAATTGAACAATAATAAAAAAAAAATCGTCGTTTTGAGGTGTCTCTTACGCTCCTTCTGGCCAATAAAAACGACCCCTTTCTCAAGTGGATTGTGACGTGCGCTATAACAACCGGCGACAATCGACACAGTGGTTTGATACCGGAGAAGCTCCACAACACTTCCCGAAGCTGAAATTGCACCCAAAAAAGATGATTGCGACTGTTTGGGTGTCTGTGGTGGGTCTCATTCATCACAGCAAAACAATTACGGTATAGAAGTACTGCCAACAAATTAACAGAATGCAGCAGAAGCTACAACGTATGTGTTCAAGATTGGTCAATACGAAAGGACCAATTCTCCTCCATGACAATTCTCGCCTGCATGTTGCTCAATTGACCCTGCAGAAGCTGAACGAATTGGGCTACGAGACTCTGCCTCATCCGCCATATTCACCGAACCTCTCATCCAACGATTATCACCTTTTTCAAGCATCTCGACAACTTCCTGTGTTAAAAATGCTTCAAAATCTGAGATAATGCTGAATCGGCCTTCAATGACTTCATCGCTTCCAGAACTTTGAATTTCAATGCTAATGAGATGAATATACTTGTTTCTCATTGGCAAGAATGTGTCGATTCTAATGGTTCTTATTTCGTTTAATAAAGTTTATTATGCAAGAAGTTATGATCTTTTGAAGTTGAACGTCAAAAAACGATATTTCCGACATATATAAATCTGATAAAAAACGACGTTATTTTTCCACCAACCTAATATAATATATATGCATGCATATATATATATATATATATATATATATATATATATATGTATATATATATATATATATATATATATATATGAGAGTGCACTCTTCGTCAAAAAAAAACAAATAACCTTCGCCAGTGTTCGCGCTGCCATTTACATTCATATAAAACACCATTTGAATCGTTACCGGTTATAATCAGATCGCTAAATATAAGCGACGTTAAACCTATCCAGTACAAGACGGGTGAATATTCGGGAATACCAGACACTGTATTCAAGAGAACGTCGAAATCTCCCTGCAAAAACAAAATATATCTCTGAAGATGCCTTTAGCAAGTACTTAAGTATAACCCGCTAATCCACATGTGCTGATATTACAAAACAACTGACCCCTGGGTGAAAAGTATATTCTCATCCTGTGGAGAACTTCTCTGGAGAGAGTATGCATTCACATTCATTTAATTTGTAGAATTTAACTAGATTTGAAGGTAATTAAGAAAATTTTTACTACTACTAAAATAATTCTTACTTTTTTACCTTTATTTTTAAGCACTATTGTAGCATCAGATTGGTAATGATAATGTAGCAAGACTGTTATTGATAGAAAATGTAAGAATTTGTTAAAATATTCTTGGAAAATTTTCCAATATAATTGATGAGAAAATGCAAAAAATATAGGTTGTTTGATATTTTTTAGACGGGTTTCAAAATATATATGTCTACTGTGGAGACTATCCAACAATACTTTTGGCATATTGTTTTTTTTATGTTTTGTTTTATTCGATTCTATGTTTCAAATCTTAAATAAATATAAGACTTCAGATTATTCTCAGAAAAAAAAAACAAGATATAAAGCTTGGATGATTTCCACAAAAGATGTTTACATAAATATTTGTATAAACGGTCTATTTTAATACATTTGTACAGTCTGCAAAATTCTATTATTTTTTCGATCTTCTTTTCAGAAATATTTCGGTTTTAATTTTTTCATCGGATTTTGAATTGTCTCTTCTTTATTCAATTAATTTTTTATTCTTTCTTTTTAGGTGGATAGAAAAAGTTTCTTTTAGCAATGTTTTTGTATTTATTTTAATTCTTGTCGGTTTATGTACATATATATCAGAAAGTCTTGAAACATAACAAGCAATATACACATTTATCGATAGGAAAATTAAGTTACTCAACTAAAACGATTCAAGAGTTATCTTCGTTGAAATTTTATGAATGCATTCTGTAAAAGAATATAAAAAAACATATGATGTCTCCAGGATATAGTTCAAAGTTTCAATTTAAGTTAGGCTCAATGATCAGTAGCAATCAGAGCTTTATATATTAAAAGTGTATTTTCTAAAAGTTTCAAACAATAATTATGATTTCAAATATCTGTAACATGCTCCGAAAATCAATACTCAGCATGTAATTTGCTATATTCACGTTTCTAAACACATATTAGTAAAATTACGCTTAGTAAAGAGGTATAATGCAAACGGTTATCTTAAACCGTATATTTCTCGACATATCTATTTTAAAACACTGGTAATATTGACGTATTTAAAGAACAATTCGGTATTTTATTTAAAAACATTTCCACATTCCAGCATGGAGCAATCACATAACATGTTTGATTCTGGGTTATCTATTTTACATATTTATATTTTAAAAAGATATCCGCGCTTCATGCAGAACTTTACTGTACTGTCGAGTACCTACTTTGCAGGCACCCTTGCAGGCACCCTTGCAGTAAATGGATGTTGTAAGAGCAACTATTGGTGGCGAAGCTCAACCTGGTATGTACCATCCCAAGGTGGGGAAGTTTATGAAGAGCCGCACCAAATGTGATGCTTACCTTTGCTCTGGAACTTGAAAAGGCTATGATTTTGACTTTTGACTTAACTGTGAAAAATGGTGTACACCATCCCTATGTGGGACACCATCATGCCAGGTTTGGTCATGATCGGTTCAGTGGTGTGGGCTATAGGAGAGTTGTACACACGAACGCTACTACTTTATATACATAGATAATAACATTAATTATAATAATTATCCAATCTAAATATTTCAAAATTATAAATCTCATTTCTTTAAAATATTTCAATATTTATTATGTTTAATTATTTCAAACGTGCATTTTTAAGACTACAATTTTAAAAATATGCACTAGACGAAGACTTAGTTAAATTAATTTCTCAGACAGAACAGTTACGCAGTATTTTTTGTCCCCACAGTGTGATTGAAATCAAAATATAATGATGCTTAACCTTATGTCTAGAATTTTTATTCCAACTATAATCAAATTCTATTACATGGTTTTAAATCTACACAATGTCTAAATTTATAACTTGAGTTGTAAGGCCTTAATTAAAATTCATGGAGTTATTGCATAATTCGTGTCTAATGACTATGATTCAAATTTAATACAAATCTGAAATATTTAAATTCTTAAATGGCGGGTTATGTATTTATTATGTCTCCTAAGACCTTTTAAAATATTCAAAAGAAACCAACACTTTGGGAATATTTATTAATTGATGCATATTACCTGTTAAAATTCCACCAAAATCCAAGGTATCTAAAAATTTCAAAAAAAACGCTTCTACTCTCCCTTTTTGGCCCCGTTTTCATAAAGCTAAATTAACAGATATATCCATATTGCCCACTCGTACGTCTAGTAGCAGTGTTTCACAATTCATAATCATTAATTAGTTTAGAAGTGAATCATATACATACAAACAAACATATAAAAATACTTACTTAAACGTAGACATATGAATTTATTAATTAACTTTTGGACGCGGTAATACTAAGAAACTCGATTCTTATTGTTGAGCACTTTAAAGTTGAAATGAAAGTCGGGCACCTAAGTTCGCATGCGAAGATCATGATTTTATAATCATTAGATTACTATGGTTGAATGTTACGACATTTAAAAGTAAATGTTAAAATTTCAGTGATATTTCTTGCGGTTGAGATTGGCCGTGGGGTTTGTTCCTTGCTAATGGAGTCAGAGATGGCTTTGAATCTCTCGACTGGTAGTAATTGTGTCACCTTGCACTGATGGTAGTTTCCTTCTCTTATATGGATGTCCTTCACTATCACTGAGGAGCTGCATATATCTTCTGTACAGTAATCATCTGGAGGTTCACAAGTGCTACACCTTGCCCACAATGACCTGGAACTGTGCAATACATTCTCGCAATCATAAATATATACAGCATGCATCTGGTACTAGCAATGCTGAGCACAGGAGCTCGACTGAGCTCCAATCTATGGTCACCCCCTCGCCAAACTTTCACAAGAAACACCCGTCTAGCAGAAAACACTATCAATAATTACCCCCACTCTTTATCTGTGCCTAAACCTAAACATAGATTCTATGAACAAAGCTTTTTTCTTAGAACTGCACGCCTATGGAATTGTCTTCCGTTTTTCTGCTTTCCAGCTGATTACAATATGGTTGTCTTCAAGTCTAATGTAAACAAGTTTTTGATGAGCCGTTCCATATAAGTTAACAAATTTACTGAATTTCCATTACTAACGATTACTATATTGTCCAATTTCTACTGTACACTCTTTAACACTTATCCTCCAGTGGTCTCTTGGTCTTGATAAGTGGTGATGCCTATGTAAAGAAAAAAAAGCTTAACTAAGTGATCTAATGAGAACCGGTGTGTCAACATGATTATGCCGTATATATACGTATATAGAATGTGTGTGTGTGCGTTCAAAGCAAACCCAGACCGTAACTGCTATAGAAAGAAACTTACTATCCAATACAGAATATGAACAAGGTTTTGCAAGCATTGTTTTAAAACGATTAAAATTAGTTGATCTTTTCACGTCAGTGTTCTCAAGACTATTTGCATCTATCTTCTGTGTTGAGTTGAGTGTAGTGATTGTATTAACTTGAGTCTTTAGAAGAAGATAACAGCTAAAAATAAGAACGTGATTGGAGCAAAAAGAAAATTGAACATTAAGCCAAAGAAAAAAGCACTTAAAGAATAATGCTTCGGGGACAAAAAAGTAAACCAAACAAGCAAATAAAATGTTAATAGCCGTAATCAAGTATTTGGGTTGTGATTTAAGTGTTTTTGGCAAAAAGATAAAACTGCCAGAAGAAGTCAATTGGAAAAGGAGGTAATAAGTAAAAACTAATTAAATGCTAATTTTAAGAATTTGAAGTTGTTAAATGATTACCAGTAAAGATGGTGTACTTGGCACGCTGCCAGGCTTTAAATCTACTTTCTCTAATACATGTGGGAAAGGTATGAACCTAGCACTCTTCCCTCTTGCCATTAATAATAATAATAGAGAAGACTAACATTAATCATTTTTAACGGAATGAAAACTTTGCAATAACAGCTTTTCTGCACAACTGGCAATAACAAGAGAGAATTATACAAAAGCTGAATTAATCAACATTTGGTGCCCTTCATATTTTTTCTATATATTGTAATCAGACAAAATACATTGTTTTTTTGTGGAAATCGCTCCAGACAACGCATGAAACCACTTTATATAAGGAGCTAAAACAAAACAAAAAAATACCCCAAGGTCAAAAACTAACCAACAATAAGTATTAGATGGATAAATTATGACCCAGAAAACAGCAATTTTTCACCCTTTGTTAGAAACATCGTTCATGGAATGTGGGTTCTAAAGGACCAAATAAAGGAAGTGAGAGTTACGAAACTACTAAAAGTAAACCCAAGGTCTACTTTCTACTCTCCTGCTAAAATATTCCTCAATTTTGGGATTGTGTTACGTTTGAAAAACTTAAATTTTAATTATTTTAATTAGTTGGAATTAAATCACCAAGTGTGACCCATCCTTTACTAAGTTTCTATCTATCATTTTCATCTTCTCTAACAATATGTTGTTTTATTCCATCACTCTTATATGATATCTATGATATCTGATTTCTTCTCTCCTTCTCTCTCTGGTTATTAATAGTGAAAATTAATAAAGAAATGAAAGAAGAAAATGATTGGAATAGTTTATTATAAATAAAAGAGAATATAATCACAAATAGCTATACTATTTAACTGTAAAGAGGAAGAGACCTGAGGAGATATAGCAAGCAGGAGAGACTAATTTTCTCTTTTTATTTTTTATAATTAACTGACTTTGTAAACTTACTTTTTCCTGATTTATACAATTTAGCTCCAGCACCATGCAAAACTGCTAAATAGATATAGACAGAAATTTGGGACAAATATTGTAAAATAGTCCCCAAAATGAAGTGTATTTATTAACCCTAAAAGAGCTCCTGGGACACACCCAAGAGTTATCGTGAAGTATAGACAAACAAAATTATATAGAAATCAGTTAGTTACAACTTTTCAGAAAGTTTTATAAAGATCCAAGGCATCATTTTTTTTTTAATAAGCACAAAAGTGTCAATTTTAGCCATTTTAACTCGAAAAATCACCCTAGAGGAGCAACCGGAGTTTTCCCGGAAAATCCTTTCTGCTACTTTTTTTACTCATATCATGTTTAATGTTTGTGCAAAATTTTAAAAAAAATTCCAAGGTGTAGTTATTAAGAAAAGTGCAGACGGCCGAACAAGAGTGAATTTACAGGTCCACCCTCCTTTTGTTGGGGGACCAAAAAAAAAAAAAAAAAAATGAAAATGAGGTGTTCATATAGTGATTCTATGAGACTCCAGTGCAGACAACTGCATCTGGTATTGGAAATGGTCCTTTTCGCTCAAACAGTTGTGGATAACATAGAAGTAAATTGTGTTCGGTTATGTAAATTGTGTTCGGTTATGTAAATGATTCGTTTTCCTGACCAATGAATAATATAAGTAATCAGTTAGTTTGGTGATTAAGTTGCTGCGCTGTTCTAACACATAACACTTGTGAATACCATGATGAGAGCAGAGTTGAACATATTCTACACGTTCAAACTAATCTATATATACCTATAAAGATGCGAATTTTTTCTCACTTTGACAGTGATATTAAAAGCCTGCTTTTTTATTTAAAAATTGTTGTTTCGTTCTCTTTCACTGCAAGAATTAGACACTAGGGTCGGAAAGTGGGATAAAGAATCAACGCCCTCGAAGAGGGGCACTCTGACCTGCAACAAGTTCTTGGGCAGCTCCATCGTCATTCCTCAGTAAGGATGCCCTGAGCAATTTGGCAATAAACCAACTCTTTTTCAAAAAGAGGAAGAAAAGCTTGAGAAGGTGGATCTCCTAGAATTACACATAACTAAGCTCTCACCAGAAAATCAACAAGGACCGGATTATAACAGGAATGGTCTAATCTCTGCTGATTTTGGGGATCCAGGATAAAAACCCCTAGCCGAGTTTGTATTTAAAAATTATTAAAACAAACTTTTCAATATACTCCACATGAAGGTTAACAAATTGGCACATTCCTTTTGAAAATAGTGTAAATTAATTGCTTCTTAATTTTTTATGGTTTCTTAATAGATTATTAGTTTCATCTCACTATTATGCTGCATAGTTTTTATATTCAGCATAATTGTGGAGAATTCAAAATGAAAAGGTTCTAGCACATGGTAAATGTATATATATATATATATATATATATGCATAGATCACCGTATAATGATTAGATCACTGTCTGACTGACGTAAATGAACATTTAAAATTAAAATGTTTAAATTCAACGTTATTTCACGCGGTTAATGGTAGCCAAATTGATTAGGTCTTTGCTAATCGAGCCAGAGATGTCTTGTGTTGCGGGGTTCGAATCGTTCGACTGGTATTAATCCTGACACCCTGCACTGAAGATTCCCAGAAGGATGAAATACTAGTGTCTGTAGGTATTTAATTATTATAGTAAAAAATAATTATATATAAAATATATATATATATATATATATATTTTAGTGACTTTGTCGGTATGTGTGCAAAAAAGTCTCTACCAAACTCCTCTCCTCTATTTGGTCTACAGAGTTGAAATTCAATATATGGAGTATTTGGACTTTTTATTTTTACATAGGCATCACCACTTATCAAGGTCAAGAGGTCACTCGAGGATAAGGGTTAAAGAGTGTACAGTAGAAATTGGACAATATAGTAATCATTAGTAATGGAAATTCAGTAAATTTGTTAACGTATATGGAACGGCTCATCAAAAACTTGTCCACGTTCGACTTGAAGACAACCACATTGTAGTCAGCTGGAAAGCAGGAAAAAGGAAGACAATTTTATAGCACACTTGTAGCACACTTTTGATTTAGTCAGCAAAAATTGATGCTAAGTGTTCAAAATTGAAAACAAAACAGTTGACTTTGACAAGAGTAGTCGACTAAACCTGTGTGCATGCAGAAATCTACATTCATTACGTTATTTTTAAAACTATTTATATAAGCATTCGCTTGCTTCAAAGGCTAAGGAATGAGTCTGGAAAGCTGTATATTTTGGTTCAATTTTAGCTGATCACACCCAAGTCATTCTTTTTTTACTTGTCGAAATTGCTACGATATATTGAGTACAATATAATAATTGACAGAGAATTAACTATACAATGATAAACACGAAATCTGCATAAATTAACATATAATATATATGTATATATCATATGTGTGTTAGGTCCGGACAACTTAATGGCTACTTCGGTAGGGAGCATGGTTTTGAACGCCGGCTAATCATAATATTTTTTTTAATTTTCGATTACGTTTTTGTTGTGTTTGAAAGATTATAGTTTAAAGTTAATTTCTCAAAAAAAATGTGTGGGGTATATGGTTAGAAAAAAAAACGTACTGGGCGTATCTGCATAGCTCTTTGAGAAAGAAGGAAAGGTTGGCTGGCTCATTTATATACACGAAAGGCATCTTGGGAAGGTAGGACATGATGGGAAATTTCCCTGGAGGTGGCAAAAAGTAAAGAGTCGTGAACATCTTCTCTTGAAAAGTATTTCGTGTTGCTGACGTTCAGATTGTGCGGTGTGACATTGGTGGCGAGAGGCCAGGTGTGGTCGAATGGAAAAGAAGAGGGCAGAAACGTGCTGCTGTCGAGTGTGTGACTCACTCCTTCCCGAACCCAAGGACTGAACCCTGATTGTAACCCTAGAAAAAGTGTGTGAAATAAAAAAAAAAAATGCATGGAATAAATTTATCTCAAATCTGAAAAACCTACATTTCACGTAAAAATTAGTTATGACAAAGATCGTGTTTACATTTTTCTGGCTAGACAAATATAAGTTTTCTGGAATTATTTCCAAGTTAAGTATTAAGTTAGTCTTAAGATAATGAATTAATGCAATAAATGTACTTAACTTTTGCTAAAAAAAAAGTAATAATTATCCAAAAATGTGATACTGGTAGGAACTAGACTTGTTAATCATATCAAAAAATACTTTGGCGGCAAAATTCAAATATGTATGGAAGGACAAATCAGACACAATTTATTTCTTTATTTAACATTATTCCGGCATACCCAGCGATTAAAAAAATAAAATTAGTCGCAGACTCCCATCCCTTCATTTAAAAATGCATAAAAGTTAATTAAATTCATTAATTATACTACTGACAATTTATTCATTGAAAAAAAGTTAGTGCCATTATTTATTAATATTAATACAGAATTACAATTGGTTAAGAAAACAATTTATAATTATTGAAAAAATTACGCACTAAAAAAAATGCAGACTTACGTTAAAATTCATCAGAATATCTCCGTGAAATTTAAAGTTGATAAACACAAACAGGCGGGTAGTTGAAGAGAGGACGAGGATGGGCAAACAGACTGGTTTTCTTTCAACTCTGCTCATCTGTACTTACCAACGTAAAACGTTCGTATAATTTTTACTATTTTTTTTATTAAATTATTTTTCTATGTTCCTGTTTTCCAATTTATTTTTTTTTACTTTATTTTCCAAGATTATATTAACATTATCTTATGTTGATGATTATACGTTCATGTTTGCAATGGAAATATTAGAATCTTACATATAAAGATTACGTTAAAAATATAAGTGTAAAAAAAGTAGAAATAATTTTTGCAATTATAATTTTTTGTGTGAAAATATTAAATAAACAATGCTTAATTAAATCATAATATTGGTAGTTCGAGAAAATAATTTTTCTTCGAGTTATATCGATGTCGTTAATACGGCTTTAGGGGCTTTTTTCGTAATGTTTCTGTAAAAATTTTTTTTTTTTTTATTGTTACAAATTACGATGCTTTATTTACATAAAAAATGTCCTGAGTATGATCTTAAAATATATCCAGTGGTGAGGCCCCAGCTTGCAGGCTTTGGGGAGTGTGGAGCCACCCTTTAATTGCCATTGCTCCTAGGTCCACTTTGTCTCGGAGTGGTAGTACCTGTTAGGGTCCCAACTATGGGTTAAATAGAAACCGACTTGAAAACAACAAATATATTCTGTTAAAAAAGTTTTCTTCAAAATCTTTGGATTCGTCATTAAATAACGTGAAAAGGGCAGTAAAACAAAAACAACCAACCAACCATCACATAAAAAAAGCAAAAATAAATTCATGCGTTCATTTTTTATTTACCATAAGTTTAGCAAAGGTATTTTTTGTTTAAACAAAATAATACATTTCCACTAAGATTTAAATAAAATTAATTAGTTCATCATATTCCACGATCATTATTTAATTATTACTGAAACATTCATTAAAATTGGTTACTTTGCTGAATTTTGGTGAATTTTTAAGTAAAGGGAAGGGTCAAAATATTTATACATCGGCATTCATTTTGCACGTACCTAATATGTGTGGATATTAAATAGGTTCTATTTAAGTATTATTAAAACGAACTTCTTAATATACTCAGTCATAGAGATCGGAACAACTTCATAAGGTTTTACTAATTTGCATATTATTTTGCAAAACGAAATTCGATGAATTAATTATTCATTTTTATGGTTTCTTAACATTATTGATTTTATTTAACTCAGTTCTATTTATGCATATTTTCTGTATTGAGCATAATTGCGTAACATTTAGGATTAAAATATTTTAGCCCCCCCACACACACATGTATATATATATATATATATATATATATATATATACAAGTAATCTGTCTGTGTGTGGGGAACGGTCTCTACCAAACTCCTATCTCATTTTTGGGGGGTTCTACAACTTGGAACTTGATACATAAAGGCTTTGAATCTGTGGAACAAATTCAGTTTGATTTTTAGCCAGTAAAAGTAGCCACTAAGAGAACACAGTTGAAAAGAGCAACCTTAGCAAGAGTAAGCCTACTAAAACTATTACTTCTCTGCATACGCAAATAGAAATTTTTCCATTCAACACTTTTAATTTTGGACATTCTCTGATGCATCTACTAATCGCTCAAACGGTAACCAAGGCTTGAGTGCTAAAATTTTTGGTTCATTTTCTAGCTGATGGCACCCAAATCAATTTTTTTTAAATTTTTAAAATCATTACAATATATTGCACTCAATATATTCGATTCGATAGAAAATTGGCTCTAATAGCAATAATAACGAGAATGATAAATAAATAATAATGATAATAATAAATTGCTTGGACCATGCTGGGGAAAAGGTATTACTATTTTGTGGGGTAAAAGATAATAATCAATAGAATTTTTGCTTTATATTAATAAATACGAAATCTTCATAAATTATAATATCATATTTAAGCTCATTTTACAAACAAGCCATACTGGTTGGCCTGCTAGTATGTATATAAAAGTGACCTTGTTGGTGTGTGTGCAAAGTGTCTCTACCCAACTCCTCTCTAAATACACATTTGAAACTTTATATATCGGGTATTTGGACCTAAAGAACACTTTCGATTTTGTGTTTAGCCTGTAAAAATAGCTGCTAGAGGTTAAAATTGCAAAAAAGAAAAAACATACTTGACCTTGGCAAGAGTAAATCGACTTCTGAGTATACATGCATATACATTTTTAGCTTGAAGTCGCTTAATATTTAGCCTTTTCTATCCATCTGACGATAGCTCAGATGTTACCGACAAAAACTGAATCGCTAAATATCAACTATGGCTGGAAAGTCATTGTTTTTTTTTTGTTTTTTTTTAGCTTTTGAAATCATTACTGTATGTAATGGGGACAATATAATAATCAATAGAAAATTTCGTCTATAATAAAAAAAATACGAAATCTGTATAATTAAAATCTCATATGTAAGCGTATTTTACGCCCGGACAATGCCGGACAATGCTCAGTTACGTAAATTGAGCATTATTAATTCTAAAATTAAAATAACTGTCAAGTATTAAAGCTAAGCAATTTAAATGATTGTAAAAGGAATAGAGATACTCAAAAATAGGTGGTAGATGAATATATAGAAGAACTTGCTGAGAGAAAAAGTGGAAGACATAGACATACTGAAAAAATTAAGACAGGCACGGTGACAGTGAGGGGGAGTGAGACACTTCTGTCGTACTTATTAGATTTATACAGAAAGTTGTGGTTACTGCAAGCAATATATAATCACTCATGGTATTGAATTAAATGGCAGTTGTCCAACTCAAAGGAAATATACACAGACAGTGGTTTGAGAAAACAACAGACAATTATCCACCCAGCAACTCACAAATCACCTATTAATTTTGTATCTATTCCAATTAGACGTTATCTGTTTTTTGTATGCTTGCTGTGTAAAGAGTGGCACGGATAATATATAATCAGTGTTTTTAATCTTTTTTTTTTATAGCCGCATTGGGACACCGTAGTTGATTTTTTTGGGTTTTTTTGCCAAGATAATGGTGGCCATTTTTAATACAAAGCAACAAGTTTGTGAATTACGAAGTGACTGATTTGCTGGTAACATGGAGACATAAAACATCAAACGATTGAAAAGTCTGACTGTTATTTCAAGAATAAGGTAAAGATCACGTGAGGGCACAAATTAAGCACATTAATTTACTAGCTGACATACCTGTGCAAGGACGGATTCATAACATAGAATGTTTGCGTGCTAAAAGTGTAAGATAATGTAGACAGACAAGAACTCAGACGTAGGGGAAGTATATTTGGATTGCGAAGATATTGAGGTTGTTCAGAGGGTTTGTTACTGTGTTACTATTAGACCACAGGCAGGAGCAGGTGGTAATATAATTTGGAAGAGTTCCGTCTGCCTGCTTCCCACCTGACTACAACTTGGATGTCTTCAAGTCCAACGTTAACAATAAATGAACAATGAACAGCCCTCTTAAGTAAACACTTCATTAAATCTCCGCACTAACGTACTGTACTTGCAATAACCCTTATCCTTGAGTGGCTTCCGAGCCTTGATAAGTGGTAACCACCGTGTAAAAAAAAAAGAAGTGGATAGGAGTAGATTTAACGGACTCCTGAAGAGTGTTACCATTGTCAATCAAATGAAGAGTCTATCAAGTATGTGTACGAAATGTGATAATGTGCGGAAGTGAAATTGGCCAATAAGAGTTGAGGACATGTTGCATGGAGAAAAATGGTATGGAAATGATATGGTGTGTTTACATTTGAGAATTAAAGCAAACTTAGATCACCTTAGTTTTAAACTTGCTCCACACAAACTAGCTAGTCGTTCTTACCAGTAATTCTCCTACATTTCATGTGCACTCAATGCCTACAAGTATCAGAAAAAATGTTTCATTCGATTCTCTTGCCACAAATTAAGCTGGAGAACTTTTCTCTTTCTGGGGGTTGGGGGAAAAATTAGCTGGTTATGTTTAATGCGTCCCCCATTTGGTCCTAATTGAAATGGATCACTAATATCTTGAGGAGGTCCCCTACTTTGACAGATTTCTTAGACTAACCTTCACACTATATCTGAAATGAAAGTCTCACATTAATCCCATTGCCGTTGTCTCTCGAAAAAAAAAATGTTTTGATTATTCTACAATTCCAGAAGCTATGCCATACCTGACACAATCCTCTATCTATATAAGAAAATAATATGTCCTAAGATTGAGTACACATTTGGTGAGGAGCTGCTCAGAGTACCTTTTCTGCTTTCACAGAGTACAAAACAGATCTCAGAATCTTTTCTCCTCCCTACTACTTCTTTCTCACGGAATATATGTTGCTAATCTTTCTCTACTCTATTTTTATTTTCGTAGCAGATGCTCGCTTGAGATTCAATCTATGTCTCCTCTGTAAAATATTCACAACAAAAATTCGTCTAGCTACGCTTACTGCCAATAGTTTCTCTTTCTCTGCATGTCTCCCTAAAAGTAAATGAAAGTTTCATCAGCAAAGTTTCTTTCTTAGAACTTCCCGTCTGTGAAACACAGTACCGAGGGGATGCTTCCTAGGTGATTACAACATTGTTGTTTTCATGTCTAATATGAACAAATTATTGTTGAAGCGCTGTCTTAAATAATCAGATTCTGTCCAATCGCAATCATACCTCACGATTCATCTTACAATCATTTTATCTTGCTCTTGAATAGCCTTTAAGTCTTGATAAGTCGCGATAATTTAGTAAAAAAAACAGCAAAGATAACATCATCATTTTAGTCTTGGTAGCATTTGTTGCATAGGGGTATTCATATTGATGAGAGGACGATACATTTATATGTATTACAGTTCTGTTTCACAGATGAGGAGAGAGGGCTGAGATAGGGGATGCACATTCTTGTGAGAGTCACATAATAACGAGGAGGGAGACAATGTTCATATAAGATGAGTACACATTACCTTTAATTTGGTAGAATGATGACACGAAGACGGCAGTTACAAAAATATGAGATGTTCTTTTATTCCATTTGACCAGTCGAAACGATGATGACATCCAGGAATTCAAAGTCGTTTCTACATGTTTAATGTTCTAACCCTTCGCTTCTAAAGGGAGACCCTCCTCATGTCAGCTCTGTCCAGCTCTGTGCTGACTTCGATCTGGACTCGACTGCCTCCGATCTTTGTCTCTCTCTCACTGATCTTCGACTCTAGCTCCTATATTGAGAATTCATTTTTGCTATGACGTCATGTATGGCTCTACAACGTGATCGACTCACGTGGGGAACTCACGTGGCTTAAACATACATTTCCAAAACACATTTCTGCAAATAAAGAATACTCACTAACTTATTTTTCAATATGTTTTTAAATTGCTATTGTTTGTTCTTCTCTAGCTGACCTTATTTTAAGTGAGTTTTCATAAAAAGAATTGAACAATTAAAATCCCTTTTACAACAACATATCTAAACTATTTTATGTGAAACTGAACAATGCGAAATTTCTTTCTGAATGTATTTCTGAACCTTGCTTACAAGGTTCGAATCTCGGTCTAGCTTAATCTCTTTTTCACTTATCTACTGTTTTTCTTACTTACAATAAAAGGGCCCTTTTTTTGTAACACATTCACTCTCAGGCCGTTAGTTCCTGTAGCATTCCTCTAAGACTTTAACTTGAGAAATGGACCTTCAATTATTTCACAGTGCCATACGGAATCACCAGCATACAGTATTTCTTCTGGACAACTCACACAAAACTGTTGAGGACGGAGTCGCTTTTTGTTGTTTAGTTGGCGATTCCATCCTCTACTGTTAAGTAGGAGATTGAAGAATAAAGTCGCATCGTCTCCTTGTCATGAAATGCAGACATGGATTATACCTAGATATAATTACAACCAAAGTACATTTCTTTACATTTGTTTACAAATTAAAGATTGTAACAGTTCATAAGGAAAGATGATTAATGATTAACGTTACTTGCGTGAATTTTGGTGAGAGGACAAACATCGGTTATGCTGTTCGCCAAAACCGGAAAGTGTTTTCGTTACATTTGCATTTGTTGTGAGGTCCAGCGAAAAAAGAATGAATGTTACAAACCGAAAATGAAGGTAGCTGTATCAACCCTTTGTGGCCAATAATAATATTTCCAGAATTAAAGGGCGTTAATCGTGTTTGCCTTAAGGTCCTCCGTTTTTTTTTTTGTGTGTGTGTTCGCTTGTGTGGAGAACTCCGTTCCCATAATACCACACCCTAGTTATCTGGCAGTTAGAGGAAAGAAGAGAAAATGGAGAAAAACATGCAGTTTTTTATTAAGCGTCAAGGCGAGAAAAAAAGGTTGCGACGTGAAAAGAGACAAAGAGTTTGGAGCTTGTGTAACTGTGTTAAAGCTCACAAGACGACGTTGTGAATTTTGAGTGTGGGAGGTTGTGGTTGTAGACTGTATTTCTGTAGTTGAGTCTAAGAAGTATGCGCAAGTGTCAGCATAAAGGGTTGAGTTTGGTTGAAGTTAGTTCGCATCGTTCACAAATATGTGCGTACGTTCGCAGTGGTAATCAGCGAGTCAGTCAGATCATGAATGCCCAGCAATGAGTTTGTAGTGTGCAGGTTAACTCATATTAGCTGGTGTAACTTCTGCCATGAGGTCGTTGTGAGCTCCAGGAGTTTACAGTGCTTGATGAGTGTCTTTGTGAGTTTGTTTGTCGCGTTTGTTGCTGGAAAGGGTTGATATGCCGAAACATGTTGAGCTTGACTTTCTTTAAACCTCGATATGAAGTCAAAAACTCAGTGTTGTTGATGATGTGTTGATGAGACAACACGAGTCGTGTGTGTATGCACACGGCAATGCTTATTTCTCTTCGTATGCATACACAGAGATTGAATTACTGCTTTTTTTTTTGAAGTCTCGTAGTGGCTTGCTGTCGCTTGCTCCTTCTATTCTATGTCGAAAATTGGAGTTTAAACTGCGTGAGAATCGCTATTTCAGTTTTTCTTTGGGCTTGTTTCCACACGTTCTCCATTATGAAATTGAAAAGCTGAATAATTTTTTTAAAATGCACACATGGTGGAAAAAATATTTAGATAGATAGTGCTGAAATCGTTAAAGTTTATAACACATCGAAAGTTGAGAAAATGCTATTCGGTGTTGTTATCTGTTTTTTTTTTTTACTTTTACTGGCGAAAAAATGTGTGTGTATGTGTCTACCACTGTGAGTGAGGTTGACGCCATTTTTGTCTACACACATGTATCGGATCAATAACTAGTCGTCTGGACGTATCGAAGAAAAAAGATGCTTATTTTTGTTTCTTTATTGTTTAAATTTTTTGTTATACTCGGTCGGAGGATGTTTACTCGTTGTATATGAATGATCGGTTAATCCATTCTAATGATTTGCTTATTGAGTTTTGCTCGTGAAAATGTAGTATGTTGTCGTATAAATGAAGTCGCCGTCAAAAGGTCACGGTTTTGTCGGATGACATGGCGAGTTTGACTTCTAGCGTGGGGTTGTTTAATGTTGCGATCTACCACTTTGTAAAGGTTTCTACTGTTTGGGGAGACATTGAAATACGATTAAGAAGAAAGGTCGAGTTTATCGAGTATGATTTACGTATTTACATAGATACAGGAGAATTATTTGTACAGAAGTACTGAAAAGTTCAAGGCGTATTAGTGTACGCGCGTGTATGTATATTTCATGCATGAATTGGATTGTCCGTTATACGTATGAGAGTTCATATAGTACATGTGCATAGATTTAGAACGTTCGTTGTGTATATAGTTTTGTGCATACGTGCGCCTTGATGCGTTGAATGTTCATCGTGTATGCGACCGATGTGTGTATATACGAGATTGTTCATACTTACCTTGAAAGGATTACGATTCTGTCGAAGCGCGTTTTAAGGCGTGTCCCTTACATGGACAATAAGAAACGTGTTGACACGTCGAAGGAGAGAGAGAGAGAGAGAGAGAGAGAGAGAGAGAGAGAGAGAGAGACGGAACAGGAAATAAAGAATGCCACCTGTTGGGCAAAGCGAGGATTACCACAAGGGTAGATAACCGGTGCGTATTGAAGGTGTGTGTATGTGTGTGTGAACGTGTGTACGGTTTGAGTAATACATGTAAGATTTAAAATGTATCTTCTTTATTAATCATACTCGGTAAACTTTTGTTGGGGAAGGGGTCGCCTTTTGTTGTGTAGTTGGCAATTCCATCCTCTACTGATCAGTAGGAGTTTGAAGAATAAAGTCGCATGGCTTCCTTGCCATGAAATGCAGACACGAAGTATGCCGACATATAATTATAACCAAAGTAAATTTATTTACATCTAATTACAAATTTAAGATTGTAACAGTCCATAGCAAAAAATGATTGATAAGTAACGTTACTTGCGTGAATCTTTGGTGAGAGGTCGAACGTTGGTTGTGCTGTTTGCCAAAATCGGGAAGTGTTTTCGTCACATCTGCATTTGTTGCGAGGTCCAACAAAAAAGAATGAATAATAATAACAACCGGAAGTGAAGGTTACTTATTGTCCCCTTGTGGCCAAGAATAATATTGTCACAATTAAAGGGCGATAATCGTGTTTGCCTTTAGGTCCTCCGTTTGTGTTTGCTTGTGTGGAGAACTTGGTTTCATAAAACTCCCCGGACAATACTTCTAAGACACAAATTAAAGCAACAGACCTAATACAGAATTTTGATGGACTTCTACTTTAACATTAATCCTGTCACCAAATGTGGTGTTTATTTTAACGCAATTTGGCGCATTGTTGTATAATGCTTGAATAACCTAACCAACCACTCGTTTGCTTCTAGTTTATTGAAAGCCTATGAAAAACCCTCTCTTGGCACTTTTTCAAAAGCTTTCCCCAGGTTCGCAAAGGCAAAATGCAGGGGGGGGGTTCTTACTTACATACTTCTCTTGCATTTGCCTTGATAAATATAACACTATTAGTACTTTGCCCCAGCAACAAAACAAACTGCATATCTTTCATATTTATCTGACTTTTTATTTACTGCTCAATTACTCTCTGCCATGTTTAAGGCCTTTTAACTCCCTCTACCTAGTGTTTATCTTTCATCCTTGTAAGAATTCACAAACTTCCCAGTTTTTGGAATAACCTTTTACTTTATATCTGCGATCATCTCACAACCTTTAACATTTTTGCAATAACGTTTGAGAGTTATCCAGTCTTACTCTTCTTCATCTAACTTATAGATTCCCATACTATTTTCTTTTAGGATCAGATACTACTTCTGCAACATCTATATATTCTTACATTCTATGAGAACTCTGTATTCAACAATTTTTCATAGTCTGTCTTGTTCTGTTCATTTGTCACCAACACTTTCTTAACATTTCGAATGCACTGGTCTTCAACAATATACATATTTATTTTTGCCGTCCATGAATATTTCATTCTTTTGTTCACCCCTTCCTAATTATATCTCAGTCCCCTATTTATTTTTGCTTATTCACTAAACCAGTCGCTCCCTTGTTTCTGTTTTTCTTTAATACACTTTTTTAATTTCTCATTTTACCTTTATCGACCCCCCCCCCTGACTTAGGGTCCATTTTTATTCAACAACAATCACGAAAAATTCAATTTTGATTTCTATCAAAATAAGAAATAGATAAAGAAGTAGTAACTAAAATATTTAATTGGCACTTAATGAATCAAAACACTTTTACCAATGTTGGATGAGGAAATTTAGTGCATGAGCATGTGAGTAGTAGTAGCAGTAGTAGTCGTTTGTGGTGAAGGAAGAGGAATAAAAGAATGAGAAAGAGGAGTAGGAAGAGTAGTAGAAGTAGTAGTAGAAAACGAGGAAAGAAAACATTTCTAGAAATATTACTAAACATCAAGTAAAACAATGAAACATTATTTTTGCTTTTTGTAAATGTTTTTGTTTCTTTGCAAGTAAAAGACGTGAGTTTATTATATGTTTTATTTTATTCGTATTATTTGGATTCATCAGACTACTGTTCTTATCTTGAGTGTGATTTTCACGTTTCGGTCGATGTAACCTCCGACCTTCTTCAGGTGTATCTGTCGAATTTGGGAATTTGAATCTCTGGATAGTTGTCTTGGTGGAGGGTTTCTCTTAAAGAGAGCTTGACATCAGCTCCAAGAAATCTGGACCAGACACAAAAGGACACCACCCAGAAACTCACCACAGCTTGTATACCATAAATGAAAGGCTTGTCTGAAAAACTTCAACGAATAAATAATCCATATAACATCAGGACAGTATTCAAAAGTAATTCAACTCTCTGGAAACAGCTTGTAAATGTCAAGCCTCCTACAGAAAAAATCAGGACTAAGAATTGTATGTATGAAATTCCATGTAACTGTGTAAATTTATACAGAGGTGAAACGTGTTGTCCATCGAAATTACGGTTAGAAGAACATCGAAATGTAGTACTTACCAACACAACAAACGCCCTCGTGTTTGTGCCTTGTATAGGCATGCGCGACAACAAAACTTGGGTTTTTATAAGCGGAAGTCTCGAGGTTGTCAGGAATCTACAGGCGCATGCACAAGAGAAGGGATTGAGATAAAGGCAGGTCAAGTGAGAAGGTTGTTGTTGTTGTTGTCATTGGACGTTACAGTGACGCGTGCATTAACAGGTGAGTAAGAGGCGGTTTATTTTTGTGTGTCAAGTCGCACACCTCGGTGAAGGTCATATAAATTGTTCACCTCGGTGAAGGTGAAGGTCATAAGCTATTTTGGCTATTTCATTTTGTCTCTTTTCCTGGACAACTATAGCTGGGGCAAAGTTTGATTTAAAACTGATACCCGAATTCGACGGATCCACTTCTGTTGTCGACTGGGTCAAAAGGGTTGAGCTGACCTGCAACCTCTGTGAAGTAAAGGGGGTGCATACCGTGATTCCCCTGAGATTGGCTGGAGGCGCCCTAAGTGTATATCAGCAACTTAGTGCTGTGGAGAAGGCTGATATTACCTGTATAAAAAATGCTCTATACAAGGCATTTGCCATGGATCCCTGTACGGCCTACGAAACATTTGCCACTAGGAAGCTCATGCCAGGAGAAACCGTGGATGTCTTCTTCGCGGAGCTGAAGAAACTTGCAGTTCTATTTGGCAATGGAGTGTCAGAGCAAACACTGGTATATGCGTTTGTGGCCGGCCTTCCCACCCATGTTAAGCAACTGTTGAGGGCTTCCACCAGCGTATCTGTAATGCCCATGGAACATTTCTCGAGCCATTATCAGAGATGAGGAGGACCTGAGGGAACTGGTTGTAATGATGGCGCAGGCAGCCAAGACTAATGCTGAAAAGAGTCCCAGTTTGAGACCCACGACCAATGGGAGATGTTTCTGCTGTGGCCAGCGAGGCCATATCACAAGAAATTGTACTAACAAGGGGCAGGGGCGCCCGCGCTGTTTCCAATGTGGTAGCTATGGACATTTATCCCAAAATTGTGCGGGAAATGCATCAGGGGGCAGGACGTCAGCGCCGCCCTGTTCCCTGGACAAGATTTAATTGAGGCGCAACCGACAATAAATGTGTACGTGGACCAAGTGCCTTGTTCAGCTCTTCTCGACTCCGGGTGCTCACACACCATCATGAGTGCCAAGTTGTGTCGAAACTGGACAAAGCAGAATATCAAAGTAACCACAATAGCTGTCAATACACAAGCTTGCTGTGGAGCCGGAACTGTCAAAGTCCACACAGACTCTGGTGTGGCCGCAAACATTAATGTGCTGGTGATGCGAGGGGATTTGCTGGGATTCGATGTACTGTTGGGATATGATGCTATTAAGGCACTGGGGGGAGTGGTTATCGGAAGAGATGGGACTGTGCGATTTTTAGAAACCCCAGTGTGTGCTGCAGTTCACATTGATCGGCCTGATTTTAAGGTGGACTACAACCCTCGCCAAAAAGCATGGACAGAAGGAAGGGCGCCAACTGAACTCAAGAATAGCATTGCAGAGTACTCGATACCCGACGAGGCCCGTAATGAATACGAGAAAGAACTTGAGGCATGGATCCAGGATGGATGGCTGATCCCCTACCCCAACAAGCTGGGACCACCCAAAGGTCTGATTCCCTTAATGGCGGTAGTCCAGCATAACAAATCAAAAGTTTGTCCGGTGCTGGACTATCGTGAACTCAATAGATACATTGAGACGTACACTGCTGATGCTGACGTGTGTGCCAGCAAGCTGAGAGAATGGCGCCAGAAGGGCTCCAATGTGTCTATAGTAGACTTGTGGAAGGCTTATTTGCAGGTGCGAGTGGATGAGACATTGTGCCATTCCAGACAGTGTGGTTCCAGGGTCAGAGATACTGCCTTACTCGGCTTGGCTTTGGGCTGAATGTGGCACCGCAAATTATGAAGACCATCGTAAATGCAGTGTTGTCCCAGGAAAAGACCACTGAGGACGCAACATCGGCCTATATATATGATGTGTACGTCAATGAAGATATACAATCTGTGTCGCACGTCAGAGAAAAGTTAGCTCAATTGGGGTTGAAGTGCAAGGATCCCGAACGTCTGAGGGATGGAGCACGGGTATTAGGATTGGACGTTTGCGGGAAAGACGGTACCTTACGATGGAGGCGTGGCAGTGAGATTCCAACCATCCCTGATGTTATTACGCGGCGGACTATTTTTTCCTTGTGTGGGAAACTTATTGGTCACTTACCAGCGTGTGGCTGGCTCCGAGCAGCTGTGGGCGTCATCAAACGCAGGGCAAGTTTAGTAACTACAGGTTGGGATGATGTATCTGATGATGCTCTTCTAACTCTGATGACGACAGAAACCCTAGAGAGAGTTAACAAGGAGGATCCTGCCCGTGGAGAATGGTGTTTCGATGGGGACACTGTGAATGTGTGGGTTGACGCTAGTTCTTTGGCACTGGGAGTGTTATTGGAGCAATGTGGAAATGTAATTTAAGACGCATGCTGGCTGCGACCCGTGAATGATGCTCAACCCATCAACCTGGCGGAACTGGATGCTGTTGTGAAGGGTTTAAATCTGGCACTGCAATGGCAGTCGAAGAAGTTAGACTTGTACACAAATTCTCTCTGCGTCTACCACTGGGTGTCCGACACTCTCTCGGGACGAACAAGAATCCGTACTAAGGCAGCCAGTGAGATGGTAATCCGGCAGAGGCTAAACACCCTGAAGAGTCTGGTATCAGAGTATGACCTGTCGGTGAGTGTAACGCTCGTGGCATCACATTGTAATCATGCAGACCAACTAACCCATGTGCCTCACAAATGGTATGAAGCTGTGAAGACAGGCGTGGAGTTCACTGCTCGATCTTGCGCAGTTGGGGCGATTAGCTCATGCCAAATACAAAGAATTCATGTGCAGAGTGGACATCCAGGTATCAAAAGAACTTTGTATTTTGCGAGGCGTGTGGACCTGGCAGTGACAAGGGCCGATGTCAGGCAGATCATCAAGCACTGTGAGGTATGCCAGTCTATCGATCCTGCACCTGAGCAATGGCAGAAGGGGCGCTTGGAAGTTGAGCATGTGTGGCAACGATTAGCAATGGATATTACCCATTACAGTGGTAAGCCCTTTCTAACCCTTATCGACTGTGGACCCACTCATTTTGCGGTGTGGCAGCAAATGACCAGGCAGGATTCAGCGAATGTTGTCCGCCAACTGTCATCTATCTTTTCTGAGCGAGGTGCGCCGGAAGAGATATTGACGGACAACGATGCTGCTTTTTGTAGCCACCAAGTTCGGCAGTTGTTGAATGAGTGGGGTGTCCGACTACGACTGCGATGTGCTCATGTGCCATCAGGGAATGGCATTGCTGAGAGGAGCCATCGCAGCATCAAGAGAATTGCTGCCAGAAAGCAATGCACCATTACAGAGGCCACATATTGGTATAACATCACACCAAAGGATGGGAAGAGACTAACAACAGCACCGGCCAATGCCATACACAAATACCGTGTTAGGATAAAGGGCATTGACACTGTCCAACCAATCGACGAGGAGAGTCATAACAAATACAAGGTAGGGGATCCAGTTTGGGTTAGACCCCCTGGAAACCGGTGCACCACCAAGTTCAAGCGAGGACGAATATCTGGAGTGGTCAGCCAGCAGTCGGTCCTTGTTGATGGAACCCCACGCCATGTGCGCGATCTTCGCCCGGCTAGTGAAGTACATCCCACAACTACAACTAAGCAAGAGAGTGGTAGTTGTAGTTCGTCTGATCAGGCAGGATCAGAACCAGAACCACACCCAGAACCAGAGCCAGAACCTGAATCCGAGAGTGTAAATACCACCCTTTGCAGAAGCCAACGAACTAAGAGGCCACCCCCGGAGTGCACTCTATGTGATCATCAGATCAGGGGGGGGTGTAGTACTTACCAACACAACAAACGCCCTCGTGTTTGTGCCTTGTATAGGCATGCGCGACAACAAAACTTGGGTTTTTATAAGCGGAAGTTTCGAGGTTGTCAGGAATCTACAGGCGCATGCGCAAGAGAAGGGATTGAGATAGTGGTATAAAGGCAGGTCGAGTGAGAAGGTTGTTGTTGTTGTTGTCATTGGACGTTACAGTGACGCGTGCGTTAGCAGGTGATTAAGAGGCGGTTTATTTTTGTGTGTCAAGTCGCGCACCTCGGTGAAGGTCATATAAATCGTTCACCTCGGTGAAGGCAAGAGATTGAAAAGTTAGATATAGCTAACCATATCTGGAAGTTAAAGGGAAACCATCTACCATTATGCGATGAAGAAAAAATTATAGCTAGAGAAGAACAGCGGAGAGTAAGATGACTGAAAGAAGCAGCACATATGCTGGGGAATAACTAACTACTAAGTAGACCTAGTATAGAATTTAATATGATATAAGAACCGGTAATTATAAACACTAGCTAATATATACAAGTAATAAGTAAAAAACATTATATATATGTATGTATAGAGAGAGATATTATACATTAATAATTAATAGTAAATAGTGATATGTACATCTAGAAATAAAAAAAAGGGGTCTAAGTCTCCTAAAATTCATGCTAGAATTGTCTGCAAGGACCCGTAGAGCAGTGGTTAGAATACTTGGAAAAATCGATTGTAAAAAGTGGTATTCTACTGAAGGTTGAATGTTCAATCCTCGGTGTCAGCGACCAAAAAATGCAATTGAGAATCACTTAAGAGTTATATCTACTCATGGCTGACGGAACAAGGGCACGTTACCCCTACTTGAAATTTCGTCCAAATTATCGAGTTGGACAGAAACATTCTCGAGTGACCGAAAAAGGTCGGAGGTTACATGAACCGAAACGTTGTGAAAATCACACTCAAGATGAGAACAGTAGTCCGATGAATCCAGATAATATGAATAAACAATCCTCATCTAAAAATTCAGAAACATTTATTTGATTATGTGTTCAAATTAGCACGGCTTGTTAGTTTGTTATTCTAACTGACAAGACTTTTGGAGATTAACAATGATTTTTTTTCTTCACTGCCTTAAATCTAGATCAATAAAACTAATGTCCTGAGGTTGAGTGAATTTTGTTCATTTCAGTCTGGGAAAGGCATTTGAAGCAGACCCTTGGTTGGAATTTCTAAGCAGTAAAATATGGTGACAGACGAAGCTGGATTAATCATTAAGCAAAAGAAGCATGTGCCTATGACAAGAAGATTAGAGGAGCATAACTTATATTTACCATTGTGAATATCTGCTGAATTTATGATCTGTACTATATATAGACGCAGATAAGTTTAGAATATCCAATCCAAAGTTTTCCAATGAAAAGGGTTGGAGAAATTTTTCAAATATGAATAAAGTAGAAGTGCATGAAATCAAACCATAAACTTCCATCTTAAATTGAAATTATAAGACATATATTCTAAGTGGAAGTATAATTTACACTTTCAACAAGTACAATAAATAATGTTATTCTGTTATCTCCCCCTTACTCATTTTATGTATATTAGGAGCATTGCAGTATACTAACTGCTTAGGGTCTACTTAAATAGGCCTTAATCTGACGCTAGTAACAAGGATTTGCACTCATATAAACTTCATTTAAAATAATAAATGAAAGTGATTTATTGTATTACTAAGGACTCCAAAAAAAAAAAAAATTATGATTTATCTTAAAGTTGTTGCCAACCAATAACATGAATGACTTTTTTATGTGATGTCCTTTAAACTCAAGAACAAGTTACTTTTACAATTAATAAAAATTGACATCAAAGTTGCATTCTTTTGTTTTCTCTTTATTTAATTGAAATATTTGGTAATATTTCTGCAAATACTGAATGAAAAATATTTGTTTTATTTCATGAAATGTGTATTGATCTCTGCTATTACTGGCAGGCCTCTGTCAGTCAGATTTTGACCATTGGTGATGCATCCTTAGCCTAGTTTGGCTGTCTGGAGTGTCCTTATGGTAAACTGTAGATTTATTTGACTGAGTGTTGTTCGAGGTTAGTGTGATATAGAGCTGATGTAGCACATTCCCCCTCATCTCCAGGTTGCTGATAGATAAAAAAAATAAGCAAGACTCTTACAGGTTGACACAAACGCAGTCACAGGTATTGCCAAAATAAAGTTGTAGGCAAGGACAAACTATCTTATGGGCTCCACTCGAGTTTTTTCTCATGATTTACCCCGGAGCCTTTCCCAAGAATGAATATGCTATGAGGCAGTAAAAACTTGAAATTAGGGTTTTACTTTCCTCTAGGTGGACTACCTTCAAAAGGTGATGAGCTCCATCTCCAATATGGTTAATATTACTAATATTTTATTTTCGCTCTATTTTTTATTATTATTAACTTGGATTGAATTATTACATTTTTTTAAAGATCTCATGTGTGATAATTAGAAGGGATTCATTACTAAATTAATTAACCAATAATTATCTACTTTAGAATACAGCTGTTAGTTATAAAGCTGGATAATGTAGGTTATTATTTAATTTGATTTTATGCTAAGAGAGAAAAAGAAGGCAAACTCCTCTCATGAAAATTCAGCTACTTTTGTTTGTTTTTTTAAATTTTAACATGAATTAATAAATATTCCTCAAATTTTAGGATTTTCTTTTGAGTATTTAAAAAGGGCTTTGAGAGGGTATAATATGGTCTAAACCCCATTAATAAATTGAGGTATATCAGATTTGGAGTGTGTTTATCATAATTATTAGAAAGCAATGAGCAAAATTTTCTGAATGTTTATTTTTTCTTAAAACTGTTTAAGCTTAAGCCTTAAATTTTAAACATTTTGTAAAACTTAGATCATTAAAATAAAGATTCTTGACATAAGGTTTTATATATATATATATCTATATATCTATAAAAGTGAACGTGTCTGTGTGTCTGTCTGTGTACATTTCCCTACGCTATATCTTTGTCAATTTTAAGTCTACAGACTCGATATTTGATATACAGGGTACTGAGATTTGGGAAAATCTTTGTGATTCGTTTTCGCTCAGTAATTTGGCTGTTAAGGGGTGAAAGTTCAACGATTTGACATTTGAGAACTTTACCAAACTCCTCCAACAATTTTGGGATTTGAGATGACCATATTGTAGTGTACTGAACAGCAGGCTAGCAGAACAGAATTCCACAATCAGTTTTAAAAAAGAAGCTTTGTTCATAAAATCTATGCTTAGATTTAGACACAGATAGAGAGTGGAGGAAATAGTTGATAGTGGTTGTAGCTAAACGTGTGTTTTGTTAAGCAAGGACGGGCCCTAGATTGAAGCTCAGACGAGCACTTGCCATGAAAATAACGATAGAGCAGAGACATCCTCAACACAGGATAGGTTGCTCCGAGCAGCTCCTGCTCAGATGTGACAGCAGAACTCCATCCTAGAACGTACTTGGCTCTTATACAGATAGAGTATTTCATCTGCATTGAGATACTTACTGGAATGGTAGAATACTCCAAGCAATTCTGCAACGATCTTTGCAATTGATTTTATGCAAGTATTCGGTTTCAGGTCAGTCCAAGAAGCTTGTTAAAACATTGTGCGTCCCAAGATGGGAGCCATTCATTTCATTGGGACCAGATGGAGTTTAAGGCATTGATGATGAAAAGAGAGAAGCTTGGTTTTAAATGCATTACAATTAACCAGCCTCTTTTTCCCCATTGCACCATGTGCTCAAGATCAGGGGAAATAGAATCAGATCTTGGTTGTTTACGACCATAGATGGTAGTGTCATATGCATAAATGTCTATGAATGTTTTTTGTGATTGTGATTGATGAAGATCATTGATACTATGAGCTTCTGATTTCTGCCCATCAATGATTACTTTCATAAACTTGTCAGAGAGAAAATATTTAATAACTGAGAGGAGATTTCCAGCAATTCCATCGCTGAAAAACTTGTGCGGTAGACCTTTGTCACACTCTGTCAGTTGTTTTATTTACAAACAGTGATCAACCATCAATCGGCTGCTGCTGATTGACGTTATCTTTTAATTTAATATCTAATACATTACCGCCTTAATATTACAGGGAATTAAATATCTGTTTATATAGCAATATAATGAAGCACAGAATAAAAAACGCGGGTCAGTACATTGGTGTAAATTTTATTTTTCTGGTTGTTTTCCAGAGAAACTTTATAATACAAGAAATTGCATGGTTTTATATTAGTTTGACACTGAAATATTATATCTATTTCATGATTTAGAAACGTTTATCAAGAAATACAGCAGCAAGAAAATATAAAGAAATTAATTTTTAGATGCTTACAAGTTTTGACTGTATACGACTAAATTCAGAATTTCGTATTATAGGAATTTATTTTGTTTTAGATTTTAGGTGACATTTTTCATCAATCTTACACTTAAGAAAATATTAACTCTAAAGAAATAAACCTTTTCAGGATAAAAAAAAGAAACAACAAAACAATTAAAATAATGATGTTCTTCAAATAAAATGGTATTTTTTAATTGAATAGAGCAGACATATTGTTACGTTAATCGCATGGCGTTCATATACACGTCGTGTTATTGTGTGTCGTTTTACTAAATGCCTATATTGGCTTCTTCACTATTTGACCCCTAAGTTATCGTGTTGCAGTCTATTTATGTTCTGTGATCGTCTAAATGGGTTGTGTGCGTGTGCGTCAGGCATAACATAAACACATACATGCATTTCGACATACCTCATCAACTTTTCAACTGCGTCGTTGGTCTTTTGGTTTACCTACAAATTCATCTATTCTTGGAGGCAAGCTAGAACCTGTGGACGAATACATTTCAACTCCAAGACGATGGTTGGTTTTATGTAGTTTTTATTCCCTTTCCAAGTGTCGATCGCAGAAAAATGGAAAGTGAGTATCTTTGCTAGGGTGGTTAATTCTAGTCTCCAATTTTGAGACACGTTAGGTACTTTCCAAGACAGTGCTGGGGAGCCAACGTTAACATATCCGCTCTTCTCAACATCCAAATTCTAACTTGACTCTATGCCCAGCCAAACTGAACACGTGACAACAAACACTTCCTTCCGGTCAGCTATTTTTAGATCTTTGGGTTCAACTTGTACATTTTACACCTCAATATGTTTTGACAACTTTTATCAAAACATAGCTTCACATCTCATCTCTTGTTTATCTCGCCAGTTAGATAGATCGAGATAGATACATACAGATATATAGATAGATTGAAAGACAAATAAGTAACAGATAATTTCTCGTGTTCCACAACTATATAACAATATGCAAGCTATCTATTTCATCATTTAATAAATAGAATTCATTTTATATATATGAAGATAAATAATACTATTACTAAGTTTTAAATTGAAAGCCATGCTTAATTTCAGAAGAATTTATGATGTGTAATTAATCTGTACAAGTCATGGAGATGAAAAGGAGTTTTTGGTGAGTAGCTAATATGTATAAGCTTTGGACTTAAAAATTTTGCAAACAAAAATCAAACATCTTTTTCGTGTGAACACAAAAAAATTATGTGCAGGAATTCTAAAAAATCCAATATTTTTATGGAGCCATTCCGGTATCTGGTTGGTTGCTAGCAAGAAGACAGCAAGTACCATTTTTTTTAAACGTATTTGGTATGACTCAACCAAGGACTGAACCTAGGTCTCCCAGTACATTAGGGAATACTCTAATCATGATGGCCAAATGAGCAGAGTTAAGTATTCATCATACTTAATTATATATATATATTGCCAATGGTTGTATGGAAAAGAAAATGATTATCTTATGAAGCAATTGAACAGTATTCTCTTATTCAAAACGACCTGAACATTTAGTTTTGATGGTTTGTTTTCTTTAATAATGTTTTCATATGCGCTTTCATTTTAAATGAAGCAAAAATGAGTTTTTCTACAAAATATTGGATGGACAGACTATGACCTTATTGTGGGAAGTTTCATAACTAGTTAAAATGTAACCCCCATTAAATGAAACAGCTGCTTTCTGATGAATAATTATCCTGCCTAATATGAAGGATGCATGGGTGTGAATTATAAAATGATAAAGTTAGTGTAAAAATAGGAGTCAGGTGAGAATGAGAGGGTAACAAAGACGACTGCTGATCACATTTTGCTTATTCATAGGAATCGTTGGGCTGATTCTCTGTTTCCTTTTCGTTTGCATAATGAACATATCGGTATACAAATCCAAATAAAAACAATACTTGTTTAAAATGAAAAGTAAAGAACAAAGATATGTTGGACGAAGAAAATTGCAGAAAAAAGAAGCCAAGTGTCTTAGAGGTTAAATTATCACATAATAGACGAGAAGGCTGTGGTTGAGGACTATGACAATGCAGTTTATGGGAATGGTCTATGGAATAATAAAATAACGATTACAATATTGAAGGAATTTCAATAATTTTCTGAACATAGTGTGTCGCACACGATGGTAGATGCGTGAATTTTCCACTGACAAAGAGATATATTCTCAAATTTTTTGGAAAATTCACACATCTAATATCTTGTGTGACACATTATGTTCAGAAATGAACATGTATAACTGAAAATTATTGAAATTCCTTCAATATTGTCATCGTTATTTATTGTACTGCATAGACCGTTCCCATAAACCACATTGTCATATTCCTCAAACACAGCTTTTTTACACTTTGCACAATGCTTCAAGCAAACTACAAAATCCTCCTCACATAATAGAAATTTCCAACAGCACAATGCACGTATCCAAACATACATGCACGTAAAAATATATATTCAATTTATATGGATTTAATCTAAACATAAGAAGATATAATACAATAATATTTGTAAGTTTCCTTTCAAAGGATAAACTTAATTAGCTTTTAATTTTAAGTGCTTGTAATATACAGGGTGAGTCAAAAGTAACCCAGCAGTAAAACATAATAACATTTATTAACATCTAAGGAATATATTATTAAATTCACATGTACATAAACAAATTAAATAATGGTACGTTAATTGCACATGAAACAGTAAAAGCTTTGTAAAGAACAATTAGAGTAAGTTCCTGAAATGCTGTCAAAATTCTTTTATGCATTTAGAAGTTCTATGGAGAACAGAAGTCGCATACAAGTCGACACAGATATGCATTGATTTGTGTTAAAGAATTCATAATTCTTGAAGTGAGTTGCTGAATATTCTTCGAATTCTCAGTAGACCTCAAATAAAAAAGTCCATAGATAGGTGCACAAGGAGGATACTCTATAGAACCGTATGTGTGCAAAATGATCATGAAGCTTATGTATGCACCTGTACATTTTCTAATCGATTATCTAAACTTTGTTATGGTATAATCACATGCACACTAGTTATCGCCAGATCACTGAAGTTAAGCAACGATGAGCCCGGCCAGTACCAGATGTGTGATCATTTGGGAATAGCAGACACTGTATGCGCTCTTAACTTATCTTAACATTGTTTCCAGTCATCCTGAACTTATATATACTTGCAACTGAAATAAAAAACAAAACAGTGCCAATTCAGGAAAGGTGTTGTTGGAAATTGTGCAACTCTTGCCACAAAAATTTCATGCGTAGGCAACCTTAAGTGGATTTATGTGGAGTTGAATGTAATAGTCAAAGAAGCAAGTGCCCACATGTATGTGCCTTATGTGGTTGTATAACTTATCTTCAGGTGAGATCTGGGAAAGAGAGAGAGAGAGAGAGATTAAAGATGGTGGCTGTGGCTTTATAAGGTGTGGTCTCATGGAATTGAACAAGCTATTACCGCACACATATACAAATGAAATGCACTGTTTTCTTTTAATAAAAAGCCTGTTGGCAGAAGTGAGGGAGACAGAGGCGTGCTGGAAGATGAGAGAGAAAATTGTGAGAAGGCAGAAATATAGTGACGAATTCTATCGTTTACTTTTTTATTTCCCCCAAAAAATACCAGCCCATTTAACTGCAAACTAATTTGGCATTATGAGAGACAAGTTCGACCTAAAATTAATACCAGAATTTGATGTCTCGACCCATGTACTTGAATGGGTAGAAAAGATGGAACTGCATTGGCTGTTGTCTGGTGTGAAAAGTATTGAACCCATGATTCCTCTAGGTCTGTCCGGTTAGACTTTTGTGGTGTATCAACAGTTTAGTCTTGAGGGAAAACAGGATTATGAGAGGATCAAGGCAGCGCTATACAAGGCATTTGCTATCAACCCCGCCACTGCTTAGGAGCAATTTGAGGTAAGAACCTTATGTCTAGGCGAAACTGTTGATGTGTATCTGACTGAGCTGACAAAGTTGATGGTGTTGTTCGGTGAGCTGCCTGAGCAGACCATGGTATGCAAATTTCTGGGCAGGACTCACAATTGGAGCAAAGCAACTCCTGCGAGCTAGCTCAAGCATAGCTTCATTGTCCCTTAATGACTTGGTAGACTGGGCCAGGACCGTGATGAAGAATACCTATGAGTTGAAAGAACTGGTAGTCACTGCTGCACAGTCCACACCGAGTGATGATAGACCATCTCTGGGGCCCGGCCTGTATAGTGAAGTCATGTGTTATAGGTACAATGGCCAGGGCCACAATGTGAGGAACTGCCAGTGGCGACTGACAACTGTTCACTGCTACTGGTTTAATGGCCTGGGATTATGTGGAAAACAGAGTCGGGGACAAGGTGCCAGTATCAACCTCTTCCTCAAGCAGAAATTAGACAAGGTGCTTTCGACCATTCAGGTCTATATCTACAAGACATTTAGCTCAGCACTCATCGATTCCGGGTGCTCCTGCACCATAGTGTGCATGGACCTCTGCCGCACTTTAAAGAAGAAGAATGTCAGGGTGACCAACATCATGTTGCGGGGTGGGCACTGTAAACATTCGCACAAGAACTGGAAACTTGGCTAATGTCAAGGCACTGGTAGCTCCCAAAAAACCGCTGAACTTTGACTTGCTGTTACGGTTTCCTTCAGTCTAGGGGTATTGGAAAACCGCAAACATAAACAAATAAAAAGTAAAAGAGTAAAAAAAGATATTTTGAAAAGTAAAACAAATTTTTATTAACAAAGAAAGAAAAGCAAAATTAAAAATAGTAAAAAAAATAAATAAGGTGTTTATAATCTATAGTGTTAAGGGAGATAACTCTGTTTTCTGGTTATTTCCCTTTTGATAGATGAAAAGGTTTTTAAGTAATTTTTTTTTTTTATCTTGTAGACATACATGCGCTTTGATTCAATATAATTCAGTAAAATCTATATTTACCAGTTTGATGAGGAATGACATTTCTTCTCTGTAACTTGTTTGGTTCATCGGTTATTTTAATGATTCGAGTTTTCTTGTTTTTCTTTCGGTTGGAGTTATAAAGATTGTTTGCCTTTAGTTTGTGTCCCAACGCCATGTTATAACTAATATACGATCATTTGCTATTTATAGCGATCATTAAAGACGGTTCTAGAAAGAACAAAAAAGAATAATTTTTTGTTCTATCTTTTGAAAGTCTCCAGACATGCGAATTTGAACGTTTTATTTTCAAATTCTTAAGTAATACTTTTTATATTCTTTTATTGTTTTTCCCTTTTAATTAAGTAATTTATTATTTTTATTATTTTATATCATTATATAATATTTTAAGTATTGTTATTTTGTTATAATTATTAATTATATAAATAATTATTTTTATTATATGTTATTATTTGTATAATTAATATTATCTTTTGTGTAATAAATCTTAATTTCTTCATATCAAATGGGGGAAATATATCATCCCATTACACTTGCTTCTAGGCTATGATGCCATCAGAGCCCTAGGTGGTTTCACATAATGCAGATGGGGCAGTACAGTTTCAGGAGAAGGCTCCACTGTGCGATGCATTGAGGATTGACCAGCCATACTTTAGTGTCGAATTTGACCAGCAGCAGAAGGTTTTGACCACCTTATGAAAGTGGTCAGAAAACCAAGAACCAGCCTAAATGTATGTGAAATGGAGTAGCGGAGTACCATGTGCCCGACCAAATGATGCCTGCATACAAAGAGGAACTCTGCAAATGGATCAAGGATGGCTGGTTAATTCGCTACCCCTATGAGAAACTTGGACCTTCCAAAGGCCTGATCCCAATGATGGCGGTTGCTCAGCACTATAAAGCAAAGGTGAGGCCAGGGATGGACTACCATGAACTAAACATGCATGTTGATACATTCATGGCAGATGGTGACGTTTTTGTCAGCAAGCTATAAGAGTGGCACCAGCAGAGTTCTAATGTGTTCCTGCTGGATCTAAGAAAAGCATACCTGCAGATCGGATCAGAGAGAAGATGTGGCCATTTCAGATGGTGATATTTGTTGGTAGGAGGTGCTGCCTTACCAGACTAGGCTTTGTACTGAACATGGCACCCTAAATAATGAAGACCATCGTCAACACTGTGTTGTCACAGGAAGAAACAATAAAAGAGGGGACATCGGCGTACCTTGATGACATATATGTGAACAAAGACGTGTCATTATCACGTTAAGGTCCGAATTGGCTGGCTTTGGTTTGATCTGCAATGACCCAGAATATTTAGAGGATGGTGCACGTGTCTTGGGCCTGAAAGTTCGATAGGTGCAAGGGTCCTTGAAGTGGGGGCGTGAAATTACAGTTCCTGAAGTGTTAGATGTCTTCACGAGGCGAGTTATATTCTCCCTGTGTGGAAAACTTGTGGGGTACCTACCAGTATGTGGATGGATTCATGCGGCAATGGACACCATAAAAAGGAGGGCAAGCACAGTCACCAAAGGCTGGGATGATGAAACAGCAAATGATTTGTTGGTGTGCATGGGTAAAACAAGGTTATCCCCGCCAAAGGAGACTAGTGCATGCAGGGAGACAAACTGAATGTGTGGGTGGATGTGAGCTCTTTTGCGATTAGTGTGCTGTTGGGGAGCTGCGATTGAGGATGCCTGCTGGTTGTGACCAGCGAATGACACTCCTTATACAAACCTGGTAGAGCTCGATGCGGTGATAAAAGGAATTCCACTGGAAAGAGCTCGATGATGTGATAAATGGCACTCCAGTGGAAAGTCAGGAAATCACGCATACACACTGATTTGCTATCTGTGTTCCACTGGATATTGGACACACTGACAGCCAAGACCAGGATGTGCAACAAGGCAGCCACCGAAATGCTGATCAAATGGAGGTTCAAGAAAGCTGGTAACAGAGTACAACCTGTCTGTAGATGTGGTACTGGTCACTTCAAATTGCAACCTTGCTGACAGGCTCACTCGGGTGCCACAGAGATGGTATGACGTCATGAAGAAGAAAGCTGAGCCAGTACCATTACTATGTGCTGCCTCTATTGAAGCAGCGGACAAAGTCAAGCAGATACACAGCAGTGGGCACCTCAAAGTGAAACAGACATGTTATTTTATGTAGTTGACAAAACCATTGGTGTTCAAAAGTGCAGTGAAAGCAGTGGTCAAGGAATGCCAAACATGCCAGTCAATTGACCCCACCCCAACTAGATGGTGAAAAGATTGACTGGGAGTAGACATGACTAGGAGCCGACTGGGTATGGAGATAACCCATTACGGCAGCCAGCACTTTCTCACCTTGATTGATTGTGGATCGACGAGGTTCGCGATCTGGCACCAGTTAATAAGACAGGACTCCTCCAGTGGCATCCATAAATTGGATATTTTACAAAGAGGGCCTCCTGAAGAGATCTTCACAATCAATGATACAGCCTTCAAATTCAGGCGTTTCATAGACAAGTGGGGGATCTGACTCAACCACCGATGTGCATATATGTCGAGTGGTAACGGCATAGCAGAGCAGTGCCGCCGAAGCGTGAAAAGGATCATGGCAAGAAAACAATGCACGATCGCAGAAGTCGTCTATAGATATAATGTAACATTAAAGGATGCCGTAACTGAAGCAAACAAATTCGCTAATGCGATCCATTGCTATTGAGTGCACATCAAGGTCATTGATGCCCGTCTGACTGATCAGCAGAGTACACAAGGGCTGTATGAGTTAGGGGACACTGTCTGGGTGAAACCTCCTAATAGCCGATGCGCCATCAGCTTCCAAAAAGGACATTCATCAGTGAGCAGACCGTGCTAGTTGATGGTGCCCCACACCATGCAAGGGATGTCCAACCCACCATAAATACGAACCAGTTGGCAAGTAGTGGTAATAATAAATCATCCAACGATGACCTGTGGATCCAACTTATTCCTCGTGACCGTGATGGTACGACTGTGAACCCCAACAATGATGCTGATAGTTCCAGCACCCCTTCTGAGAGCTCCGATGAAGATGAAGTAGTCCATCCTGATGGTATGACTGCAAACCTTAATGCTGATGCCGATAGTTCCAATGCCCTTTATGTGAGCTCTAATGATGAATAAGTCCTGACCATCCCCCTTCGAAGGAGTACCCGCAACAAACGACCATGTCCACAATGTGACATGTGTGATTTTGAGACCAGGAGGGAGTGTGTGTGCCTTGTGTGGATGTACGACTTACTTTCAGGTAAGATCTGAGAGAAAGATAGAGATTAAAGATGGAGGCCATGGCTTTATAAGCTGTGGTCTTGCGGAATTGCACGAGATCACACTGCCCACCACCCACCACACACATATGCAAATGAAATGCAGTTAGTTTTTTTAATAAAAAGCCTGTTGGCAGAAGTGAGAGGGACAGATGCGTGCTAGAAGTTAAGAGAGAAAATTGTGAGGAGGACGAAATACCGTGACGAATTCTGTCTGTGAACTTTTGCCCCCCCCCCAAAAAAAACATGCCAGCACATTTAACTGTAATATCCATACTCTGTCAAGAGTGAACAGAACCGTTTAAGTTGTTCATCTAAACCTTAATAAATTTTAAATGTGTTACTTCTAATTTACTCTGTATATAACACAATATGGCGACATTACATGAGATTAAATAAAAAAAACAACTTATGTACTTCTGCGCCCAACACATAAAACTGTATTGCATATTTTATTTTATACATTTTATTATATTCAATTTTTGTGATGCGACCGAAGGAGTTATTCAGCATATATTAGGAGTTGAAAGTAAAATGACATTAATTGAAATTTTGGTAAATTAATAGACGTTAATCTCTTCAAGGCACACACGGCATTTCTCAATTATGATAAAGAGCATGATTGCTCCAAGTTCTGACCCCTTAATCATTTTTATTCTTTTTAAAAAAAATTCTATAATTTTCAAGCTATAAATAAAGCAAAATAAAGTAAAACGTTATATTTACTTTTTATGTATGTCAAACGGATACAGAGACAGCAAACACTACTTTTGATCAAAATGAAACATCCTTATCGAATGCTCAAGATAATATAATTTCGGAGTATGATTTCTGGGGTTCTATTTCCAAAACCCTGGAAGGAGGTCATGAACGAACAAAGATACAGGCCCTACAATTTATACATAAAAATAAGACATAATGATACAAATTAAATATAAAACATAATGTTTGTGTGTTATTTGTGTTATGTTTTTGTGTTTCCTACAGAAAGTCAAAAAATCTGAAAGTATATTTTTATTTAATACTAGCAGGGGTGCCCGGCGTTGCTCGGGTGTTTGGAGGTGTATGCTGTGCAAAAAAAGCAAAAAAACAAAAAAAAATGGTTAATTTTTTAAAACTTTGACCCCTATTATGACCCCTTAAAATTTATTGTTTCGGGCTCAAATCACTTTATTAAGTTAGATCCAGGTTCAAGGAACCTAAATCTAAAATTTCAAGTGTCTAGACCCAAAATTGTCGGAGGAGTTTGGTAGAGTTCTTAAAGGTCAAATCATTGAAATTTGACCCCTTAACAGCCAAATTTCTGGCTGACACCCGTCACATCGATTTTCCCAAATCTCAGTACCCGATATTTCAAATTTCAGGTCTATAGACTAAAAATTGACAGAGTTATTGCGTAGGGAAATGTAGACAGACACACAGACAGACAGACAGACAGACAGACGCGTTCACTTTTATAGATATACTAGCAGGGGTGCCCGGCGTTGCTCGGGTGTTTGGAGGTGTATGCTGTGCAAAAAAGCAAAAAAACAAAAAAAATGGTTAATTTTTTAAAACTTTGACCCCTATTATGACCCCTTAAAATTTATTGTTTCGGGCTCAAATCACTTTATTAAGTTAGATCCAGGTTCAAGGAACCTAAATCTAAAATTTCAAGTGTCTAGACCCAAAATTGTCGGAGGAGTTTGGTAGAGTTCTTAAAGGTCAAATCGTTGAAATTTGACCCCTTAACAGCCAAATTTCTGGCTGACACCCGTCACATCGATTTTCCCAAATCTCAGTACCCGGTATTTCAAATTTCGAGTCTATAGACTAAAAATTGACAGAGTTATTGCGTAGGGAAATGTACACAGACAGACACACAGACAGACAGACAGACAGACAGACAGACAGACAGACAGACAGACACGTTCACTTTTATAGATATACTAGACCACCCGTGACCCGTTGGGTCAGTACGTTATATTAGCTATGGAATTCATGTATGAGCGTGACACTTGCGGCATAAAGAAAATAGTTTTTTTTTACATAACAGAAGCATTTCTATGAAAGTATATTAAAATGAAAAAAGAATATAGATAGATTTCTATGAGTCGTTCTGTTTATTATAATTGTTATTTTTTTTTAAATTACAGTTACTGAATTATAAGTGGTTGGTCATACTTATAGGTAAATATGCACTGAACAGGTATCATAATCCTTATTATAGTTAAATTCAAATTTTGATATATCATCTTTTAAATGAAATTGTTAGTTGAAAGTACAGAATAATAAAAAAAAACACTCTCCACATGTTAATAATGGCTTTTTAAATAGAAAATGAAAATAAAATGTAACTTTTTTCATTTAATTTAAGCAAACATTCAGTACCCATTGTGTAAAGGAAAACACTATTTAATGTAATAGAAATGTGTGCATTTACCGATTCAGCTTTCCGTTTGGAAATGTAAGCAGACGACTTTAAAAAACATGGGAAGAAGAAAAAGAAATTTTTTTGTAATAACGCCCTCTAGTAAAAAGTTAAGGGGGATAACTCTATCCAGTTTTACATCGCTCTCTTTTTCTTTCTCTCACACATACACGTAACTATTTCTCGCGTACGTAACGAAAACAGAGGGAGTAGGAGTGTTGAAATCTATTAGAGGGAAAGTGAGAGGTGTTTTCTTTCCATAAATTGTATAGGGTAATATTTCATATTATTAATAGATTCATAGATAAATAGATTTTATAATATATATTATAATTATCTATGAATCTATGTATTATTTGTATATATAAATAACTATTTGATAAAATTAAATGAAATTGTTTGTATTAAAAGCGATATAAAAATTCCGGAATTGGAATAACGGATTGAAGACGTTGCTATTTACGCATGCGCAACCGGATGTTGAAAACCGGAAATCTGATTGCAAACATACAAGATCCATAGACTTTTAGTATTATATAGATATAGATAGATTTATCAGAAGAGAAAATGAACATTTTCCTAAATGCCTAAGTGCACAGATAATGGAGGCTATAAAGCCATAACCTCCTTAAAAGTTTATTTTTATAAAATTTTAATAATATGGATAATATTTTCTAAGGAAGACAATCGAAGTGAACCTGAATCACTAAGTGCCCTTCCAACATAATGGAGACCGAACCTTCTTTAAAACATCAAATATATCATATTTTGGATAAGATCTATATAATAGACGTATAAAATTCTCTGTGAATAACTTCCTTAGAACTTCAAATAACGTATATCTAATTTTAATGGAGTTTAAACCGAATATATAAAATACTAATTAAGAATGTTCCTATTAACAATGCCTCCCCACAGGACAGAGTTAGACACCAGGGTCGTTTTTTAACGTGGAGAAAAGGAACAAAAATAAAAATTGTCTCAGTCGTAAAGGATTTATCCTCCACTAACAGAGAACAAGAAATTGAAGTGCAGCATCTGAAGAACAGATACCACACTTTGGCCTTCGGGACAAGATCAAAGAATGTTATCCAATATTTCAGCTTCTAATTATATGAGGGGGGTGAAACGTGATGAGGAGAGAGCAAAAACAAAGAAAGTTATGCAGTGTTGTAAGCATTGGGCTAAAATACATAACAGTGATCCTTCTTCAAGCAACATCCGGTCTTCCTGCTAGTATAATATCATCTTCTCATATAAATGATAACAGCATGAAATGTAAACAAAAAGGTTACAATAACATCATTATTATGATTTATAATAGTAATATTTTTGAAAAGCTTATGATTTTTTGGCACTTTTCTCTTTAAAAAAAGAAACGTTTGAAAATTTTTTTTTCATGACCAGTGATTAATTGCGGATTAAAATAACTTTCTTTAAATTCATCCAAATTCGTATACTTTCACTTTTCGTTTAATTCCTTCATTTTTTAAAAAAATTTTTTTATTACATTATCAACTGCTTTTACTCATAGGAAAATTCATTATTTCCTTTTGTTTGAGAAAATTAATGTTTCCAAATATTGATTTTTTTTATTCCGGTATAATTACAATTTTCTTTCGAGTGAAAAAGATCAGTAAGCGAGTCTACCATCTTGATGGTAACAAAACGGGTTCAGATTTCATTGGCTTTCCTCTTCGGCGGTGCCTCTGAAACTGAACAGATAACAGTTTTAGTGCATCAGTATTCTTTTTTTTAGATATTTACAAAAGTCAAATGAAACAGATTCAACTGGTTTAGGTTTACTATGAACTTGTCTGCATACGGATGTAACTCACTCACTTACATATGTGACAACCTACACTAATCGTATAATGGACTATTTTACTATGTATATAATGATTTAATGTACTATTATGAAGGTGTTAGATATCAGCATTCATTATATTTTGCTTTACCGGCTCTATTTATCTCAGCCGAGGGTACATCTTTGACATCATACTGTCTCATCGGTCAGTATGATGTCAGTCATTCTTAGGAGGTGCGCCCTCCAAAAGTTTACCTCAGGAATATTTTAGAAAGAGTTGGTTTCTCGCCAATTACCTGAAGCGCTTCATCTGAGCAATACCGATGCGGCTTCGGAGACTATTTGTATGGAGTCAGATTGCACATTTTTCTTGTTGTGCTGGCTTTATTCCCTACTTTTCGACCTTGTGTTACATATTCCTGCAATGGGAAAGGAATAAAATTTGTCAGTTTACCAGCATTCAAGCAACTAGTACTATTATTTCATCTAAATATATTCCTATAGTCTTGTTAATGAAACTTCTTATTTTTTATATTTGTCGCCGTTCAGTTATTGTTTTAATAATCGGCTTACAAAATTTGGCAACAAAGTATTTAAAACGACAATTCGACATTATACCCCACCCCCCCCCAGCAAAAGCTAGTTCTTCTATAAAGAATAATAGGGTTTGCCAAACGATTGTGAAAAATGAACCGCATGTTTCCGTGACGTCAGATTTGTGTTAACTATACGAACGATGGAAAAGCAGAAGCGACTTAATGATTTTTTTAAACCTTTGTTTATCTTCTTCAAACTGCAATTAATAATTAATCTTTATTATAATTTTGTTAGGTTTTAATATTTACACAGTTTAACGATTAATAATATTATAAACAATTGTATATTAAATATGAAATACGGTTTTACTGAATGTTCATTTGGTTATGTACGGGGTTCCATATTTTGTTCGGTAAAAAGAGACAAACAAAATATGAGGGAGGGCCTACAAAATGCTTATTATTTATGCAATAATATTTTCAAATTGGTTTTAATCTGGCGATAAAATAGCTGACAAGAGTCATGTTTATATTAAAACTTAATACTTAAAAAAATTTTAAACACAATTAATTAAAAATCTATGTTGTAACGGAACATTTTGAAATAATAAAATTTTAACAGTTTTAATCTTTTAAAAATTAATTAATGTTTACGAAGTTTCTTATTCTTGGCAATTCAACTGATTATAATATATATTAATTCGAAAAAACGCTATTTAAAAAAAAGCACATAATAATATTAAGTTTATATCAATTTTTTAATTGCAACTTCAAGGCAAATTTTTGTTCAATATATGTATTTAAATTTTTTAAAAATAAATGCATTTTACTTATTTGAACTCTTATGTTTCATAATAAATAGAAATTTTTATAGATTTAAATATATTTTGTTCGAATATCAAAAAAATAAATATGGGGTGGGGGGGGGACCCGGACTAAAAAATATTTCCCCTCGTATATTTTACGAAAACTGCATTTTATATGTAATTTCATTCTAAAATGGATAAGTATCGAAAATTTCACGAAAATCTGACCATTAGTTGATTTTTGCTAGATTTATTAAATACGGGTATGTTTTCACGTTCGGAATGTCTGCTACATGGGAACGTTATTTTAAAGCGCCAATTATGTAAACACGATTTTCATCTCGCAATTTCATTATTTTCGTTTGTTAAAAAAATTTTTTTTTAATTATTACTGGTTTATTTTGCCCTTATTCATTTAAATGGTACAAAAGTTATACTGATAATATTAATTTATAATAAAGTTATATCGTGTTACATATAGGGTGGGGTAATTCTATGGTGAATTTTGGCAGTCCCTAAAGAATAGTCATCGTGACTTTTTTTCAGAATAAAAAATATCGATGCCTATCAAGAATCTCCAACCCCTGTGAAAATCAAAGACAAAGAAAAAATACTTATAGTGTCCGTATCCGTGATGGGAATAAAACATCGTACACCAAAAATCACGTAAATTGATGAATCGGTTTTATTTCTATAAAGAAAGCCATTATAAAGCGAATCTTAGTTCATTCATTACCTTCTCCCTATGTTAAGAATGGAGTTTTAACATCTAGAAAGTTTGAATTGAGTTATCTCTTTTATTTCTTCAGACTGCTTTAAAGATGTCGCGAGTTTGTGGCTTATAGTATAACCATAGAATGCGGCTTTCTTATTTAAACATAAAAAACTACTTGTTCAGTTTATGTGAATTGTCGTGTACGATATTTTCTTTCTCTCATCGATGCGTACATCATACAGATTTTGTTTTATTTATTTATTTTTATTTATTTATTTATTTTCATTAAGGGAATTCTGGACCATCATACAAAAAAAAAATACTTGTTAGCTTTGTAGACAGATTTGCCGTTTAGTTGTATAAATATCCTCGAAACTATGTAATCAATAAAAGGGACTCGTTCGGTCGACACCGGTATCTCACTTAATGCAAACAGAATTTTGTTTATATTTACGTGATTATTGAGAATGTAATTATGTGATTAAAATTTAGCAAAAATTAACCATGTTGTTTAACAAATCAAAAATAAATAAAGCAAGATGACGTTTTAAAATGACTGAATGTGTTTTATTTTATAATTAAAAAATAAAAATATTGTGCAATAAAAATTAAATGTTAGTATAATTTCACAGTAGATATTGTTCTCGAAAAGAAATAATGGAAGATGAAGTTTTAAAATGATTAAATGTGTTTTATTTTATAATTTAAAATTAAAAATATTGAACAATAAAAATAAAATGTTGGTTTAATTTTACACTAGATAAACTTCTGTTTACATTAAGCGAGATACCAGTGGCGACCGAACGAGTCCCTTTTATTGATGACATGTTTCGAGGAAATTTGTACAATTAAACGGCAAATCTGCCACTTTGTACACTTGGGGCGTTTTTATTTTATTTTATTTATTTATTTTTTTTTTTTGTAAGATTTTTATTGATTTATTTTCCGAAAATATCTAACTAAGATTAATGGTGCTGTTATTTTAGAAAAAACAAACAAAACATTATTAATGACAGTTTTTCCTACAAATTGACTTTTGTATGAATGTACAAAAGAAAACATATTTTTGTGACGAAGTGTTTTAAATGGATGACATAGCAATAACGAAGGTTTTGAGTGAAATCAAAAATTACGAGAGCGTATCTTGACACAACAATCTACTTTATTAGAACTGCTGTCACAAAAGAAATCAAGTGAAAACAGTTTGAGCTTTGTCACAGCAGAAGGTCTTGCAAATTAGATTATTGAATTTAAATATTGTCTGGAAGATGATATCACTTTTTCATCGTAGTTTAGATATATATCAATGGGAATGTGAAAATTGGACGAACGACAAATAAAGTAAGATTACTTTTGCAAAAAACGAACATAATAAATATAGACATTTCATACTTAATAAAAAAAACGGTTGAGATTAACTTCGAAGAAACAGTAAATAATGTATTCAATACTTTTTTCCCCTGCGAATGTATAAATATTATAAAAATTGCCAAGGAGGACTTTCTCACCTATGTAAGAAATGTACATCAAAATTACAAACATTTTTATCACTCGAATTAAATGTATGTTCACATTGTGGCGACTGAATCGAACGCTAAAAAGCAAATAGCTGAAATTCCTCCACTCTTATTCGCTGTTGTATTATGTGGACTGAATTAGTAAAGGGTTAGAGAGAACATCGAGAGAATATAGAGACACACGTGTGAAAGAAACAAAATCTTTATTAGCACTGAGAAAGAGTAGTAGTTTTTGCTACTACGATATACCACGTGATTGTGTGGTGGGAGGCTGCTGGCAATGGTGATGGTGGGATTAATCCCAGTTAAGGGGAGTAACTCGTGTTGCTTGATGTATATAGCGTCTTCGGTTTTTTACAAAAATAAAAAAAAGGTTTTATTTTTATTTTATACGTATTTAATTAGTGTCTGTATCTGGTTGGAAGCCTAATTGTTCTTCCTCTCTTTGTGAAGTTTGTTGTTGTTCTCTTTTCCGTGCCCGTTTGTGGTACGGCTTTTCTTGGACTATTTTCTTGACTGAATATGTTTTCATAGTCGTATGTAACTTTGCGTGTTCGATTTTCATTTGTTTTTAAGAGGTGACGCCTGTTACGTCTTAGATATTTTCCTTGTTCTGTTTTTGCTAAATACGAACGAGGCTCTTTTAGTTTTTTAAAACAATTTTACCTTTCAGGTTCCATTTTCCTTGGGAGCGAATACGAACAATGTCGTCTTTGCTTAGTGTTGGTAGTTCTTTAGACTTTTTATCTACTTCATGTCTTTTCATTGCTTTATTATGCATGTTGTTAGGAAGGTTTGTCCTAAGCTTTCTTTTCATTAGTTGTTGGGTTGGCGACGACGATTTATCTTTTAATAGGGATTCCGTAGTGCTAATATTGATAGATATGGGTCTTGGTTGCTTTCAAATGCCTTTATTAGTATCCTGTTTATAGTTTGTATATTTCTTTTTACTAGTCCATTGGATTGTGAATAGTTCGGACTTGTCGTGATGTGTTTGAAATCCCAATCTTTAGCAATTGTCTAAATTCTGATGATGCATACTCAGGCCCATTGTTGCTGATCATTATTTGTGGAATACCAAATTTTGCGAAAGTGTTTTTTATTTTCTTGATCACTGTACGTGATTTACAGTCATCAAGTTTGTGGATATCAAAGTATCTCAGTGTGTAAGCTATTATCACTACATATGCTTTATTGTATAGGTAAAAAATGTCTGTCACTACTTTCGTCCATAGTGTTACTGGTATTTCATGGTGCATTAGAGGTTCTGACGGTTGTTTGTTTCTATGATTTAAACAGTGTGTGCATGTGCCTATCACTTCTTTTATTTGATGATTTACGTTGTGCCAATATATGACTTCCTTTGCTCGTGTAACACATTTCTCTATTCCTAAGTGTCCCGTGTGGATCTTTTGTAGGGCTTCTTTTCTTAAAGAGGTTGAGACCACTATTCGTGTACCTTTTTAGTACTAGTCCTTTGACGACCGATATTTCATCCCGAACTGGCATATACGGCGCTATTGTGGGTGGTATGTCTTTACTTTCTGGCCAAGTTGACGTTGCATATCTTATAAGCATTTGTAATGTTGGGTCTTTCGTCAGTAGACGTCAAGTTTTTGGTCGCTCATAGGGTATTGTTTTAGGATCATATGGATATATTTGTCCATCTCTATATCAGGTATCTCTTGTGTGCTGTCCGATATATATGCACGCGATAATGCATCAGCAATTACGGATTCTCGACCTGGGATATATAACACTTCAAATTCATATGTTTGGAGTGCCATGAGAAATCTTTGTATTCTTGGGGGGCTTTTGGTGATTGATTTTTTTTTAAATCTGACTTAATGGTTTATGATCGATTTCAATATAAAATTTTCTTCCATAGATGAATTGGTGAAATTTATTACAGGCAAACACTATGCTAAGTATTTCCAATTCAATAGGACAATAGTTTTGTTCAGCAGGAGTTGTCGATCGTGATGCGTATGATTCGGGTAGCCATGTTTCATCGTGTTTTTGTTGTAGAACCGCGCCTAGGCCATGTTTGCTAGCATCAGTGGTAATTTTTATTTCTTTAGAAGGATCATAGAATTTCAAAATTGGTAGGCTTGTTATTACTTGTTTTAACTTTTCTACAGTCTTTATTTGAGGTTTATTAAATGACCAGAGTGCATCGTTGTGTAGGAGTTTTCTTAGCGGTGTAGTTACCTCCGAATATTCCGGTATGAATTTACATAGGTAATTTGCCATTCCCAAAAATCGTTGTATGTCTTTATTTTCGGGAAGAGGCATGTCTATGATAACCTTTATTTTGGAAGGGTCCGGTTTTATTCCTTCATGAGTGATAAGATGACCTAAGTATGTTAATTGTTTTGTTGCAAACTCGCATTTTGCTTTATTTAGTTTCAATCCGGTTTTGCGTAGCTGGCTAAATACCTTGTCTAGTATTTTCATGTGTTCCTCAAAAGTTTCTGACCATATTATTATATCATCCTGGAAGTTCTTCGTTCCTTTTATGCCTTCTATTATCTTGGCTACTTATTTTTGAAAAAATTCAGAGGCACTATGTATTCCATATGGTAGATGTGTGAAGGAATAACGACCAAATGGAGAATTGAAGGTTAATAGTTTGGAATTTTCTTCGTCAACAGGTATCTGCCAATATCCATTCGACGCATCTAGTTTAGTGAAATAGTTTTTCATTTTCACGAATATTTCCTCAGCAATAGGGAGCTGATGATGTTTCCTTTTTATGGCTTTGTTTAGATCTCTGGGATCAAAACAAAATCTTAATTTTCCATTTTGTTTCTCCACTATTACTAGAGAGTTTACTCAATTTGTTGATTCTTTAGTGGGTTTTATTATTCCCATTTTTATCATTTTCTCAAGTTCTTTTTTAATTTTGGTTCCATGCCAAATGGAATTTCTTGGGGGATTTATAATGGGTTTTATATCTGTCGGTATGCTTCTTGGCCAAGCCAAAGACGCTATCGTCGTTCAAAAATGCTCTCTACCAAAGTCAGGGACCTCGGTATAAAATGTATTTTTGTTCAAGAATTTTCTTTTAATGTAGATAAGGACACACGTTCAATCTTATTAATTCAATCAGAAGAAGGCCTTTAATTAACATTTCAGAAAGTCGCACATTTAATTAAAACATGAATTGAAGAAAAAATAACTGTTCACACGTCCTAAAATAGAAGCAATGATGGGGTATTGAAGAAGGACATCTCTTATCTGAGTTTTCCTTCTAGAATAGATTACTCTACACAGGCTTGAAATTGTAGTCTACCCTACGATTTTACCAATACCTAGGAGAGAAGTGACTTCCATACAATTTCTAAAAGTATTAAAGAAAGTTATTTTAGGTATGTATACATATAATCACTTCTATATCTACATGTACATTCCCTAATAGGCACGTATGGAAGTACTGCTAAGCTTAACTTTAGTGATCCAATGACAACTGATATTTACACATGTAAAAACTGTAGGATGAGGCCTTTGAGAACGATGTCTTATATGTTTCAAAAAGATGGAAAGGAAAAACGATTAAATATAGGGAGAAAAATCAAACTAGAGATTGACTGGTTTCATTTAGATTAATAGACGTCTTCAGTAAAAGTGAAGATTGAAATTTATTGAAAAACAGCCAAACATAGGCGAGAAGATGTGAGACGGAATGTTTTTGGCACGTACGTATCAGAAAAAGAATAGAAAAAAGAAAAGGATCAGAAAAAAATGAAAACATGTGGAAATGTTGTAATCAATCAGGATTTAACCGGGTTGATATTTTTATGCAGTCGCAAGGTATATTGCATTGTTTGAGTGTGATTGTTGGCAAATATTTTTAATGTGATCTTACTGGAACATTCAGCATGAAAAAAACACACTAAGCTTTTTTTTTTTTTTTTTATTACATTTTCACCCCAAACAAGGCACATTGCCACTTTGGTGTAGGGGGCTACTATCAGGGGAAACATCTACTGGGGTACTATGTAGGGATTAGAGCAGCGAGATGTTGGTTCACGTTGCACTTGAACTTATGCATGTCAGTACAGTTGGGGAAGCAGTGACCCGGAATGGAATTCCAAAGTCTAGCAGTTCTCGGGAAGAAACTACTGGAGTAGAAGGATCTTTTACATCTAGGGATCTCTACAGTGTGGGGGTGGGATTTTGCAGCTTGTCGGGTCTGTCGAGGGTGTTCACGTCGTGGGGGCACAAGTGCTTGCAGTTCTTCAGAGCATTCACCATTATAATACTTGTAGAACAGGCAAAGGGATGCAACGTTTCGACGATGGGACAGAGGCTGAAGTTTTGATGCCAGTTTAGGGCCTATCAGATTTGCGACTCTCTTTTGAACCCTGTCAAGGAGCGAGAGACTAGTAGCAGATTCACCGGCCCAAATATGACAGCAATACTCCATACATGGGCGAATAGTGGCCTTATAGAGGTACAGGATACTTTCGGGTGTTAAAAGTTTTCTAGCACGGTAGAGAGAGCCCACCTTCCTTGCAGCGGCCCTGGCAATGCCCTCGATGTAACTGTTCCAACTCATGTTTCCAGTGAACGTTAGGCCAAGGAGCTTGAGAGACGTACTCTCAGATAAAGAGTCGTTGGCCATTGCTATAGGTGGTAGAGAAGGTTTCTTGTAATTATTGAATGAAACCAGTTTTGTCTTGGTGGCATTGAACGTTACCATCCATTTTTGTCCCCATTCCACTACTGATTGGAGGTCACCCTCTAGTGTTTCTGCCATTACTTTAGATATATGTTCGTTTTTTTTCCTGTCGTGTCTGCTATAGAGTGTGGTGTCATCAGCATATATCCCCATCTCAGAGGCAATCTTGTCGGGGAGGTCATTTATGAATATCAGGAACAGCAGAGGTCCCAGGATAGATCCTTGGGGCACTCCCGCATTTATATCATATTGTTTAGATGTATGACCGTCGAGGACAACCTGGATTTTTCTCTTATCTAAGAAGGATTTAATTACGTTAAGTATTCTACCAGTGATACCGTAAGATCTAATCTTCCTGAGGAGACCCTCATGCCATACCCTGTCAAAAGCCTTAGATATATCTAGAGCTACCGCTCTGCCCTCTCCCGCTTCGTCCAGTGAATAGTATATGCGTTCAGAGATTACAGTGAGGATGTCTGCCGTGGAACGGGCTTGTCTAAATCCATATTGACGGTCGGTCAGAAGTTTAGCATCTGTAAGGTGCTGGACTAGAGCATGGTTAATTAAGGTCTCAAATATTTTGGCAAAAGGTGGGAGGAGGCTAATAGGGCGATAATTTAATGGGTCAGTTCTTTCGCCAGAATTCTTGAATACTGGTACTACAGAAGCAGTTTTCCAACAGCTCGGAAAGCAAGATTCATTAAGGCATTTGTTGTAGAGTTTGGAGAGAACTGGAGCTACTTCGGCTGAGCACTTTTTTAATAGCACAGCTGGGATGAGGTCGGGTCCACATGCTTTGGAAGTGTCAAGGTTTTTTATGATAGCATGCACCTGAGCAGGGGTGATTTTCAGGTCGTCTAGCGTGGCGTCTGTCCGCATAGGAAATTGAGGTAGGGGGTGGTTTAGAGGGTCCAGTGTGGAGTTTGAGGCAAACCGACTGGCAAGCATGTTAGCCTTCTCGGTTGCTGAGCAAAGAACCTCGTGATTGTTGGTTAGTGGGGGAATTGTTGATTGCCCATTATTTACTACACTGTTGTAGATTTTCCAGAAGTCACGAGTTCCTAGTTTTTGTGCTTCGATGCGTTTTTTCGTGGTTTCCGTAAATTCCCTCTTAGCTGTCGCTATTTCTTTCTTAACGTTACTTCTAGCTTCTATGTAAGCTGAATTCTCATGGTTAAAAACAAAGAGTGTTATGGTCGCCTCCCAAATGGCTGCGTCTCACTCCCTTTATTTACAACTACCCTGGGTGCCTGGTGTTGGGTGAGGGTGTTTGGAGGTGTGTGTTGACCAAAAAAAAAAAATGAAAGAAAGAAAAGAAAAAAAAGTGGTAGTATGCAGGCAGGCTCGAACCCGTACCGCGAAGGAGAAACAGAATGCGAAAAAAGAGGACAGTGAATTCAATGAGTTGGTAATTAACTTTTGCCAGAGTGGAGGCTATTGGCACAAGAACGAAATAAAAACATTATTTTTTAAAGGTAGAGAGAGAGAGAGAGAGAGAGAGGTGGGATCGAACTCGAAAACGTAGGGTAATTAGTCTTCCTTGCTAACTATTAGGCCAAATAGGATAGTGAATTCAATGAGTTGGTAATTAACTTAAGAATCGCCACGCATGCTCAGAAATGAACGTTGCTTTTAAACCTGGCCAGGGGCCAGTTAAGCTTCTCGCTTTCTGTCGTTTTATTTATTTGTTTCCCCACGAAAGCAAATTAGACACAAGGTCGTTTTTAGTGTGGGGAAAACCAGCTGCCCCCAAAAAGGGGGCACTCTGGCAGTATCCAAATAAATAGTAATTGTCTCAGTATGAAAAGTTTCACCTACATTGACCAAGGACCAATTACAGAACAGATACTACCCAGCCAGAAGGCCAGGTGGTTGCGTTCCAATAATTTCATTTTATTTATACGAAAAAGACAAACAAACAGCTGACACAACAGCACATTGGGAATTTTGTTTAACTCGATCAAAAAAAAAAAAAAAGATAGAGACGACGTCTGTTTGCGAATCTGAGATATTACGATCTGAGAAGCATGCGAAAACTTCTCACAGAATCTAACGACGTGAGAACCTCCACCCAATAAGCCTTTTGTGGACATACACAAACGTTCGCACCCATTTTGCCCTTTATGTAATAGAACATAATAAAACACCGGAAAAAAAACCCGGCTACGCCCTCTTGGTGTAAAGGGCTATGAGTAGTCCTAATAGGATTAGTGGTGTAAGGGAAATAACTCTGCACAATATGTTACAGTTTTGTGAAGGAGTAAGAGCCGAGATTATAGTTTATGTTAAAGGGTGATAAGAGAAGCTTTAAAGCACTTTCGATGCACTTGCAGCATGGGAGAGAGGATTTAGTTCCGAGGAGGGTGCAAATTGTAAGGTCAAAATTGTGGAAAAAAAGTTTCAATATATGACTCGTGCATTAGTGGGATTGTAGCGCTTGAGATTCTATCCATATGCGTAAATACTGAGATAATATTTTTGGCCGTCTTACCAAACAAAACTTTGAACGTGAAGTACATTCTATTTTATAGATGTCGTCTAGGGAAGAAGTGTCCTTATTTTTACAGCATTTCATGCATGTTTCCATTTTTCCTTTTTTATTCCCTCCCTTTTTTCTCAATATATATTTTCACGAACGCATACCAAAACAGAGAGAGACAGATAGGGGAAGGAGAGATAGACGGGGTGTTTTCTCATTATTTTATCTTTGTTTTTTGAGGGTTTTTTTAACAGGCTTTGATTCAAACCGTGACCTACCAAGTAACTGTTTTTCTAGTGTATTTATATATATATATATATATATATATATATATATATATATATATATATATATATATGCATATTTTGGCAGCAAGTCATTATTCAAGCACATCCGATTGAATACGACAGAGTTATTCTTTTTTTCCATTTTTCTGGGTATCTTTTCCATTCGCCGAGCGGTCTATTTTATTTCAGCTGCCATATTGTATGAAATGGCGCCCAAAAGTTGTTGTTTAGCCATATTCTACTCAAGGGCTTTCTATCGGTGCATCCAATTATAATCAGGAGAGATTGTTGTTGTTGTTATCTTTTTTTCTTTTGAGGCATGGTGTGTTTATGCTTGTTTTTTTTTTTTAATTAGTTTTAAAGGTGGGTGTAGGATTAGGTGTATCAGAATTTTCAGTCGAGTCGCCATAACAAACATTTGTTTGAATAGACACCTATCCGTCTATCAGATTATAACAATATGAAAACGTAATTTAAACCCGTAAATTTTATTTCAATAAAACGAGCAAAGACCAAATTTTAATATCATAAAAGCTTTAATAGAGAAATAAACAATTTTATTTATTTTTCCTTGGATTTTTTCACTTAACATTTCACGGAATGTCGAACAAATAACACTAGTTGAATCTTACGATATTTATTTAACTGTCAAAACATCATTTACCTGTTCCACATGACTAAGATATGCTTTCTTTTAATCTTCCTGTATGAGAATTTATTCATATTTATGTATTATAATCCATGTATTTTTTAAATGGAAGGATTTTTCCAACACATGTCATGATAAATCGTGTCTTTAAAGAAAGTTTAAAGAAACCGGATGTTAAGATTCTCACTTTGTTATCTACGGAAGCCTATAAGTGTAAAAAAACACTAATTCAGAAACGTTAGTAATCTCGATATGGGATTATATTCCTCCAAATTTTCCACTTTTAAAGGTTTTCGGGGGCGCTGAAAACGGAAATAACCATTTATATATACGGCAAACGAAACTAGTAGTTTCCAAGATAAGAAATTTTACAAATGGTCACAAAGTGGGGGGTCACTTTTCTATAATGATGTGACGTTAAATGGGCACCCACTTTATGGCCACATTGCGGGTGGGCAATGAACAGAATTTGGCCGTAATTTTAAAGGAATTTTCGAGGGTGGAGTAATTCTTCATATTGATCCTATATGAATAAAGGGTGGAATTCTTCATATTTACCCTATATGATTAAACAAACATTTAATGTAATAATAACAAACCAAAACACGTCTTCTTTATAATATAAGTTTTTTATTCCGTTTTGTATAAAATAAACGAAGGTTTATGTATATATCAAAAATATAAACAGAACACTTTAGGATTGACATTTCCTATTTTCCAATGTAAGTAAGATTTTAATCAAATAATTTCTTATAAATTCTTCAAAGATGTGAGAAATTAAGCAGAAAGACAAAGAAATTCCATTTGAATTTATTGAAATAAAAAAGAAATTGAGTTTATTTTAAATTCAGGGGAAAAAAATTAAGATAAGTTTGCAAATGTCTTTAAAACAAGAAAATAAATAAAATTTTCCAGCGTACATTTTGAAATCAGAATAAAAGTTTAAATAATTTTATTTAAAACAGAATAAGAAAATATAAATTCTCTTTAGACAGATTTACATTCCAGAATAAAAATTTTTTCAATATTTGTTTTTTTTTTTGTTTTTTTTTACAAGAAAATAAATTTTTCCAGCAGACATTTTGAATTCAGAATAAAAGGTTTGGATTCAATTTTTTTAAACAATAAAATAAGAAAATCTTAATTTCCTTGGACAGATTTATAAAACATGATAGAAATCTATGTGTACAGACAGACAGTAATAATACAAACGTAGTAACTTTTACTTTATCGCCGAAAATGTTTCGGCGATAGAGTGTAGAAATTACCTGAAAAATTAATGTTTTTTACTCAAATAAAGTTTAAAAAGTCAAAATAAAATTTAAATACAACTTTCTCATCAGTTACAGAAAGTAAAAAAATACGTGTAGTAAAAAAATAAACTCACCATTATTCCAATAAAATTCTTTAAAGACAAGTAAATAAGTCTGAGGTATGCAAAAACTATATAAATAAAACGAACGTAAACGTGGATTAGCAGAGCGACAGTGTCGACCAGTTTAAAAGAATGCTTATGGTTTTTCTGTCCGACTTATAAATACCAAAGGGAGATAACTTATCGTCCTTTTTTTTACTGTTCGCGTGTTTATGCTATCATACATGAAAACTGGGTTCTTTTATTTTGGATTTACACGGATTACGGAATAACGAGCATATAAAATGTAATTTTTTTTTTTAATATCTTAAAGAAATACCTGAATTTTTTTATTTATTAGACTATAAATCTGCATTATAGGGTATCGTCTTTTTTTTATATCGAAAAAAAGGAAACCAGGAATTAAATATAAAAATATACACTGACCGAAAAATATTGACTGGAAAATTCTAAACAAAAAATAAGCTTCCACTTAAAAAAAAAAAAAAAAAAAAAACACTTGGTTATCGAAAAAAGAAGGATTTACATTTTGGACTTTACCGGTAAATTTACAGATAAGTATTCTTTTTTGTTGTTTTAAATTTGAGTATTTTATTTATTGATGTTTTATCTTCAATTTGTGATATATAAAACGTGTGCACAAAAATTAATTATTAAAATTCTCATAGACATTTCAAAATGGGGGGGAGTGAATTTATAAAACAACGTTTGTCTAAAATATTATATTCAGTTTATCGGAAAGAGCATAAAATTTTACATTCACCCTGAAAAAAAAAACGTGAAAATTGAACGAATAGGAAAATTTTGATAGATTTTTAAAGTTTAAAAATTGAAAAATATTCATCTCGTAAAAATCAAATGATTTCATTACGTAACAAAATGGCTGCCTGAGCGCACGCACTTTGTAAACACTGTTTTTTTAAAAATGAAAAATAATATTTCTATTATTTTTTAAACAACTTAAATAGTTTATTTTGGAAGTATATTTTATAAAGAAAATAAATAACCCACTTTAGAAAGAGAAATTACGAGTTTTCTATATTTTATTCGCAGTTTTCTGTTAGGGGTGTCAAAAATTCCCCCCAAATTCTGATACACCTAGTGCAGGATGGTTAGGGGGAGTTATTTTTATTTTTAATTTCGATTTTCTTATTTTATAGTTTATTGATTTAGTTTCTTGTTAGTTATTAAATACTGTTTGTATATTTGTCCTGGTGTGAAAAGAGATCCAGTTAAAAAGGGGACTGTAGTTTTTTGATAAGTATGACTTCAAGTAATTTTAGTCGTCGTGTGCAATTGTTAAGGTATCGAATTTTAGTATTGTTAGTTAAGATATTTCTAATGTCGGACGATTGTATGTTTTTATCATCAGGTGTTAGGTATTGTTTTTGGTGCTTCTGTCAGCTAAATGATAGGTTAGTTGTCAGAGTGTTGTTGTCGTGTGGCCTATGTATGCGTTGCATGATTTATATATATATATATATATATATATATATATATATATATATAAGTGAAAGTGTCTGCGTGTCTGTGTACATTTCCCTACGCAATAACTCTGTCAATTTTTAGTCTACAGAGTCGAAATTTGATATACTGGGTACTGAGAGTTGGAAAAACCGATGTGACCGGTTTTTGGCCAGAAATTTGGCGATTAAGGGGCCAAAGATCAACGATTTGACCTTTGAGAACTCTACCAAACTCCTCCGACAATTTTGAGTCTACGCACTTGAAATTTTATAGGTTCCTTGGACATAGATCTAACTTAATAACTTGATTTCAGCCCAAAACAATAAATATTAAGGGGTCATAATAGGGGTCAAAGTTAAAAAAAAAATGACCTCTGCGGTCTCTTCCCATTTTCTGGTCTAAACATTTGAAATTTTACATAGAGGGTATTCAAAGATAGGGCAAGCTTTTTCATCAGTTTGGGTCGAAAATTTTTAGTTACCAATATATAAATGTATGTATGCATGTCTGTTTGCATGTCTGCCTTAAACTTTCAATAGAGGCGACGGATTTTACCAAGATCAGTATCGTTTTAAATTTTGACCTTTCAGACAGCAACTATCGAAAAATTGGCTAAAAACATTAATATCTTCCCCTTCAACTAGGCACTTTTCTACAGGGGGGGAGGGAGTCACTTTTTTCGCCGATATTTTTTAAAGTTATTCTCTCCTTTAGATTGTCTAGCCTTAATTTTTAAAAATGTCGCTTCCGGTTTGGCGGTGGTCATAACAGCATAAACGTTAGGTTTTACTCCGTTCTTTTCCCCCTTTGCGGTACGGGTTCGAGCCTGCCTTCCTACTACCACTTTTTTTTTTTTTTTTGCTCAACAGACACATCCAAACACCCGGGCAACGCCGGGCACCCGTGCTAGTATATATATATATATATATATATATATATATATATAAAGTGAACGTGTCTGTGTGTCTGCCTCTTTGTGTGTCTATGTACATTTTCCTTCGCAGTAACTCTGTTAATTTTCAGTCTACAGACTCGAAATTTAATATACAGGGTACTGAGATTTGGAAAAATCGATGTGATCGGTTTTCGGCCAGAAATTTGGCTGTTAAGGGGTCAAAGTTCAATGATTTGACCTTTGAGAACTTTACCATCCGATAATTTTGTGTCTAAACACTTTAAATTTTAGATATATGTTCCTTGGACATGGATCTAACTTAATAATTCGATTTGATCTCAAAACAATAAATGTTAAGGGGTCATAATAGGAGTCAAAGTTAAAAAAATTTACCGTTTTTGTTTTGTTTTTGTTTTGTTTTTTATTGTTCAGCACACACCTCCAAACACCCGGGCAACGCCGGGCACCCATGCTAGTATATATATATATATATATATATATATATTTGTTTTATTTTTCCTGTATTGATATTCATATTTTTTTCTATACATTTAAAAAGAAAATACAGCTTCTTATATATGGGTCATGGAATTGCAGTCATCTACAAAAGATCTAGCTAATTTGCATATTCTTTAAAACATTCACTTAAATCAATTCCTTATTCGTTTTTTTTTTTTTTTTTTTTTTTTCGGGTTTTTGTAATGGGATGATTATCTTTAGTTAAATATTACGTGTAATTATATCCATGCGGATATTTTTCATAATTTATACTTGCGTAATATGTGTGTAAAAAAGTTATAGTAAACACAAACCTCTTTCTATATATGTTTATGTATGCATATATATTTGTTTAATAAATTTTGCCAACCAAAATCCTCTCTTAGTTTTTGGTCTACAGATATATAGGGTATTAAAACCCATACGAAACTTTGTATTTGAGTTTTAGTCGGAGAAAATCGGTGCAAAAGTGTGAAAATTAAAAAATAAATAGAATTTGCCAGGTGAAGTTTAACGATGTTATTAGAAATATGCATGCATAACGTAATAGTTATTGGTTCATGTTTTAATTTTTAGCCTTGAAGCAAATATGTCTTCATAACTTCATAAAAGTAAATCGTAAGCTAAACGTTTTGGTTTTGATCCACGGTGGTGGCGCACAAGTCATTTTTTAAAAACTTTTTAAACCATTACTGTATATTGAGTCTAATATAATATAATAAATACGAAATCTGCTTTAATCAAAATATCATATTTAAGCGTATTTTACGACCGGTAAATTCTGGGCAGCCTTCTAGTATACATATATATACACCCATATCTATAATATAAAGCTGTGTGTGTGTGTCTGGTCACGAATAGGCTCCTATATGGTTGACTATTATAGAAAACTGATCACATAATGATAGGAGATGTATCGAGACACAGGAACGGGTATGTTTGATCTGGCATAATGATGATTCATTAAAATTGTGGGGTCTGTGTACGCGCCTGGTCCACAAAATATGGAAATAAAAAATTAAAAAATTTAAAAAAAAAAGCGTTTACAAGTGTTTTTGATATAGATGTACATAATAATACATTGATAAGTATGTTTTGACTTAAATAGGGATGGTATAATAAAATTGTGGGGTCTGTGTTCGCGCCTGGCCTCCATAGAATGGAAATAAGCACAAACTTTAATAAAGACTTTTCATATCTATCTGCGTAAGTATACTTTGATAATTATGTTTCAGTTTGAAGAAATATGGTATAATAAAACTATGGGGTGTTCGTTCGCGCATGACCTCCTTAGAATGGAAATATGTCACAAAGTTTAACAAGGTTTTTAAATATAGATCCACAGAATATTGTGATAAGTGTTTCAGTGTAAACAGGTATGGTATAATAAATTATGGGGTTTATCTATTTTATTTTTACTTTCATCATATTTTGCTTTGGTTTTGATACCCCCAAATTCGAAGCTATCTCTTTACAACCCTCCCTTTTCATAACCTATCATACTTTCATAAATCAGAGTCCATTTTCTGTAGGATGTTTTCGAACCTAGTCAACGACGGGTACTTTTGCTAGTATATATATATATATAATCCTAGTATTCCATCAATTGCTGCCGGAAGAAAATACAGATTTTTATTATTTCTCCAACATATTAATGAAAGTAACTTTAGTGTTTTGATTACGAGCAAAGTGCAATATATTTTATTAATAAAAATCGCTCCATATAAGGCATGAAACCACTTGATGTAAGGAGCTAAAAAATACCATTTCAAGGGCACAAACTAGCCAAGGATAAGTGCTAGGTAGATAGAATCTGATACATAAAAGAACAGTACTTTCCCTTTCATTAAAAAACATCGTTCATGGAATGTGAGGACTAAAGGAGAAAATAAGAGAAAGAAGAGTTACGATGCTACCAGAAAATAAACCAAAGGTCTATCTTCTATTCACATACTGTCTGACATTACACTCCATCTTTTCCGTCTTCAGTTAATGAAGGTCAAATCTGTTAACCTGAGTCAATTATTGTGTTTGTCCAATTCCATAATGCCCCTGTATAGGGAGCTGTATTTTCCCTGTATTGTAAACTTTAAACTGACTGTAGTAATATCATGGAACTATTTTTATATGCGCAATAAACGTAACCACTTGCCATAGGAATGATGTAAAGCGTCTTGTATGTTTTGAACATGGGTTAAATAACACACATGACTTTTATATATATATATATATATATATATATATATATATATATATATTTATATGTGTGTGTGTGTGTGTTCAATAAATTCTTTAATCGCAACAATGTCTCGGTTACAATTTATCAAACTTTGATAAAACATTATTACACTGACTTTATGTCCAACTCTGCCCTTATAAAGAGGCAAGTAAATAGAGACTTTATGAAACAAAAATCATGGCATGTCAAATCTACAGTCCGTGTTTGTAAGCATTGGACCACTTCAATAATTTGCACTTACAGTTATCACTTACCTGAAAGAGAGAGTGGGTCCAGATTTCTGTAATGTGTACATCATCAACTATAATGAAATTCATCAATGGACGTTGACTGATTTGTAGTGGGCACTTAACCTGTCAAAGGAATCTATATTGTAAATATCATAATAATGGCTGCTTTTATTTTAATCAAGCATTAGATTCTATGGTAGTGACCGTGTTTATATTTTCTGGCAAATAGTCGTAATAAATAAAGCCATATTTATTAATCCTAATCTGCTACAAGGATAAGACTGTGTAGTTCCTAACTGAATACTGAGATCACTAAATTTGTAAATGAGTTTGTGATATAAAAGCAGACATGCTTTGCAATCGCGAAAGGTTAGAAGGTCACTTTGCACCTATGGTTGGCAGCGGCCCAAAGCCATTTTTTATTTATATTCTAATGGCTGCTACTTTTCTGACACGGAACGCATAAAATTGCAATTACAGATAGGATTAACTATAAAAAGAAGACAGACACGTTGGCTATCATAATAAATTCTGGCGAACGTGTTGCTGAAAAATCATAAAAAAATGTCAAGTAATGATAAGAACATGAAACCAAAACCGAAAAATGACTCTTGATTGTCTCAAGCATAACTCAATATGTTCTTCATTTAGATTTTATTTATTTTTTTTACACAAATCTCATATTATCGATTTTTTTTTTTTTCATATTTTATTATTGGCTAATATGATTAGCTGCTTTTTTTCCTGTTTGCATTTAGGGTATGTTCGAAGATCATCTGACCTTTTAATATCAACAAGAATGTGGACAGATTAAGGAAAATGTGCCTTGGTTCCCTATGAATGACTTCCTCTTAATATCTTAATTGACCTATAAAATTGTTCTCCTTGGCCAATACGAACATTTGCTTTTTCTCCCGGGGGTTTTACTTGTGTTTATGGTATATTAGAGATCACTTGTCCTTTTCAATATTGATGTAGGCAACTGTAGCTTTGTTCCCTATAAATTATTCTCTCTTTCTATCTGTATTCATACGATGTTATGTATTTCCATTTTAAGTGATGATACACCAGTTCCCATAAAATCACAGATGTTAAGCGATGTTGAGCCTGGGCAATACTAAATGAGTGACCATTAGAGAAGATAATGTGCATTAAGAAAAATCCATTCAAATTCAAATCTATCTACAAATCAGCCATGTGCGAAAACATGGATGATTTCAACATAGAATGATCCAACGATAACCCCTATTACTACTACTCCTACAACCATTACTACTATTAAAATGTAACTAAAAGGGAATATATAAATCGTGTGATAGTGATATAAATTTAAGTAAAATTTAGAAATTATTTTTGTATTGTAAATCATAAGTGCACTTACTTTTCTAACACATAAAATTATCTTGTAAGATTTTAAAAGTTAAACCTGGTTAACTTTTAAGCTTATATATCAAAATTTGATTCTAACTACCCACTTTTCATTTCTTCTTGTTGTAGCCTGTTATTGCACTATAATAATTTTTTCCCTACAATTTATTGAAAAACCAATGCAGTCTCACCTGGTCAATAACTTATAAGATTCTTTTCTTTTTCTGTATAAGTTTTAAATTATTAAAGCCAAATAAAAAATAAAATGATTTCATTGCATCAAGTGGCAATGCTGGTTATTTACTGCCAGTAACTTTAATTACAAAATGTAAAGAGTGTTACATCTTCAACTGAAAAAATATTTTCATGACCTTCAAATTTTATAGTTTGAATTTTGATGAAATTCATCAAATAATGAATAGCTGTACAAATTCACAAACTTTAACTTAAAATTTTAATTATTTTTCAGATACATAATTTTGCTGAATGATTTTGCAAATTGATAATCTATTCGGCCCATAACTTCAGTTTTGTAAGATTATGTAAGAGAAAAACCTTACAAAACCTACATAAACCAGGGGAATCTCTGAACCATCAGAATTCAACTCGGTCTTTTAAGATTGATTGACCAAAACTAGACAAAGACAACCATTTGTAAATGCATGTATCAATAACATACTACCGATAACGATCAGCATATGAAGCATGAAGCTTTGATCAAGTCTTTGAGATATTCCTATCATTTGGATTCTTTGGAATATTGTTCTCATCTTAGGTGTGATTTTCACAACATGTCGATTAATATAACCTCCGGCCTTTTTCATGTATATATTGTAGGACTCGGGAATCTTTTCATTGAAGTCCAGAATCTGCATGAGATATCGAGTAGAACCATTTATCAAACCTATAAGAGGGATATCATGCTCTCGTACTGCCAGCCAGGAATCCTATGTAATTGTATTTTGAGTGTTGTCCACACTAAAAATTTAATCTTTGACTTCCAGAATTTTACTAGGCGCTTTATTCACTGCGCCACAGGTCCATGCATTGATTAAGCAAATATTTGCATTTGAAATTCTGTGTAAATTCCAGAGTTCAACAGAAAGATTCCTGAGTTTGACAAGATATATCTGAAGAAGTTGGAGGTTACATCGACCGAAACATGAAAATAACACTCAGAACGAGAACAGTAGTCCAAAGAATCCAAATAATAAGAATAATTAATTCTCATCATCAAAAGTCAGAAATGTAGTATCTTTCAGATATTATATCAGATTAGCTTAAAAATGAATAAATCCATTTTGGTGTTATACAGATAAACGTTTTTAGGGCACATGCTCTACTCAATAGCAATTGAATCTTGCCGTTATGGAAACTATCGTAACTTCCCTGTACTCATGTCTGTTAGACAGCTGCACTGCTTCATCAATCTGAATGAATAGATGCTTTCTGCCTAAGCAACCTTTGACGAATATGTTAACTAAAGAGAATAAAGATATCATCTTGACAGATGAAGCCCTACAAGCATTTAACATTACTAAGAAAGCTTTATGCAAGTTTATAAAACTATCTTATATAGATAGAAGTGAAAGAGTTGAAATTCGATTACCTACTGACACCCTTGGGGAATACTGCAGTTGATGCAGTTTTAGAACAAGTGATTGACACATTGCGAAAAACCTATTTTCTTCTTTACTATAAATTGAATCGCATAATGATAAGATGCAATACTTCCTTAAAAGAATATGTTTGATAATTTATTTAGTTACTAACAGGCTGCCTGGCATTACCCGGTCGTAAAATACGCTTAAATATGATATTTTGATTAATACGGATTTTGTATTTTTATATTATACTGGACCCTATATATAGTAATGATTTAAAATGTTTGAAACAAGAACTTGTGTGCCACCGTAAGAATCGAAACCAAAATGTTAACTTACGATTTACTTTTTTCTTTGACGTTAATGCCTGAGCTATAAAGACATGTTTGCTGCAAGACTAAAAATTAAAACATGAACCAATAGCTATTATGTTATGCATACATATTCATGATACCGTTGTCCGACCTTCACCTAGCAAATTCCATTTTTTTAATTTTTACACGTTTGCACTGATTTTCGCCGACTAAAACCCAAATACAAAGTTTTGCATGGGTTCGATTACCCTATATATTGAGTTTCCTGTCTAACAGAGGAGTTAAGGAGGCAAATTTTTAAACATATATATATATATATATATATATATATATATATATTCAAATGCCAGTGCGATGCTGGTTATGTTGGGCGAACATCCTTGCATTTTTTGACTCGTATAAACCAACATGTGCCATCGAAGATCAGACAAGGGAGGATGGGGTCTGGTAGTCTCCCTCCTTCTACAGCCTTGGACTCTGCTATTGGCCAGCATTTAGTTGACAACCCGTGCTGTGCCGATAGATATAAAATAGAATGGTTCGAGGTGTTACGTAGAGCGGCCTCCAAAAACTATTTAAAGATTTTGGAGTCTGTCTCTATCGTGGTGTGTAAACCTACTTTGTGCCAGCAATAAGAAGCAGCGAATGCATTGTTTCTTTTTGGGGAACTTTGAATATTTTCTCGCCCCCCCCCCCTCGCCTTCGTTGTGCCAATATTTTAATCATTTTTAAACGTTAATAAACTTAATTTTAGTTGTCCCCGTACTTTTGGCACATTCAATAGTTCCCCATTAGAACTCTTTAAACTTTCGACATAATATTATTTTTTACGTTATCAATTTTCTCCTGATGAGATGATAGCCGAAAACATAATATTTAACCAAGTTATTTCAACACAATCGAGAAAACTAGAAGTCCCTAAATCTAGGAAAATTTCAGATGTTTTAAAAGTGTTTAATTAGGTAAAGATGATCCATTCATCTTTGTGGCTGGTGCTAAGTGGGGATGGTTTTGAAGAGTGATGATCTTTATAAATCTTCATCTCTTCACTTCTTATGGAAACTATTTTATTACCAAATGGAAGGACAGTTTTGATACCTGCCTTAGCTTTGTGAACATTGTTCTCAGTTGAAGGAAATGAAAAATAATAATCTCAAATTAGCTTATATTATTATTAGTAACACACTTAGATTATTATTATTATTATTATTATTATTATTATTATTATTATTATTTACTCACTAGGAGTAGTCACACAGGCCATCATCAAAGATTTCTATTTGAGAACAACTTGTGATGTACTATGGAGCCTGAGTGACAACAGTTTTCCCTAGATTTCCAGTACTCTCCCTCTCTTTCTATAACCTTTGCAGATGAGTTTGCGTTATCAAAACAATCGCTTACCATTGACTTCTCGTTGGTGGCTAGCATTGGTCTTCACTGGAATTTGGGTGGTAAAAAGTCTTCCCAAGCAAAGGTCGGGCTAGTGCTTTCTTTCCTCAGATTTTCCATCCTCCCTAACTCTCCTTGCTTATTTGGTGTGCTGTCAGTTTTTGGTGACACGAACGAAATGTGGAGGAAAAAAAGGTACAGGGGGCCCCACGACGTAGACAACCTCGACAAACCCGACAGGCAGCTAAATCCCACCCCCACACAGTAGAGATCCCGAGATGTAAAAGATCTTTCTACTCCAGTAGTTTCTTCCCCAGAACCGCTAGACTCTGGAATTCTATTCCAGGTCCCTGCTTCCCTAACTGTACTGACATGCAGAAGTTCAAGTGTAACGTGAACCGACATCTTGCTGCCCAAATCCCAACATAGTGCCCCAGTAGTTGCTGACCCTGATAGTAGCCCCCTACACCAAAGTGGCAATGTGCCTTGTTTGCGGTGAAAATGTAATAAAAAAAATATGAAAAAAAAAGTTTACAATTATATAGTTTCAGTTTTCATAATTCCATCTGATGCTCTTTTGTGTTTTACATCTCCAGAATCTTCTATGGGGTCAGTTTATGCCTGTAGCTCATATTTGTTAGTCTCTGCATTCAAGGGGTTTCCTTAATATTTCAGCCGTTTTCATTATTCTTATCCATTGTATTTTATCAGCCATCCCTCTGATTCCAATCTCTCCCATTCCCTTTTAAAGTTTTTCGGTATTGTTTCTAGTGTTCATACTATTAGTGGTGTTATCTTGACTTTTTTCATCTCCTATATCCTTTTGAGCTCTCTGGCTAATTCAGTGTATTTGCTCAACTTCTCCGTTTCCTTGATCTTCACTCTGTGAAATGATGAAACGGCAAAATCTACAATCTAGCAGGTTTTCCCATCTTAACTAGTATGACATCCGGGCTCCAATAGGATTTTGCGACTTTCATTTTCAAGTATTACTGCAATTTTGTGCTTGTACCATTTGTCTGGGTGTTCAAGATTTAGTTGTCTACATAATTCCCAATGTACTGCCTCCCCCACTACTATTTACATAATTTGATCTTCTATTAAGTCCTTCGTAAAACTTCTGCTCAAAATCAAACAATATATTCTATCTAAACTGTTCATTTATCTCTTTGTATCTCTTCACCTTTGCACGTTTTGTTAGCATTTTTTTTTGTTTTATCTCTTTTAGGACAGTTTTACTTCCCTATCTTTCCACTCTGTATTTTTCGTTCAGCTGTTTTAATTTTTCTGTCTAATTATTATTATTATTATTATTATTATTATTTGTTTTGTCTCATGCTGTAGGTTAGACGTTTCCTGAATGATTTCCAAATTCTAGACTTTATAAATGTTTAAATTTTACTAGTGGCATCTCACATTGCTTGGCTAATAATTGCATGATTAGTCACTATATTCAAGATGAGATGAATCTAAAACTCGGCAAAACACAAGATGATCCCCCTTGTTAAAATACCACTGAAGAAACCGTTAATAAAATTTCCAATCTTTTTATCATTTCAATTGTATTTGACAAATAAACTTTAGTTTAGGCCTGATCTATTCAAGTTTCAGCCACAAATGCCAGACAGTTTTTGTTTTACTGCCATTAAACGCACATTTTGATACAGTATACAAAACTCTGATGAACTCCTCTTTCGAAATTGGCTTGATTTGGGTTTTGATGGTTATTTAAAGTCCATCAATAGTCTTCGACTTGTTTTAATAGACATTATCTTGTGATGAGAAATAGTGGAGGGGTTAAGGTCCAGTGAGTGTGAACCTCATTCAACATCATATCTTAACCATTCATTTCGTATGGATCGCATGATTCTATTGTTGGCATTGGTTTCCTCGATATCTTTTTAGTTAGAATTTTTTCTAGAGAGATATTGGGTATTTATAGACGGGACCACATGAAGGTTGCCAACATCCTAAATGAAAGTTTTTCAATGAAACGAACTGGATTCGAACTTGAAACACTCAGGTTGGCAGTCCATGTCATTAACAACTTATCCAACGCCACTTTCCATATTTCCTACTGATGAAGCAATCACTAATGTGTCCCCAAATGTAATTAAATGGCAATAAAACAAAGATTCTTGGACATTCATGAATTAATGTGATGGATAAGTGAGTTATAAACTGAGTTTATTTGTATCAAATAAAATTGGATATCAGAAAGGATTGTAAATTATGTTTATGATTTTATAGTTGGCATTTAGATGGGGAGGGGCTGTACAAGTGATAGTAAATTAATACCTATAAAGAATCGATCTTATCATGAAGTAAATATTTTTATTCATGTCTGTTAAGTTAAAACTCCTTTGAAGAAATTAGCATTTTAAAAAACTATTTTTCACCCCAGACGAGACATATTACCACTTGAAACGGGACTGTCAGGAGTTGAGCAGTGAGATTTCTATTCACAGTACATTTTAACTTCAGCAGGTCAGTACAGTAAAGAAAGCGGTAAACAGGGGAGGAATTCCTGAATTTAGCATTCCGAGGGAAGAAACTATCAAAGTAGAAAGCTTCCCGGCATCTAGGGACCTCATGGGAAAATGGTGGGATTTTAATGCTTCTCAGGTTAGTCGGGAGTATACATGGGGAAGAAGTGTTATAGTTCATTGGAGCAGCAACAATTCCAACAACGCTTGTAAAATAATAATTGTATTGAAAAATGCCAGGAGATGTCAGTTACCAAACAAAGTATGATATATTTTTACCTGCTGGAAAAACTAGGTGAGTTCTCGTTTTGGATTTAGTCTAAGCACAGTTCTTATGTACCTATCCACAGTGGACTAATTATTTTCATTATTTCTTGAATGGAAATTCTTGAAAATCTCTGTCTCCTTAAAAAATTATATATGCAAGTTATTCATACGTTGTGATGACTATTATATTCACACAAAAAAAAACAATTTTTTTTCCTAATGGTTTCAGTAGTTATGCAAAAAATCTAATTCATCCGTTTTGCTATTTATTAGTTTAGAAAATACGCACAAACACACACAGAATGGTTATTATGTTGCCACAGGGCAGAGGCAAAAGAAAAATGTTATGCATTATGAAAAATGGGAATTGAGGCGAGAAAAACAATTGACGATATGAATGATCGATCTGAGCAAAGCTGTATTTTTATGATCAGTGTAAGTAGAATTTCTTATGAACGTCATTTTTTTTTATCTTAGTGAGGCAATCACGTTTTGAGATGGTCTTCTTGCTTGGAATATCAGTGATAGAAATTTCAGTTTGTGTCGTGTTACTCTCAATATGAATGTGCTTGTCCAAATTATTTAGTTACATCTGGGCAAGAGTTGCTCAGTGTGCCTTATCTAGCTTTGATAAAGTTCAAAATCGGCTTCAAAATCTAATAGGTGATGCACTTTTCTCTTCCCTGCATCCTTTTTCCCACAGAAGAAACGTTGCGAGCCTGTCTCTGCTCTATTGTTATTTTCATGGCAAGTGCTCGACTGAACTCCAGTCTATGGTTCCTCGTTGTCAAACTTTTGCAAAAAAAACTCTACTAGCTATAAATACTATATACAATTTCCCCCACTCTCTATCTGTGCCTAGATCTAAACACAGATTCCATGAACAAAGCTTCTTTCCCAGAACTGCTCGTCTGTGGAACACTGTTCCGCTTTACTGCTTCCCGGTTGAATACAGCATGGTAACTTTCAAATCCAATGTAAACAAGTTCTTGTTGAGCCATCCGCATAAATAATCAAACTTTACCCAGTTTACACCATTAGCAATTACTACACTACCACTTTACATTATTCTTAACCTCGAGCCTTCATAAGTGGTGACTCTCAAGTAAAAAAAAAAAAAGTTGATTTGAACCCAGTCATGTGGCTCCATGAGCTAGGAACAGATGGTTAGCTGGTTGATTTAGCTGAGAGATTATACGGATGTATAAATATAGTTAATTAGAAGCATACCCGTCCCACGATGAAGCAGCATGCACTCCAGGCTTCCTCCACTAGCTTTCTAAAGAAGTTTCTAGAGAAAACCAAATTCACAAGCGATCCTCAGTTTTATGTATCAATATTCTGGTCAGGGGAGATCAGATTGAGCTTTTACAGTTCTTGCAGGGAGATGTTGATGTCCACCTACATGCAGCGCCTGGTATTCCCAAATGACCACCCATTTGGTGGTGACTAGTCTCAATGTCACTTCAGTGATCTAACGAGAGCAGGTGCAGCAATGTGATTATACTAGATAACCCGCCATAAGGAAGATAAAATTTATTCCTAGATCAGAACAGTTTTGCACCATTTAATGTCTTCTTACCGAGATTAAAACCAAAATATAATGATAATAAACCTTATGTCCAAAATCTTTATTTCAGTCCTGATCAAACTCCAGAACATAATTTTCATTCTAGAGTATGTCTATAATATATGGCTTAAGCTTAAGAGGTCTTAAACAAATTCGATATTCAAGGAATCTTGCTTAACTTGTGTCTGATATCGATAATTAAAATTTAAGGCAAATCTGAAATATTTGAATTTTCAAATGCTAGGCTGTACTCATACAAAGTTTCCTAAAACCACTAAAATACCCCAAAGAAACTCTCTTGCACAATGTTGTTATACATCCTGCTTTTATTTAATATTTTATTGGTCTCGCTTCCATCACTTTTTCTTCTGCAGAGTTGTATATAGAGAAAGGAAAGAATAAAATATTGGAATAGTTCAGTATGTAACAAAGCCACAGAGACGTATCTAGCAGCAGCGGCAGCTCATGTATGCAAATGACCAAGCCGGTGCATGAGGTGACGTCATAGTTGGAGGAAGAGAAGGGACAGAAAAGTAAACAGAAAAAAGGTACAAACGAGAGCAACTTGGAATCATGTGTAAGTGCGAGAGGAACTTTTAAAACAAGAGAAACTCCTAACTTTGAACAAGAAAATGTTCAGACGACCACGCACCATAGGGCAAGCTGCAGATATAACAGTGGAAAGAAAAGTAGAGATTTAAAAGATACCCACGTAGCGACAACTGGACGAGCAGGTCAGTCGATGTAGGAGGAGAGAGAGCTTTGTTAACTATAGAAGAGAGTAATTGATGGCATACGTGTTGAACCTGTTTTTTTTCTGCTTCACTTTTGAATTTTTTCTCCTGCTTTGTCAGTCATGTCTCATTATTGCAAAAAGGAAAATCATAAGAAAATAGGCATCTAGTAAATAACATGTATCATAAAATGAACCAGCAACAGTTCCTTACGGACAAGTTTGGCTAGTGATTTCACACGGGCAGTTCATAATGGGACTACTTCGGTACAGTATGTGTGTCATGTGTGAGAGATACAGGCACATGTATGAAGGGTATACGTGTGACATGAAAAGTTTTTTTTTTTTTTGGCTGGGTCATCTGAGAAAGATTAAAAGGTGTTCCATGTAGACCTTAGTTCACTGTTATTATATTTAATGTTAAAGTCAAAAGTTCTAGTAATAAGAATATGGTATATAATATCATAGGAAAATAATTTCATGCTCATTTAATGTAACAAATCAAGTTTTAAATAGGAATTTAGGATCGACCATTTGATTTGAGCATATATTTTCGCAAAGTTGTGTTTGGGCTGTTCATGTGATGTCTGACTCTTGGCTGATAATACTGAATATCTTTAGTTTTTTTTTTATTATAGTGATTACTAAAGTTTTAACATTTCAATAAAAGCAAAACAAAAAACAAAGACACATCCAATTCTTAGCTGGCGCTCTGCTGAGTTACTTATAAATAATTTTCTTTATTTGTAAGTTTTTAAATCATGTCTGGTGATTTTCTTTTTCGATATTTGTTACTCAGATTTTTCTAAATTTAATACCAAACAAAGTAATATTAATGTTTTAAATACATCTTTAATTATAAAACTAATGACAAGCAAAATTGCTTGGCGGTCAAGTAAGACACTTAACATTAACAAAACATTATTTTTTTATCCTAAAACTGAAGCTCTTTATGAGAAAAAGAGACGGTGTTGCATCGCCGCTGTGGTAGATAAATAATTGTTCACTAAACATTTAAAGTATTTACAATGGATACAAAAATGGAGGATGTGGATAATGATGAATTTGTTTGTAAACAATCTAAATGTTGACGAGAGAATTTGAACGACGAATCAGATTTCCCGGTGATGGAATGTTACTTAGCCATGAGAGATGAAGGGGAAATTGAAGTTAATGATGGGGGTCTGAGCGTTCGGTTTACGAATGAAGTAATTTAGTGGAAAGTAAAGCAGAAATTAGAAGTAGTAAGTGAATAGACGAAGTGTTCACCTTATATGGGCGGACTGCCAAAGATAAATGATAAGTTTAAACTACAGTACTGGTGGTAGTACTTGAATGTAACAAAACATGACAATGCAATATTTGTTGCACAATGTGTTGATATCCAAAGCAGCATGGATAATGCCTCTGGTCCTTCATGTCAAGTGCCAATTGTAATTGTCTCGAATAATCTCGCCACAACAATAGACTGAGCAGTTAAGAGACAAATGAGCCACAAGACTTAATCTAAGGTTAGATTGACTAGTGTTGTTTGTCGCAAGGGTCTAAGTAGTTGAAGAGACATAATTGGCCGTAAGTGTCGTGAATAATCTTGCAATAAGGGGCTGATTAGCTAAGGAACAAATATGCTGCAGGACTAAGCAAGAGGTTATGCTAACTAGTTTGGTCAAGAATTTCAAAGAGGAAGTTTTAACCATAAGAAAACCAATTGGGCAGTTGGCATGAAAATCTTCTATCAAACGAATACAAAGAGAGAAATATTAATGTCATGACTGATATAGTGGGTAAGATAGAATCGAAGGTTGTGAAGAGAAATGAGAAAATAATGCATGAGAAAAAAATCCCACGGCTGAAAAAAAGTAATAAACGAATCTTGGAATGCAATTACGGTAAAACATATCTGTTATGGAAATTGCCTAGAAAAGCAATAAACTGACTTTATTATTAAAAGAAAAAAAACCCTGTCTGGAGGATTTACTGACGCGACACAAACAAACATCAGCGCTCAGATTTGGTCTTGCATTGATTTAACTGGTTTTGTAATATATTGTTAACATTCAAAACTTTAATATTGAACAATCAAGCACTGATTCAGTGAAATTTCTGAAAATATAAAAGCTATATTTTTGCCATTTAAACAGCCAACTGAGTTTTTTCATCCTTTTCAACGTATTAAAACATTATCTTCAAATATTTAGAAAAATACATCATGTTAAAAACGTTCTGATTCAAAAACATCTAACTAAAGCTTAATGTATTACCCACGGTCATATTCTTTCAATATAATATTGAGATAAAATTGAATTATTACCTCCTCCACTTTCTTGTTTTATAAAAGAAATCAACGAAAATATATAAATAAATAAAAGAAAATTTTGATGGGGGAGGGAGAAAAGAAAAAAGAATAAAATGAAAAGGTTGAACAAATTATGCACTAAGAGATTTTATTTGAATTTATTTATCCATTTTTTTCTTTGACCTTAAGAGTTTTTTTCTTGTTTTCTTTTATTATCTCGGTGCAAGTTTTAATACATTTATGTAAAGAAATTTTGAGGCATGGGAAGGTACGTAACAGAACCGGTGATGCGTATTTAACAGTAGCAGCTCATGTATGCAAATGACCAAGCTATGGCAGGACAGTGAAGGACCAGAAAGGAAAGAAAAGTGGTCGGAGATTTGGAACAACATGGGCGACGACAACAAGGCGAAGCATGTGCCGTTGAGAGATTTAAAAAACCCGCATGTCAATGACTGGACTTGAGCAGACATGTCGACATGGGATGAGAAAAGGCATGTGTTCAACATATTGGTTTTGTTAACCACATGGTGAAAGAAAAAACTTATAAAACCAAGATGCGGGCATAGTTTGGAAAGTATCATGAATAAATGTCTTTCATTTCAACTAAAAAAGTTGAGTCGAATTTCTTTCCTTTGTTTCCTTGCTGGAATTTCATAGACAGTGTCGTGTTTATATTAAAATGTAACGGCCATGTTACAATTATAGATGAGAGATAGGGGGCATATCTAGCAGAAATTGACTAATTTTACATTTTTTTCTATTACTTTTAAATATTTAACAAGATTTGAAAACTTATATTTTCTGATTTAAAAAAATCTAACCTAATCTTAATGTATTTACCAATGGTCATATGCTTTTTCAATAAAATATAGAGTTAAAATTTAATTATTGCCTCCTCCACTTCTGACTCAAGGTTACACCGTCAACCCGAGATTACAAGAGAGCTAAACGAACAGCTGATGAATATAGAATGATACAGCATGATATTGTAATATAGTCGACAACACAGTCAAATGTTTCAAAAATACATGTTTTTCTTTTATCCTCGTTTATATAAAAAAAAATAAAGTCCAGCATAACAATAAAAAATACAGCTTTTTACAGAAACCGATATGCAATTTAATAAAATTTTAAATACTTTAGTTAATACTAAAGTAACAAATTGTACAGGATTTGGCAAACTATTGGAAAATGGCACCCATGCTAAAGAAAAAGAAACAAGAGATGATATTAAGCAGATTCTCATAAGATACACACATGTTACTCATTAAAAATTTAGAATCCCCAATGTAAATCTCATGTCAATAACTAATATATATATATATATATATATATATATATATATATATATATATATATATATATAATAACTCTTTATAATAAATAAGAATTCTGCATTAATTAAGATATAATATATATGCGCATTTTATCACCGGGCAACGTCGGGCAGCCTGCTAGTAACTATATATAGTTAAACATATAATAATGGCCTGTGATGATCCAAAAAAAAATACTAAAATTCAAATAACGTAAAGAACATGTTTGAAAATCCTAACGCAAGTAACATTTTTAAATTTATTATAAAAGAAAAAAAAAACTTTTTCAGAAAATTTTACTTCAAACCTTCTCATCAAATCCAAAACATGATGATGATAATCCACTAAAACTTTTGTAGACATTAACTGACTCATTGAGGTTGATATGCTGGACAAACCAAATCAAAAAAAAAATTTAAAACGAACACCATCTAGGTTACATTGTTCTAAATTTATAATATGTCATAATTATATGGAACTAGAAATACAGGACAATAGATAATATTTTAATTCCACCACTGAATCACTTAGAATGAATTCACTTCTACTTTTAACTAAACTTACCATCACCAGGAAAATGAAGGTCGCTCAGTATGGAGACCATATGTTTTAAATTCTGTTGACCACTTGCATTTGATTAAAGAGCTGCTACTACGTTAGTATATTGGCATTTATTTATGACTGATATCGACATCTTTGTTTTATGCTTGTTCAATCTGTCTTTTCTGTGTCAGATGCTGATTGCATGTTTCCTATGGCAACACAAAGCGATTTTCTTTATGAAATTTATGTACGCTAGTTTCAATATAAATGATCGAGCTTTAGGGAGATAGTCACTTCTTGATAACCTGACAGATCTTCAGCTTTCCTTGACCAGTTAGCTTCACAGGATTTGTTTGACACATAATGGAGATCATCTACAGGGTGGTCACAAAGTCTGGCTACATAATCTACAGGATTTGGATTATCTTACATGAATCAAGCATCAGTTTTTGAGTGGCATAAGAGATTCAAGGAAGGCAGAGAGTATTTGAGGGATGGTGAGAGATATGGGAGGAGTAAGGAAGTCAGAACACTAGAGTTGGTTGGTCAAGTGTAGATTATGTAGCCAGACTTTGTGACCACCATGTAGATAATTTCTTGGTAAATATCCCCATTGATCACTGTTTATATATCCTGGTGTTTACAGAGGTGCATAGAAGTAACATTTATGTGGCAATAGACCTCTGTTCATAGGACGGTGAATCCAAAATATAGAATAACTCAAACTCCTTTCATTCAACATAATCAGATGCCAAATGATTAAGGAAGATAACATTTGCGTCTCTGATGCATTACTTCACATACCCACAGTCCCAGTCACAGCCGGTACTCTGTCAAATGCAGTTTGTACCTCTTTGTTCATTGATCCCATCAGGATAATTTCATCTTCTTACGTGGATTTTAAATGGGCCCGAATGAAGCACTACCAGGAGTACAGTCTAGGTGAGATATTTAATAAAATCGACCCAGAAAAAGAATTATTGAATTCCTGAAAGAGATTAAAATATACAACAAAATATAACAAAAGATTCCATAAGAAACACTAAAAACAACTAACCAACGTCTAACATATTGCATTAATGTTTTGACATTGAATGACCCAAAAGTGATTGTTATTCTGTAAAACAAAACAAACAAACAATCGACTTCATACTCCTAAAAAGCATTGTGCAGAACATAGTTATGTGAAAAAGGCACCTAAATCTTAGATCCTAGCCGTTTGTGCTACTATAATGTCATCTTCTGTAGTTTTAACATGCAGCTCATCATCAAAAGGGAGAGTACATCCGTGATGTACTTTGTCCTGCATCTCTATGTGGTTAGTGCATATTGTGTTAGTGGACACTAACTCTCTCTGTCCTACAAGGAGTTGTTCTTCAGCATTTTCTGTCAAAATTGCAGTGTGTAAGATGCTGTGCTTCAAGATGTATGCATAAGAGTTATCTATATCCAAAGCTGGAATACTACTGCCACATATGAGGAGATGCCACACAAAACACTCTGTTCAGCCGTGATACAACAAAAAAAAAACAACTTCAAATTCTAGTGGGGTGGTCTCTTCTCTTCCATACAAATCCCTTTTCACTGAAGTGACAATGTTAGCATCATTCTACTCTATCATCATTTTCATAGAAGCTGCTCCACTCCTCCTTGTAAAATATTCACATTAAGAACTCGGCTTATTACTACAAAAAACATATTTTCTTTCTCCTTCCAGGTGCCTCGTGTCCTGTGGAGAGTTTATTGAACAGAGTGCTTTGCAAGAGCTTCCAATCTGTGAATCACATTACTGCAAGATTGTTTCTCTGTTGATTACAATCAAGTTATAATCAAGTCCAGTGTCAATAAATTGTAACCCTACCCCATTGTGTTAGCCATCTTTCGACTGGCAATCATTCGAGCCTCATTAATTCTTATTTTTGCATTCCTTTTTGCCTTGATAAGTGCTGGCAACAATCCTTATAAAAATCCTTTGTGAAACCCAACCTAACTGAGATAATGTTTGCCATAGAAGTCCTAATAAGGACAATCCCTATGATAAATGATCTTCGTAAACAGTTCAACATACTTTAAATAAATAAAATCAATTTCGGTTCATACCTTTCCAAACAATTTAAGTGTGTAAATGATCACAGTAGATCCCCTAGAATTTGAACTCAAAATAGCTGATTCCAAAAGTAGTGATAGTATTCATTTAGTAATCACAGATTAACAGTAGAAGTTAGTAACCTTCTATGACTTTTGAACTGAACTGTTTATTGAGTTTGTAGACGAAGTGTAATTCCGTACCTTGGGACATATTGTATCAGTTAATTTGTCTGTTGAATTTCTTCAGTTGAAACCGGAGATTAAGCTACATTTCTCCAGGAAAAATTCCTCAGAATAACTTTTTTAACCACCTTGTTTATCCGCGAGTTCTTGTGTTCAGGAAAAAGCAATTTACACTTAACAAAATTCATGGTACTTTTTGTCTTCGATTAAATAATAGATTTTATTTGAAATTTCAGGGAAATTACCGACTAGAACAACTGAGGTCAGTTGGAATATATTGTTATATAATCGTCTATATAAGCAGCGTTTATGCATCCAGAACGGAAATAATAGATTTATTATAAAATTTATCATATCTGATTTTTGTGTAAACAGATTTTCATGACACTTAAAGGGACATGGTGATATTTTATGGCAACAGTGTTGAACTTGTTTACATTTTACTGGGTCTCTTGATTGTCGATTTATTAAATGTTTTCTATTTTTCATGTGGACGATGATAATAGCTTATTGCATATTCTGCTACATTGGGATGTGTAACTACACCCATCTTAACTAAAAGTGACCATTTAGTTTTGCCCAACTGCTATGAAAAGAACAAGCCGATAAGTGATTCGGCGGTTGAAATACACTGCTCTGATAACGTCTTGCATTTTCGTATCATGGGGTGTTGATTTGGCGAGATTGTTTGGTGCTGCTTGAGAATGTATGTATCGATTCAACGGCGTGTTCAGAATTACGTGAACGAATTTATTAAGGACCGTGTCGTCACTTGTGAAAACAAATATATATATATATATATATATATATATATATATATATATATATATTTCTTCTGGCGCTCTCCCTCATGTAGCGACAAGCTATCTCAGCCATTATGGCCTTCAATCCAAAGTTCATACCTGTATTTGATGGCAGTGAACACGGACAGTCATTAGTGGAGTGGTTGGAGAAAGCTGAAATAATATATCAGCTGAGTGGGGTGAAGCGCATCGAGTGCATCATTCCGATGCACTTGTCAGGTGGAGTATATGCTTTGTACCAGCAATTAAGTGACGAAAATTAGACCACTTTTGAGTGTATACAGCGTTTGCTTTGGATCTTTTCACTGCATGGAAGCAGCTTGCAGCACACTGCCTACAACCAGGTGAAACAGTCGATGTATTTTTGGCAGAAGTATGCAGGCTTGCGGTCCTGTTTGGCAGTGTATTGGATCAATGCCTTCAATGCTGGATTGCCAGAGCATGCCGAAGACTTGTTACGAACATTCTCCCGGATGAAAACCCTAGATCTATCACACATGCCGGCACACGCTCGTGCCATTGTAAAGAACTGCATGAGAGTTCCACGGTAAGCTGCATTAGCTGCACGGTCAACACCAATTACACCTAAGGAGACGGAAACTTTATGGCAGTGTTACAAGTGTAATGGACTCAATCATGGAGCAAGCGATTGCCTACTAAATAATGCTATATCACGTGTTACCGATGTAAGCGGCGAAGGACACATTGCTAGATTTTGTCCGGAAAACGAGCAAGAGGATGAGAATTCAGCACCAATCTCATCCCTCAAACTGGTGTAAATGGCGCATTGCTGGTTATCACTGTTCACGTCAATGGATTACCATGTACAGCTCTAGTGGATACTAGATGCACACAGTCACTGGTCTGCAAGTCGTGTTGCAAGGAATGGACAAGAAAAGTGACCCCAGTGCTCACAGCAAATGGAAGCACACTTAGTTGCTGTGGAATAGAAATGGTGCAAGTGAACCTTGATGTAATGCAGAGCATTAGCATAGACGTCTTAGTTGTGGATTAGATACTTGCTGGGATTTGATTTATTGCTTGGGCTGGATGCAATCAAGCGACTGGGAGGAGTAGCTGTGTCTAGTGAAGGTAAGGTGACCTTCCCACATTTCAGCAAGACCAATTTTGCTGCTATCACCATCACCGAGCCTGACTTCTCCTCAGAGTATAAACAGAATTCTCAGAAGTGGAACACATTGTGGAAATGGGCTGGTGACCAACCTCCACTTATGTTGAGAAATAGACTTGCAGAGTATCCAGCCCTAACACCGAATTTTGAGGAATATGATCGCAAAATGCAGACGTGGATTGATAACGGTTGACTGCTGTCATATACTGAGGATGAACTTGGACCTCCAAAAGTTCTAATTCCCCTCATGGCTGTTGTGCAGGAGAATAAACAGAAAGTGTGGCCTGTTATGGATTATTGGGAAGTATGTGGGCGTTCATACGGCCACCACGGATGTTTGCTTACAAAAATGGAGGGAATGGTCACAACAGGGACCAAACATTGCAGTGTTGGATCTAGATCGAGCCTATTTGTAAGTACATGTTGACAACTCATTCCAAACAGTAGAGATCAAGGGACAGCGATATTGTCTCACCCGCCTCGGATTTGGCCTTAACATTGCCCTTTAATTGTCAATACTGCCCTCAGCCAGGATAAGATTATAAATGCAGCTACGTCTTTGTATATTGATAACAGTTTTGTGAATGAAAGTATGTGTTCTGCGACCTGTGTCAAGGAACATTTGGAGAAGTTTGGTCTGGAAAGCAAGACCCCAGAACAGCTGAAACTGGGTTCATGCGTATTGGGATTACATGTCCAGGAGGAGCACGTAAAATTGTTATGCCAGCATGAAAATGACCTTCCAGCAGTGCCCGATAAACTTACTCGCTGAATTATATTTTCAGTGTGCGGGAAACTAACTGGTCATTTCCCGGTGTGTGGCTGGTTACACGTCGCCACAACATTTGTAAAACGAAGAGCAAATATGATGACAACTGGATGGGATGAGAAAGTGTGAGACCCTATTCTAGCACGGATGATCGAAAACAGCCCAGGACGATCCAGTGAAAGGTGACTGGTGTGTCTGTGGACAAGATGTTACAGTGTGGGTAGACGCTAGTTCCATTGCTACAGGTGTGGTTGTGGAAAGCAATGGTTCCGTGGCAGAGGACACAAGCTGGCTCTGAGCAGTACATGAAGACAAACACATAAATTTAGCTGAGCTTGATGCTGTGCTACGAGGCCTCAACCATGCATTACAGTGGAAAGCCAAAACCATCTATGAATGAACTCTGCCTGTGTATATCGGTGGAAAATTGACACCTTGCCCGGGCAGACGAGAGTGCATATCAAAGCAGCCTCGAAAATGTTAATTAGGCGTTGCTTCTTCAAGCTCCATGATTCAGCCTTGGAATATGCACTAACACTCGATGTAGGCTCGTTAAGCCTCCCAATAACAGAACTGACCAACTTACTCGAGTACCACAGCGGTGGTTAAATGAGATCTGTAAAGTGACAGAACCCAGAGAACTTGTGTGTGCTGTGGCCGTTGAACATGAACACATGCCTCAGATAAAGACAATTTATCGGTCTAGTGGACATCCCGGTGTGAAAATGACATGGTATTTTAAGTTAGCAAATCCACTAATGACTGAAACTGAAGTGCGGTGGTTGGGGATTGTAAAGAATGCCAATCTATAGATCCAGCCCCGGTGCATTAGAACCCAAGTAGGCTTGATGTCCTGGAAACCTGGTGGTATGATTACCATGCTCTCCTAATTGAAACCCCATTAAAAACTTTTGGGCCCTTTTCAAAAGGGATATTTATACAGATGGATGGTAGTACACTTCAAAATCTGTGGGATGTTGTTTCTGCTGCAACAAGGGTAGTTTCACCTTCTACAAGAAACTAGTTCGATGGATTCTAGGATTATTAAACATTATTAAAGTTATTAAACTTCATGGAGGTCATGTTAAGAAATAAGTTACTTTTTTCATTAATTGTAAACTTTAATGAAAAATTATTTTGCTCACTACATTTTCCCCTATTTCTGCTGTTTTATTTGATTCCTTATGTAATATAAAACTGTAAATATATATATTTTTTCAATTTAAAACTATTACCACCGTTCAGTGAAAATATGTCAAATTTACATAAATTTAAATTTCTCAAAATCTAAAACTAATATTCGTTTTAAATTTCACAGACATTATTAGCATCATAAGTCAAAATTTCTGTGAACTTTTCATTGAAATCCATAGCCAAATAGTCGAGATCTGGTCACTTTATGATAAAGCTATTATTTCCGTTCTGGGTGTATATATTTACTTGTAAATGTATATTTGTATAAACATGTATTTATACCGTCTCTTAGAGTGTTGTCTTTTGCGAATATTGCATATATATACATATGTGTCTATCGGATCATGTCGTCTAGTCTATATAATGTTCATTGGTGCATGTATGCATCAGTGTTTTAGACATTCAAATAACAGTTAACAGGAGACATTGATTGTCGGTTACGAACATAATTCTTTACAAGGACGAATATTATAAGACAACAGGGAACATACCTTCTGAAACTGATACAGATGGTATGTTCCCTGTTGGCTTATGATATTCTTACGTTGTCTTGACTGACGGGTCTGTAAAAGCTGCAATAAAGATTTCTTCAAGCCAAAAGAACGACAGACGACACTCGAGTTATATCTTTACATATAAACTTTATTTCCTAATGTTCCCCGTCTCAGGGGTGCACACATTTTCTTCTTATTCCTACATTTTCTATAATGTCCACTGCTAGTGCTTCTGTGGACTTTGAAGAACCAAAGCCCCGGTCTGCTCTCTAACTCCATGGCTTTTTAACTTCTGTTTCTTTGCTGTCTACGTGTAGAAATTAAACTCTTTCTTTGTTTGATTTTTTGACGTCACCAACCAGGTCACCCTTTGTTTATATAAATTATTATTATTTATGAAAACTAAAATTCGAAACTCTTATTATAAAAAATAAACTGTAAATGTTTTTGCCTTGCTAAGTTATTTATCTTGCTTAAACATATGACTCGTAAATATTTCATTGCAACTTTTAAAATTTGCTAATAAATATTTCATTCCAATAATATTTTCTTTATTGAATGTTTCATATTCAATAACAATTGACAATAGCAGTGTTGTCGCCCGCTTCACTTTTATTAATAACCCGCCGTTATCCAGGAGTCCAATTATTCAACAATAGTGCATCCAAAATGGTGTGAAAGTAATGGTTACAGTTGAATTTGTTTCAATAAGTGCAATTCGTTGCAATTATATCAGCCAAATCAAAAGCATAATATATGGACAATTAATAATGAAGCATTTAATATATATTTATTTTGTCTGTTAGTGATAAATACAGCTGTGACAACAGCATATTCTTTTCATTGTTTTGACTCTCGAGTATATATCCGACAATGTTAGACTCAGTTAATCAACCGAGAACCACATCACTCTATACAAAAACATAAAAAAAAATATAAAATATTAACTAATATATACTCGAGATTCAAAACAATGAAAAGAATAGTCTGTTGTCACAGCCCTAGTGACTCCAAATATATGCAACAAAATTGTGACAACTTTGGTAGGAAGCATCTTCAAGATGTCAGGTGGGTCACATATGTGTAAAAATGTTAACACTACTAATTATTATTGCTCATACAGGACCCAATAGAGATTTATAGTCTCCAAAACTATTGGTTAAATTTTTACTTATTCGTAAAGCATCCTTGATATGCAGGTTGTATCGTAGGGAGTTATAATTCTAATACCACAACAACCACCACCACTATAAAATACATTTTCTAAATGTAGCAATAGAGACACCTAACCATCCTCGATAATTTTTGGGTGCTTTAACTATAAAAGTTTGGTTGTCATAAACGAATGCTTGAAATTTAATTCATTTTTTATTTAATTTTTATAATTATATATTTTAAAAATTATTTCGACATGATTTTAACTGCAATGAGGCAGTTCAGTTCTGAGTATCTATTTTTGAAATTTGCATGTAAATCCTATATACTACCATCCCATGAAGATTAGATTTGGCCAAAAGACGATTTAATGTGAAGGACATCCAACTTTCCCAAATGAAACACTCTGGATGGGACGAAAATAAAAATTGTCAGAGTCAAGAATGATTTCTCTTTTATTCAAGAACAGAAGAGTTACTCTACTTTTAACTATGTATTTGCTACAATGTAAAAATTACAATTCAGCAAATTAAGCAAAGACCATAGAAATTTGACTATCCCACAATTAGTTAGACTCATTGCAGTTGCCATAATTAGTAAGATCTTCACAACCCTTTCTAAAGACTAAAATGTCCACTCTTTATCGGTATTTTAGAACCGAAAACAAGCAAGTTGATCTCTAATTGAAATTGGAACTTAAGTGGGAGGAAATCAGGTTGAGATTGAATGTAGAAGTAGATGATCAAATACTCTATTTTGATCCCTGGCATCAAACCTGGTATTATCAATCTAAGGAAAACAAACTGCCTAATGCTAAAAGTTGTGTTCAGTTAGAAATCGTTTTGTTGCACTTAATTGAATTTTGCATTTAAAGAATTTCACTTTTTACCTCGTATGTAAGAAATTAAATATTTTCAAAATTACTGTAGAACTTAAATTGAATACAGTCTCGATGTTCGTGTGTAGAGGTCAGTGAAAAAAGAAATTGCATAACATGGTTTCAAGATCAATATTAAGGGAGACTGACCAATGGACATAAGTGCTTACAGAGATCTGTGCTTGAATTTAAAAATACTCACTTGAAATTGTTTCGTGTTGAGAAATGGTTGGCTGACATTTATCTTGCTCAATAAATAAAAGTCGCTTTTGGTTTTGTATGGAACATAATTCCTTTACCAAGGAATTGACTTGCACTCCAAAAAAAAAAAGAAGAAAATAAATGTGAACCTTGATGACTGATGACTTTTTGTGTAAAGTAAATGATATCCACTGAAAAAAGAAAGCTACACTAACTATTCCAGTCGAACATATTTCCAGTAAGAGGAATTATAAGTTGATTTATACTTTTCCTGCAACTATATGTGAGAGTCATTCAATAAATATGGTTAATGTTTTCGAATTTTTTTCCATAAATCTAAATTCTTGTTGTTTGAATTGATTTATGGCAAAAATTATTCTAATCTTACGGAAATATATGCTTTGAGACGATTCAAAATGAGAGAGTATTGAAGACTTAAACAGAAATCTGTTATCAGATTTTGGGTGAAAGAATTAAAGGCGATGTGAAATTAATTAAAAAAAATAAAGCCAGTTTAGAAAACAAAAATCGGGCAAACAAATTAACCATTAAAGTACGAATTAAGACGAATACCAGAATTGACAAAGCAGGCCTGAAATTGTGAAATCTATTAATACACACATTTTAAATGATTACTCAGTTAGAATAGATGATATATTTGTACAACTGAGAACTTCTGTTGTGCATGTTTATTTAATATTTTCTAATGCTGCTTGTCATTAAGTTATCAAGATGGCCTTAAGCCTACAGTGAGTAAATGGTTAAAAATTAAGTTAAAATTTATAAAATGAAAGTGGTGAAAAATTCAACTTAGTAATCCACTCGTTTCCATCATATTATAGACTATAGTATAACCCCGGGATACGGCATTGAAAATTAGTACAATATATAATACACATGTATATAACCAAATAATGTTATAAATAACACCACAAAAACATTGTATTCCACATCAGAACCTGAAAAAAAAAACGTATCCTAGGGCGACTGTATTCTACTGAACATACAGCGTTATCGATTCAAAAATATTTGATGAACAAAAAAATATAAGGCCATTTTTTTATCGAAATTATCATATATCTTGATAGACTCTCATTTTTACAAAAATATTTTATTTCTTGATAGATTCTCATATTTATCTATATATCTATAATAGTGAGAATGTGTGTGAGGACGCTTATCAACCTATATACTCAACGAATATTTTATCTAGAGACTTGAAATTCCGTATATAGGGTATTCAGACACGTGGAAAATTTTAATCGGTGTTTATCCGGAAAAAAGGCTGGTAAGGGGTCAAAATTGAAAAATTGATACGTGGTTATCATCAGATTTTTATGTTTGCTGTTTCATGAATGTGCATGCATATGTCGTTCACATTACAGTTTCCTTCTGTTAAGAATAAGTAGGTTTGAAAACACTTTTTAAAGATCATGTCGGGCTGGCCTAATGGTTATCGTATTTGACTCACTGTTTCTAGGTTTTGGTTTCGATCTCAGTTCGAATAATTTTTATTTACTTACAAGAAGTGAACTGTTTAGAAAAAACATAATGTCTCAGTTTATGACGAGCGTTCTGCCAGTATATTTATAAATGCAAAAGTACACGTGTGAGTGCATAACTGAAAAAAAAATAATTAAATGGAAGTTATCATTTTGAATTTTAAACTTTTTTCATTACATTGCTTTAATTAATATTACCACCACTACTACTACTACTACTACTACTAATAATAATAATAATAAGAAGAAGAAGAAACTTTTGCGTATATACAATGAAATAATAGAATCAAATTTTAAATTGATCTTACAGAATATGGATTTATCAGAGACTGTTTAAAAATAAATGTGCAAATTGTGTATACATTAACTGTGTTTTATAAGCTTACCTATCAATATAACGATTGTGAAAATATTTTATTGTATCATTAATTTATGTAAAACTGAGGTGCTTTTACATATAGTTCAGATAAATGCAAGAATGTTCGTATTTATTCATTTAGATAGTCTCCCCACTAATTACATATCTATCAGCCCATATTTTTACACATTTGAGATCTTTGCGGTCTTCCAAACAAACAGTTCGATATACTTTCCTGTTATTCTTTACTACGATTCCATACTGGGTGGAAGTTTGCGAACACCCAATCTGCAATAAGCGAGATGCAATTTTATGTCTTTAGGATTAGTTTTAAGATCAATGGGCAAAGGACGAAGTTCCTGATTTTCGGTTTCCGTAAAAATATAAAACGATCAATCGTACTCTATGGGGAAGTCCTTTAAGAGGTTGATCTTTTCAAATAGCTTTATTCTATCATCATCATAACAGGTCAAGGAGAGGAGGATATCAACAATTGAATCAGCAATACCCATTTCGCTTGGTTTGGTCCAGACTTGAAAGCAAACTTGATACAAAAATCCGCATATATCACGTTTTCATTCACACTATTCTATTGTATACCTGTGGAGCCTGGCCAATGGGAGTAAGCAAACTATAAAAACTTTAGGTGTTCAATCCATACGTTTTGCATCACATCCTTCGTGTTTATTGGCAGCAGTTTCTTTCTAATGCCATTGTTCCTTCTCGCTATAGCATATCCTCTCTACACCAACTCTCATCTCAAAATATCCTCACTGGTTCATTCACGTTTTTCATCGTCATTCAGATGGTTTCATCCACAAAGTCATTAAACCAGCCCCTCTTCAGAGTTGGAAAAGACGATGCAGAAGTCAGCTGAAAACATGGCTCGGAACAATGACATGGTAGTGAGCTGATTGATTCTTGCTTCTATGGAGTTTGCCACTGGAACCGTGATAGGCTAACTTTGGTATCTACTACTGTAATGGGTCGTTGTGCCTGGTCAGCAGTCGTTCAAACCAAGGCAAATTATCTGAATGCAGCTGGCCCAACGACTCCAGGGGAAATGCCGAAACAAGAGGGAAGAATTCAGTTTTTCAGGTAAACAATATTCGTCATGATAAATGATTGCCCAACTAACACAATGTCTATCTGAAGTTTCACTGATGAATATGATTTAAATGTCTAAATAGAAACAGAAAAAACACCTGCGGAATTTTGTGTAGAAATAATTAAAGCGTTTGCTGTTGATATTTTGTTTGTGATTGTTTTAATATAGCTATGTGAGCGCATAAATAAATGCATAGACAAATAGGTAGAAAACCATGTAATTATTTTAGCAAAACATCTATCTTTACCGTTATAAACTTATTATATATATTTAAATGTTTATATATGTGTATGTACAGGATTCACTCCTAAACTTAAAAGTTTGTTAGAAACATAAACAAATCGAACAATGTTCCATCATTGTTTTTGGAAATTGTTATTTTTGGAACACTAAATTTTTAAATATAAGTCAGAAAAAAGGGACAGTCAGTTGAATCTTTGTTTGAGAGATAATCTGCCATTGGCTAATGAAAGCATTAATCCTAAGACAGGACTAGCAAAGAATTTGATTGGTTAGCTAACTGGACATTATGTAGATATATAAAAACATTCGGTAACATGGATTTCATGCATATTAGCCTGACAATTTCCTATCAGAGTGAAACACAAAAGCTGCTGTGTAGATTAATTGCCATAAATATATTTTCATAGCTTACTACTTTCAATACTGGTAAGTTACATTACAATAACCAAATAATAAAATAAATCCACAATTTTAATTTTTTTACATATAATATAGGCGGATGCAAACAGCTTTTTCATTACTATCTTACACATGTTTCGGTGTCATAAGGGAAGATAAAGGTCTTATGTCATCATTCAGAGACAAGTAGATAAAATAATGAGATATAAAAATTTCCACTGCTAGCTTAGCTCCAAAGAAATCCAATATGGCATCTTCAAAAATTTCCCTTGTTGAGACGGATGTCTTTTTTTGAGATCGGATGGAAAGGCTCTTTTAAGTAAGTGTTTTAAACGTTTTAATTTCGATTTTCCTCATTTTAAGTATCCATCTTCTTTTCATTTGGTCTTTCGAACTTTATGGCAATTTTGATAATACCTGTTTGTCTCTGACCTGCTGTATAATGTTATAAAGAACTATATTTTCCATCATGACAATGAAACACGTGTAAGACAATTATGGAAAGATTATAAGAATTCGCCTATAGTATAAGTAAAACAAAACATACAGGAAAAAAGAACAGAAATGATGTCTTTCACTAATTCGAATGTAACTTACCAGTATATGTGCTCTGAAGCTGAAATATATCTTCATTGAGCTTGTTATTTGTAACAATTCGAACTATTTTATAAGGAATACATACTTTTATAATATATATATTTATATAAACTCAAGAAATGTGTGTGTGTGTGTGTTATATTTATGTTTATTCATAAGTCATTTATTCGTAATCTAGTAGGTGATGCCCTTTTCTCTCCTCTGCAACCTCTTTTCACAGAAGAGATGTTACGAGCTTGTCTCTGCTCTTTTATTATTCTATGGCTAGTGTTCGACTGAACTCTAACCTATGGTTCCCTCTCGCCAATCTTGCACAAAAAACGCTCATCTAGCCAAAATCACTATCAATAATTTTCTCCACATTCTATCGGTGCCTAACCCTATACATGGATTCCATTAACAAAGCTTCTTTCTTAGAATTTCTCGCCTGTTGAATTCTGTTCCGCTCATCTGCTTTCCAGCTGATTACAGTATTGTCATCTTCAAGTCCAACGTCTTCATAAATAATCTAGTCATACCAAATTTCTACCACAAACGATTACTGTGCTATTGTCCCAATAACTACCATACACACATTCTTAATCTCGAGTGGCCTCTGAGCCTTGATATGTTATGATCTTTTTGTAGAAAAAAGGCGAGAAAGAACACATACACAGGAACATGAAAAGTAGTCACAATTGTTTATCAATTTAAAAAGGACAAGTATCAATGGTACAAAATCAACAATAACTGTAGGTATATGTCATATTTTAAATTGCAAGAGTTATCTCCCCTGACATTATTCAAGTCTTTATTTAAAATTGTCATCATAGCAATCTTCTTATTTGGAATATTCGTAAACATATCTACGGGGGTAAAAATTCTAAGCAGAATAAAATATAGATGTGTCAGATACAATGCTATTTAGGTTTAAATTAAAAATTCCAGCTGGCATAATTTTATATATTAAATATGAATAAAAATGTATTTTTTTAATAGAGCACAGAGGGAATATAATGCTCTAATTATCTTCTTGGCTACTAGCACCACTATAAAGAGGTCCGTGTTGCAGTCATAACAGACTTGCTGGAAATACAAGATAGCCGCTAATTAAGACAACGTCCTCTCACATAAATACTTGTAAGTTATTGGCTCAGAACACATGCACCTTTTGATATGAACCAATCTTGTTCCTGTAGTTTCTTCCATACGTGTAGACACATACTTCGAAGGATCTGTCTACACAATGCTTCCTCTCTAATCAAGCATACTTTTGTTTGACGTTGCATATTATAACCCCTCCCCCTTCAAACCAATAATATTGATCAGTTTTATTTAATTATCTTCGTTCAGTTGACGATAATCTTTGAATGAAGGCAAGTACGTTATCAGCGGAACAATATGGATATTGATGATGCTCGGGTTATCAAAACATGATTAAACTTTGGTGCCTATCATCGTATTTTCATGTGCATGCATTAACGAGTTCAATCCCGAAAAGTTTCGAATTAGTCATGCTAAATGATTCCCCCAAGACATTGGCCAGTAAGCCGCCGCTGAATACAGGTCAGCAGTGCAGGCCACTGTTTAAAAGTTCAACCATTGCACTATTCTGGATTTCTGTCTGACCAAGATAATGTTTATAAATAGCTGTATTAGCGTTGATTAATGATTAATGATTTTGCTACTTTTATGTTGTCAGTATTGTATAGAACCCCATATATATATATATATATATATATATATATATATATATATATATATATATATATACGAGCAAACAATTAATAAAACATGTTAAAAAAACACTTTGAAATGAGTTAAAAACATATTTAATCTGAAAAGGAAACACAAAATGCGGGATCGGATTTTGCATGCAAAAGTATTTGATGAAACAACAAGTAAGTCAAAGATCTTACATGAAAACAAAAAAAGTGAAGCAGAGAGAATATAGTGAAGAAAAAGGTGATTACACATGAATGGATAGTCTGATTATTTATCTTCCACCAGACTATCCATTCATGTGTAATCACCTTTTTCTTCACTATATTCCCTCTGCTTCACTTTTTTTTTGTTTTCAAGTAAGATCTTTGACTTACTTGTTGTTTCATCAAATACTTTTGCATGCAAAATCCGATCCCGCATTTTGCTAATTCCTACCCTCTGATGAGAAGGAAAGTATTTCTTCGAATCTCCGCGGATTAAGGACTATCCCCTTATCTAGTGTTTCCTTTTCAGATTAAATATGTTTTTAACTCATTTCAAAGTGTTTTTAACATGTTTTATTAATTGTTTGCTCGTATTATAAGCTCTATTTCCTATTTGGTTTTATCGAGCTTTTACATCTGGCTGAGATAATTTTATAAATATTGGCTGAGATAATTTTATAAATATTTTTTAATATTTATAATTTACTTTAATTTTATTACCATCTTGGATCATGTTGGTAAATTTAATTGCAATTTTTATTTTATATATATATATATATATATATATATATATATATATATATATATATATATATAAAGTGACATTGTCTGAGGAACGGTATCTACCAAACTCCTCTCTCAATGTTTGATTTACATATTTGAAACTTGATATATAGGGGATTTGGACCTGTAGAATGAATTCGATTTGGCTTGTAGCTGGTAAAAATAGCTGCGCAAGTAGCAACATTGAAAAAATGCAACTTGGCAGATGCAAGTCGATTTTAAAGTGGTCTTGTACGTATGTACAAATATGCATATATACATTGAAGTCGGTTCATTTTTAGCTATTTCTTATGCATTTGACGATATCACAAACAGTAATAACTAAGGAGCACTAAATATTTTTGTTTCGATTCTAGTGAATGGCACTGCAAAGTTATTTTTTATTTTTGAAATCATTACTATATATTGAGTACAGTTAATAATTATTAGATTACTTGCCCTATAATAATAAATATGAAATCTACATGAATTAAAATATCATATTTAAGTGTATGCTATGACCAGGAAAGACCAGGCGGCTTCCTAGCATACTTTAAAAGTTAAGTGCATATATGATCCGTGAGGTATATGGAGTCATTAGATATGATGGAATTCACCTTATGAGATACAAAGTAAAAGTGCCTTAAGTCGTTTGTTTGCATATGGCTCTGCACAGACTTGTGGGAGTATAGGGAGTATATTTTTTAGCCAATAAGAAGCGAAATTATTAAGTTGTTATTTCAGATCCACTTCAGACACACTTGAGCGTATATAAAGGCGAACATTTAATTGATCTTCTGTTAAGTAGGAAATATCTTAGTCACAGCTGTTTTGTGCTGTGTATATATTGATTAAACTTTCCTCACTAGCTCAGCTAGTTGCCGCCTTTCTGTATTTTCTTCCTGATATTTGAGTTCCTTTATATAGAGTACACACACACACACACACACACACACACAGAACATGTTTTTCCATCATTAGCGACGCTGCTCAAAAATCATCCTGGTATATTTTGACTTCACCAAAGCCTTTATTGTCTTCAAATATTCTTTGTTTTTAACTTTCAAAAGTCACTTGCTTTGCTATATATATATATATATATATATATATATATATATATATATATATATATATATAATGGTCTTTTGTGAACATGTGCTTTTCTTCCCACCTATTTTCTGTATTTCATTTCTTCCACTTTCTCTCACACAATACTCACCTTGAGACAAATTATGATATTCAAAGTCATCTGAGCATAAAAGTGAATCATTGTTCTTTTTCTAAAATGTATAAAATTAATTTCATTAAAAATAGAACAAGTATCGTCATTTCCATAGGAGGTGCTCGAATAAGACTTTTACAGTAAGGATTTGTATTGCTATCATGACAGAAAAAGACGGTCCTTTGTCCTTTCAAGTGCCTAGCATTAGAGCTTTTTGTAATGGCTTCCCATCTTTCATGTCAACAAATTTTGTTCTAAACCACCAAAAAAGTAATCAAACAAAGTTTATACCATCAATTAATGTTAGTACTCACATAGTGTTCCTTATCTTTTGGTTGATAATAATACTTCTCTTATTGATCCATATCCTCAAGTGGTTTTTGGCTCTGATACCTAATAATATAATAGTAATCAGTTGCTGAGTAAAATTTAGTGTGAACACATGTAAAGTTAGGACAAATAGGGATAATTATACACCCTGTAGGGGGATGTCTTTTACATAATGGTATAATATAAGTTTGTTCCTAAGCTTTTGTCGGGTATTAGCAACGTTAGCATGATTTGCAAAGTGTATAAGGTTAATAGTTATAACAGAATTTACCCTTAGGTTATCTTGTTGCCACATATTTGGTAAGTGGATCTGAAATAACTCCTAGCTAATGGCATATGAATATCCATTAAGATAAGATAAATAAAATATTGTTAAAGCTTGAATTTTCCTCATCACTCGCCTTCAAAATTATGTTCCAGCTAGCTTTGCTGAGAACAGAATCAACAGAGACCGTCTTCAATTTAAACCTATGAGAAAGAGGTGTATACTTTAACATAACTCTGCTCAAGGGCTAGCAGAAGAGTTGTTATCAATCTTCAATTTCCAAATATTGGTTGATCTAAGCCTGCTTCGGTTAACTTTGGAAGTATGATCTCTGCAATATCTAAAGGTTTACATACCTTTGCTTTTGTCATGTGACTTAGATTGTTGTCAGAAAAAAATTATATGGTGCCACATTAAACAGTAACAACAGATTCAAAAAGTAGTTAGTGCGCATGTGTATGAATCTGCTGCAAAAGTTAAATTCTATGAACTTTCACTTTTTGAAAAATTCATATGGTGTCAAATTTATAAAGTGGATCTAATATATAAAATTATGCTGATCAGATTTAAAAGTTGGATTTTAACAAGCCAATTTTCATTTGCTATCATTTATTATTGTACCATGTTATTTACAATGAACTACCGTACTTTGCCACAACTTATTTATATAAAATACTTAATCTAGTTCAGCAGTTTGTTAATTTGGAAACATTGTGAAATAGACACCTCAGCTAAGGGGAATAACTGTTATTTCTTATTAAGAGTTCACGTTTTTTATTTGCTATTTTTATTTTAGATACTTAATCTATCAAAATAGGCGTGATTATAAAACATAGAAATATGTACAAAACAAATTTCAACGTAATGGATTCTGGTGAACACCAAGTCAGTGCAGCTAGTATATTATAAAATAGATAATTTATTGAATAAAAACTGAAAATTTTATTGAAATTGGATAGTTTTTTTACATTTTGAAGATAAAAAATATTTGTTGACAAAAAGCTGTCTCATAAAAGATTTTTAGGAGGGAGGGCGCATACGCCCCTAGCGCCGGCAATGTTTGTTGACACCTGGAATTTGAAAATTTTGTTTTCATTATTGAGTTTGAGAAACAACAGAAATTTCTCTTGTGTTTTTATTTGCTTGAATTTTAGCCTAAAGTTATTAGAACTGAACAAACAAATTAAAACTGTCAATACCGTTCTTCCATAAATTAATAACATGAACAAAAAAAAGTTAAATAAATAAGTTAAAAGGAAACAGAAAGCTTACAACACTCAATTTTCTGTTTATTGAAGTTCATACTCTTTTATTTTTCTTATTTTAGCTTTGAGCTTATCGCATAAATATATCTATGTAAAGAACCGATATGCCTGTCCTTTGCTCAATTATAAGCTGTAAAAATACTCCACATTTCACCATAATTTCACAGTGTTAGGAATATGTAAAGGTTAAAAGCACTTATTAAGAATCATTAACGTTTTAAGCTACAAAACAATTAGAATGGCATCTAATTTGATATGAAGCACTCTTGGCATACCTAATGTGTCAAAGGTGTCTTAGACTATGCTTACTACCTATAATACTCTTATTAATAAACACTTACAGCCTGCAAAAGTGACTTGCATTGAATATAGCCTGAAGAGCGCTTGGGGTATCGGGTCTCCCATAAGGGGAAAAAATATTTATTAATCGATATAAACACTTATATAAAATGATATTTATATACACAAATAAATCATAGATGTTGCTATATTTTTCTCTCTAAAGGTATGTTGACACATAATGCTATAAATGCATGCATCCACCATAGAATAAAAACGGAGGCTTACGTTTACTATAAACTCTTCATATAATTTTTTGGCACCTGAAAAGATGTTGACCGCCATTTTTATAAATGTAATCCTTCCCACCAATGATTTTCCTGAAACTTAAGAGTTCTTCATACCTTTCTGCACTTTGTACTAAGTAGTGCCTGCAAATGTTCACCTTAAAAAGAAACTGAATTTTGTATCTTTACTGCGATCCACTCACGAAATAAATACGTCTTTAGATATTGCTGAAAACCGCCTTTTTGGTTAGCTATTTAAAAAAAACTATATGATTTACTTATTTTTTAAGCTTTTCTTTTGTTATTGAAATGGGTGGAATAGTTTTTTTAGTACAAGGGCACTTTTAATGATGAAGCTTATAGCAATGTTTTAGAAGCTCATCTATTTAAAAAAAGTAAATCTCATATAAAGTAAAGCAAGACATTCCCGCTATTTCGTGTATAACACAAATTTTGATATAAAAATAATCATAGACACTATATGAAAATAAACAGAACCTACATATAAAAATACAAGCTGCATTCTAAAAATAAGCAGGGTTTACATTTAAAATAATCAAAAGCTACGTATAAAAATGACCAAAATGCTACATATAAAAATAACCAAAAAGCTACATGTTGTGGTGTCCCACCCACGGATAATAATATACTTTCCCACTCACTATAAAGATAGGGAGAATATGTATCTCTGTGTTAACATACAAATTATGTAGTAGACAGGTAAACGCAGCTCTGATTTGCAACTTTTGAGTTACATCAATCGGTTCTTTATTAGACAAGTCCACATAGAGTTTTTAGATTCTTCAAGTTTCCACAGTTTATTCGGATCACAGGCTCTTCCGAGATAGCATTGGACCTAGGAAGTCTCGGTACTAGAAGTTAAACATGGACTTCCAGAGACAGCGTTTACTAATCATACAGAAGGAACCGACAGGAACTATAATTGGGAATAAGTAGTAGAGACATTTTTAAAATATAATTAGGTCATTTTTTGCCGATTATAGCTTCCGACTCAATTTTAATACTAAAGCAGCAATCACGACACTAGAAACTATATTAGATCAGGTGGTACAGAAGGTGGATAACAATAGTTTTATTATAATTAAGGCTAAACTAGACTCCTTGAAGAACAGGGAGGATCAGAGAATGTTAATTAGGGCTGGATTAAACGAGGTAATAAACATGGCTGCTTCATTGTGTGCAGAGGTGCACCGATGGTCTACTGATCAACACATCGCCAGCGTCACATTGCTGAACGGACGTACTGTGACCATAAATGACGGGATTTTGAAGGGTTTTCAATCTCATTTTCAGGATCTTTTTACCAGGAAGTCTGGTCTGACAATCATTTACTTTGACGCCGATTTAGCCAGCTTTTCTCACTTCAAGGCGACCAAAGCAGCTGGGTGTGATGGTTGTATAAAAGAGAAAGAAGTTCCGGAGGCCCTGAAAAACGTCAGGCTGAAAAGAACTCCTGGAATCAGACGATCCAAGATAACTTGCACATGATATGTTTGATCATAGAAAAAGTCGACCATGAAGTTGTGCAATTTAGATTGGTCCAAAGATTTCAATAGGGCCAATCATTGTTACCTAAAGGTTGTTTTGGTCCTCAGTTTTGTTCCTGGATTCACCTCTTATATGCAAGACCTAGTGCACTTTGCGGTATTACTTTGCCTGGTGCTTGCACCATGATTAAGTACTCCACCTATACCGATAATATGACCATGCTTATAATGATCGATTCCAAGACTAGAGTTGTCGACATGGAAATAAAACAAAATCAACAGGTGAAAGAAGCCAAATTCAAGTGTGACAAGTTTGCAGGCTTATGCATTGGTGCCTGGAGGGGGATACCCTTTTGATAGATGAGATTGACAAGATACTTTGCGTCTTGTTTGTTCCCGATCTCCAGTTGGAGCAAAATTGGTTGGAAGTATTTCAAGTGGCTCAGGTTACTATGCATTTGTAGTTTTTGAGAAATCTTTCTTTAAAGGGTTGGGTTGAAATGTGCTATTTGCACATTTATCCTTTCATCATCTAATTTTAGGTTTTCTTTTATAACTTAGAATATGTATGATGCCATATACACCTTTTTTTATTTTATTTTTGTTTCTTCCCAGTCTGAGTTTTTTTTTTTTTTACACCTATTTTGGTTCGATAATCCCTATTCTTGACCCCACTTAACTGTTTTGTCAGGAATGTAGGCCCACTTTCGAGGTGTTAGAGTAAAGTTAATTTTTCAGGAACCTACATCCTTATTTGCCACATTTCCTAGGGTTCTTAAACTCACACTCAATTTTTCATTCGTTTTTGGTATATAAAATTCTTGTTCCTAAATTTTTCTTACATCATGAATATATTGTTATTTTGGGCTTTTAATTAGGAGTGATTCTAGTAGTCTAGTGAAGTTACCAAACATTAAATAGGTCATTTTTAGCTTTGTGCCATATTTATATTTATTTTGTATTAAATATTTAGAAATATTTAGCACACAAGTTATGCACAATTCATGTGAGTTTGGCAGTCAGACTGACGTATAATCACACACTTTATTTGTTGTAATTATTTATCAATCCTATATATTTTGTTTCCACTAATTACCGAGTTGTGATTTTCTTTCGGGGTATAAGCATAATCAAATATTACATATAAACTAACTAAAAGCTACACATAAAAATAAACAATATATATATACATATATATATGAATAACCAAAACACTACATATAGAGTAACCAAAACACTACATATAGAGTAACCAAAACACTTCATATAAAATAACCAACAGCTACATAGAAATAGCCAAAAGCTACATATAAATATAGCTAAAAATTATATATAAAAATAACTAATAAGCTACATTATAAAAATAGCCTATAAGCTAAATATAAAAACAAATAATGAGCTGAATACAAAAACAAACAATAAACTATATATATAAAAATAACCAAAAAGCTACATAGGTCAGTTATTGTGTACATATTTTTTAGAAGCTTCACTTTTGTTTTGTTCAATTTTATCGATTTTACATTTAATTCTTCTCAATATTTTTTCTTACAATAATCGTAAATGACTGTTCACTCTTATATACAGGCCTTATACCACTATCATCCACATGAAACCCTTTTATGGAACCCATTCTTTTAGTGTCATTATTACTTCAAATTTCAGTTGCTGTTCTGCATGAGGTACTTTATATTTTCAACGTTTACCTACATCTTTTACTTTTCTCCGATACGTGTCCATTTACTATTTTTTTTTTTGCTACTTCAAATAATTTCTTTTCCATTCTCACTTACTGGAAGAAAATAGTAACAGATTTAATTTAACGAACACTTCCTGCATCAGATCATTCTAAGCTAATTCGTTCTAACACAAATGATTACACTGAATAGCATTGTTTTTCTCATACAATTCACTTCATATAATATACCATATTCTATCAGTGATGAGTAGTTATTCTTTAAAAAACAACACCTTTGACATCTTTATTCAATAACTTATCTCTAATCATTGTTCTCTTATTATCAGCTAGCCTGAGTGCCCGGCGTTGCCCGGATATTTGGAGGTGTGTGTTAAGCAAAAGAAAAAAAAGTTATAGAAGGGTGACAGGCTCGAACCCATGCCACGAAGGAGGAAAAGAACGTGAAAAACATAACGTCTTTTCCGTTGCGTCCATCGCAAAATCTGAAGTGGCGAAGGTTTAAATTAAGGTTAGTTAATCGAAAAGAAGGGATGGCTTTAAAAAATAGTAGCGAAAAAAGCGACCCCTCCTTGTAAAAAAGTGCCCAGTCGAGGGCGAAGAAATTAATGTTTTTGGTCAATTTTCCGATATTTGTCGTCCGAAAGGTCGAGCTTCAAAATGATACCAATCCTGTGAAAATTCGTCGCCCCTGTCGAAAGTTTTAGACATACATACACACATTTAAACAGGTGAGATTTATATAATAGATTTAACAAAAACATGAATTGACTTATCTAGAATACTCATTCTGTTATTCTATTTTTCCATGTTTATTCACGTACATTAAATATATTTATTCCCGCATTTTCCAGTTTAAATCATTGCTGTTGCAAGTATGTTTTTCTTAATAGATGATACCAGTTCTCGCATGTCTTATAATAGCTATAGCAATATAACTATGCGATCTATTGCCATTGCACTCTACACATTATTCACCGATCATTTAAATTGCTTCTGTACTAAGATCATCAACTCACATACATTCACAGTAATAGCGGAGATTATGTGTCCTCTAACTTGTTTTTCAGCAATTGAATTTACACTTTTTACATTAAGCGTTCGCGGGTGCATCAGAAAAGAATTCAGTTGGTAATCAATAAAGGTTACTCTTGAGCCAAACATAAAACTTATGAGACTTCATTAAGATACTAATTCCATGATGATGTATTTAGTTTTCTAATAAATGTCAACTATTTCAATGAATTGCTTCTTGAAATGAAAATTCTATTTGCAAAAAAAAAAAAAAAAATTAACAGAAATTATTTTGTTTCGGAAATTAAGAGATGAAGATTGATAATTTGTATAACTTGGAACACTTTTTTTTATTTTTAGATGTTATCTGCACAACTCATAGATGCTACTCTCAAAACTTTTCAATCTTTGATCATATTTAGGTGTATCATATCAAATTTGGAAATCTTTGTCAAACTTGTAAAACTATATGGAATTTCGAACCGAATCTTTTATTCAGTTTGTAGGAGAGGAGTAGAGTAGATTGTTATCTTTTGTTAGCCATGACAAGGTAGAAATCTAAAGTAATTTTAATTTATCTTTTTGCTATCACCTATACTAATGATTGAACCCCCAGAAAACTGTCACTTTTCACTTGCGAGTCACCACTTATCAAGGGCCGAAGGTCACTCGAGGATAAGGGTTAATGAATGTAAGGTGGTAGTATAGTAATCGCTAATGGCGTACATAAGGTAGAATTTGATTATTTATGGGGACGGCTCAGCAGGACAATTAATCAGGTTTAGTCTCCTGTAATTGGATTTCAACCTCTGGAAGATTGGAACGTAGCTCCCTGATGTTAGAGAAGGACACCTGGTTACAGTGGTCTATATTGGAAGTTGGAGTTGTGGGTTAGAACTCATTATACTCAGCACTTTATCCGTTGTGCCGCATAACCCATGGCTAGAATGTATTTTGGTTTCTTTTTGAAAATACATATAATTTATAAAAAAAAGTATTTTCTATATTAAATCAAATCAACTAAAATTATAGAAAAAAAAAATCATCCACTTTAATCAAATACTTCTTTGAATTCTATTTTGCTGGCTTTAAATTGATTTGCGATTCTTCATGTGGTAAGTAAACTCTCGAGCTTTGCAAATAATACAAATAAAACTAGGAGTTCATAATTAGCAAATTAATACCATTATAAACTATGGTATCAGCTATGACGAGTTCATATCCTATCAAATATACTGTGTTTATTTGAAAAGGTATGAAGCCACCTCCCACCCCCCCTTCAGCTATTGATATCATTATTTGTCTTTTTGAAATTGGATGCAATTATTCATTGAAAATAGTTATTGCGCTTTAGCATTACATAGCTCAAGATGGTTGCGTTGTAAAAAAAAAAAAAAAAAAAAAAAGAAGCTCACTTACCACCCGGTAATGATTTGAATGATTTCGATATAGTCAGTCCAATAGCACTAATTGTAGACTTTGCCCAATCACTGTCGATTATTCCTATTCTCAACTTGAAATCATTGACACGAAACTAATTGAAAAAGAAAAGACTAAATTAATGCTATTGCTATCCCAATCCTAAGCCCCTTCTCTTTATTTTTCTCCTTTTATCACTACTGCGTATGATCCTTGATTGATGCACGCTTATTATTTACTAGCATGGTGACCCGACTTTGCCCGGGATTAAATGATGATCAACATATGTTTCACTCGCCCATATTTTTACTGTCATCGAAATCGGTGAAATCGACCATTTTTCAATCAAATCGATTGGGGGCCCATCGCAGTGCACTGGGAGGAAGCTCACATGCCTCTCACTGACTTATTCCACAACACACTGTAGTCTACATTACACTGTAGAGAACCTACTGTTGATTTTCTAAAATTATTTTTCTATATAATGGCTTGAATTAAAGTTTAAAATGCAAAAAGTCAAGTATCATACTTCAACTGTACTCTAAACGGAAACATTCATTTCGAACGCATCTCTGTCATATCAAAGAAGTTACTGTTGATTTTATATGTCTAGCCTTTCGATTTGTGTAGTAATAAAACTTCTCACATGCACTTGTGATGTTAGTCCGAATCGCCTGTTATTCCTTTCATCGTGTTATATCGATTATCGATACTTAGCGAAGACATTCCGATACAAAACTTATCTTGGAACACTGCCGGGCACATAAAGTACATTTGTGTGAAATTTAAAAAACAATTAGGTCAAACCGTTTTCGAGTTCATAGGGAACGAACACACAGACACAATTACTTTTATAGTAGGTTATAGATTATATATATGATCAATTAAAAAGATTAAGCCTCCCCTTTTTTCGCGTAAAAGGTTCTTTGCATACGTAATAATTGAGGCGAACTGGAGACATGTACGTTCACTTTTATTATATAGAAAAGGCAATAACTTCAATAGCATTGTTAATTTGTTTTCTGTGTTCTCTATTTCAGCAAACTTGTTATGTAATATCCATTTCATTATAGAATAGTTTGATGTGTCTTTTAAATGCGTTGCTTCTTTTCTTTCTCTTTTAAAGACCAAACAATCCATCGGATGAGGATTTGCTGGTAAGTGTTTCCTTCTATTATTGCTTTTGTTATCAATGATAATATGATATCCAACAAAGTCTGTGGCAGAAATGAAGGTGAAAATCCAAAGTTGTTGGAATGTTTTTGGCACTAGTTTAAGCCCCTGAGTTTTCGTGTATATCATTGATTTAGGCTAAATAGATTAATAATGTATTCATAACACCAATAATGCTTACACTGTACAGTGTTAAAGAAAACCGAATTAAAAACAGCGAGAACCAATGGATAAACGAATTGTCTAAACCAGCAGTTCTCATAGTATAACCTCCAGCGAGTTACACATAAAATATGTATGACAGATCAGAAATTGATATGCGAGACGAACGGAGTTAAAAGTTGTTAGTTTGTGTAAGTTATCTTCTTTCTTTGTTCGCCTTACTCGTTTCTTTTAATCCATTTTTACATCTACCATGGGGATTAACTAAAATAAGTTGCTTTCAAATAAAAGCGTCAACTGCACTGAGGATTCTGCGAAAGAAAACATCATTTAACTCAACATTTTTGACACGTTAAAATCGCTCTTTTAGAAGATACTGTAAAGAAGCCTACCTGAAATTAAGAAACATAAGGAATTCAGGGAATTGAACAAACCAAATTAGTGTTCTTCTGGGAGGCACAAATGGAAATGATGGCCAACCAAGAAATACTTGAGTTTAAACTTGAAAATCCCTTAAGCACGAATGATTCTTTCTTTCCAGTTTTAACATGAATTAAAAAGGTAAGCACACTTAAATACAACTTTAGAAGGGAACAAACATATTTATAACACACGGGTCTTTTTTTCATATCCAAGAACTTGGAACTTTCCCAACCAACTTCATTCACTTTAAATATGTCTTACGTCTTTATCAATGTATACTAAAGAGATTTAGGTTCGTAGAAGGCAGAACAATGCAAAGATTTAACGGTTATACACAACTTTAACTTATGTTTTCTACTACTTCATTCCCACAAAGTCTCTTGTTAGATTTAGGACTTGCTAAATTGTGACGCTTTCTCAATGTTCTATAATAAGTTTTTTCAAGTTTCTTTTCTTTTTTTTACCATTTTATCTCATTATATTACTTGTCAGCATGGTTATTGGAACGTTTATCAGTAAAACTATCAACCGTCATCAGTTAACCTATTGAAGCCAGAACTAACGTTACACGTGTTTCGCTGTGTATTTAAGTGTATGTTTCTGACAAAGATAGGCATACAAAATGCATGAATATTTATGCAAGTAAACTTTTCCTCCACTGTAACCACTGTACCAAACAGAGGACATGAAAAGAGACAACTTAAAGTAATTGGAAAACATTTTGGATGTATGCCAATCAATAAATAAATAATATACATTTTTACAAATAAATATAAATTGTTTCAGATTTATTAATGGTGATAAAATTTATTCTGAAACCAAATTAGTTTGTAGATACATGTTTTCTTAGCGATTAAATGATATCAGATAGTGTCAGATAGTGTCATGTTAAATCCAGTCCTTTTAATACTAAATCTATTAAGTAAGAGAGAATGTTAGGCTGAATTCCAATGACCAAGACTTTATTCATTTTACTGTTCATCTGATCTATTCTAAACTTGTATAAACTTTTTACATAACGCTTCCTTCATAGCCACCCAACCGGAATTAGTATATCAATTCCAGATCTTTTGATTATAGCTCCTTAGATAATTAATGTTCGCTTTAGGAATAATACACACACACATATATATATATATATATACACACACACACACACACACACACACACACACACACACACACACACACACACACACACACACACACATATATATATGATGATCGGAACGTCTTGTCAGACAAGTGCCACTCTCTCAGTTTAAGGGTCACTCCATGACCCCAAAAAAGGACTTTAATCGCTACAGGACCATTTTAATCGACAAATGCCTGCGGGAGTATCTGTACACAGATGATGTTACAGAGTCTTAGCTTTGTACGACAGCTAATTCGCTTTCTCGGTTCCAAATGTTGAGATCCAGCAACAAGCAAGAGCAAGATAGCCAGCAACAAGTAAAACTGCAAACCAACCTAATGCGGGTACTGGTCTCCCGCTTTATAGTTTTTTAATCAGAGATTTGCTTCTCCTAGAAAAGTTGCCTTCACCACAGCTTACGGGAGCCCTCTCCACCCCAACACACACATACATACATACACACAAACACACGGTGTTAGTTATTCGTTGACCCCCAAAAATATATATACATGCATACACACACACCCATATATATATACACACACACACACCCATATATATATATATATATATATATATATATATATATATATATATATATATATATATATATATGGGTTGAAAGTGTATATATATATATATATTCTATTTTCTGATCATTAAAGGGGAAATATGTTTACACACATATAAAGTAAATATAAATAGTTTTTGATCTTTAATTAAAATAGTATTATTATAAGAATAACTCAGTTTGAAAATAAGTGCGTTTTTCGTTTGGAAAGGTTTCAGCAACTTGAAATACACAAATATTCATAACTATCATAATGGGGGTACTGAAAATACACTTGGTCCACATTTTTCTTAATTATCAATGTAAAGTCTTGCCATATCCAGACGTCATCAAACACAACATAAAAACGATCGCATTAAAGAGAAAAAAATGCAGACTACGGATGAAAATCTGTTTAAAAACGATGACGTAGTGATATCATTGTCTCATAAAAGCGGATATTACTTTGTAAATAAAGATGACGCAGGTGCGATAAATCGGTAAACTTTCGAGCATGGCCTTTTTAATAGCATACAACATATCTGTGTATTCATTTTACATACCAGTAACGAGTCAGAGGTTTTTAAAGTCTTTTATGAGTTGTAAGACATTGCAGAATCTAATAAAAGAAAGTCTGCTATGTAAATTCTTGTTTGTTTCAAAGCGGTTTGATTGCTCACTCCAATAAAAATCGTAATTTTCATTGGTAAGAAATTAAACATTGGGGCAGTTTCTTTTCGGTATGGCAAGAATGTATCCATTGCAGAATATTGAAAATATTATAGACAGCATTGGAAGCTTTCAGGTATGATATCTGAAAGACTTTCTAGTAATTAAACTACTTAAGGAAGAAATGAGACAATAACGAAAAAAATTTTCTATGTTTATATGGGATTGTGTGATATCGTTTTATCGGATATATCTAAAAAATAATGTATAAATGCACAATCAAATATTAAAAATGAACGATCATTATCTAATAAATATATTTATATAACATCAAAAAAATCATATGATAAATTATAATTCAATAAATATTATCCGTGTTTATATGATAAACAATTATCAATAAATATGCATCCCTATTAATATGAAATCGAAGTTAAGTTTGGATACACATGCATTAGTTTTTATATGATTAATTTTTACGTTTTTAGAATTATATATCAATGTTGATGATACCGATAATATCATTCAGTTAATTGTTATTCAGCATATACATGTCCGTGTTAATATGATCTCAAAATTATTATTCCATAAATATGCATCCGTGTAAATGATATGAGTATGATTCAATGTATATGCATCCGTGTTGACATGATATCGAAATTACCATTTGTTGTATAGGTATCTTGATATAATACCGTGATGTGCAGAGAACTTTTTCAGGGCAGGCGCTCAAATGAAAAAAAAACAAAAAAAAACTGGTGTCTTTGGTTCTCGTGGGTAACCATTTGCGAATACCAGACGCTGTATTTAGGAGGATTTCGACGCCTCTTTGGAAGAACTGCAAAAACTTAACGTCGTCATCTCCCCTGACGAGGATATACATGCGACTGAGGACCATTTGTGAATTTTATACTCCCCTGAAACTTCCTCCTTTGGAGAAAATCAATTCAACCGGCCTAGGATAAGTGGCACTTTGGTATAGTTCAATTTATTTTTTTAATTTAGAAAACATGAAGTCTAAAATTAGTATATTTAAAAATATTAGATTATATATATATATATATATATATATATATATATATATATATATATATATATATATATTAGTAAATTTTAAGGTTTATTAAAAATTATTAGACTGTTCCTGCTTTGAATATAAAGTAATTAATATTTTAACACATTTTATACAGTATCTATTTAATAGATTTAAGTAATACTTTAGATTAATATCGACTGAATTTTAAAAGTTGATCTAAATAATCTTTAAGCTAAAAAATCTAAATTTTATTCTAACTAGCCAGTTTACTTTTCCAATTGTTGTGCCATGTTATTGAAAATATGATAACGTAATTTGGTACAGCTTAGTTAGCAAATATATTTTTTAGGCCATACAGTTACTGATATGGAGACATTGTTAACTAATATCCCCCCCCCCCAAAAAAAATTAAGCTACCTTTTATTCCGAGAGAGATAGCTCTCATTCAGAAATATTGAGTGTTTTTATTTCCTTTTACTTAGCGTCACAAATTTACTTAAGTTTACGTTTTCTAATTATATTTTTTATAAACAAAAAGAAAGGGGTCATTTGTAATTAATTATAAAGTTAAGAGTTAAAAGGAACAAATTGAAGGTAAGTATTTGATTCAGCTTTGCATAACACGCCCTAAACGTTTAAAATTAATCATCTCCTGTTCACTCGTTTTTCATGGTAAAAAAAATATAAAACAATACTCCCGGGAAGCATCAAGTCGCTCTGCTAATATATTTTTTTTTTTTTTTTTTTTTTTTTTTTTTTACAAAGGCATCACCACATTATCAAGGCCCAGAGGCCACTCAAGGATAAGGGTTAAAGAGTGTACAGTAGAAATTGGTCAATATAGTAATCATTAGTAATGAAAATTTGGTAAATTTAATAACTTATATGGAACGGCTCATCAAGAACTTATTTACTTTAGACTTGAACACAACCATATTGTAGTCAGCCGGAAAGCAGGAAAACGGAAGACAATTCCACAGGCGTGCAGTTCTAAGAAAGAAGCTTTGTTCATGGAATCTACGTTTAGGTTTAGCCACAGATAAAGAGTGGGGGAAATTATTGATAGTGTTTACAGCTAGACGAGTGTTTCTTGTGAAAGTTTGGCGAGGGGGGACCAAAGATTGAAGCTCAGTTGAACACTTTCCATGAAAATAACGATACATCAGAGACAAACTCGCAACATCTCTTCTGTGAGATAGAGGTTGCAAGGAGGAGAAAAGGACATCTCCTACGAGGCTACGAAGTCTATTTTGAACTCTATCAAGGCAGGACAAGTCCTTTCTAGCAGCTCCTGCCCAGATGTGGCAACAGTATTCCATCCTTGGACGTACCTGGCTCTTATATAGGTAGAGAATAGCATCAGCAGTGAGATATCTACTGGATCGATAGAAAGATCCCACCATTTTTCCAGCGGCCTTGGCAACAGATTTGATATACGTGTTCCATTTAAGATCAGGAGTAATGGTCAAGCCCAGAAGCTTGTCAAAACTTGAGGCCTCCTGAAGACGAGAGCCATTCATTTCAATTGATGACAAATGTGGATTAGAATGTTGATGATGTAAAGAGAGAAGCTTGGTTTTAGATGCATTAAAAGTAACCAGCCACTCCTTTCCCCATTGTACTACGTGCTCAAGATCAGAGGAGAGAGAATTGGAGAGAACTTGCTCATTTACTGTCTTAGATGTGGTACCATAAATGGTAGTGTCGTCAGCATAAATGTCTACAAATGATGTAAGGATATGATTTGGAAGATCATTAATGTAGATCAGGAAAAGAGTTGGGCCCAGGATGGATCCCTGAGGGACACCGGCATTAATACTGTGAGCTTCTGATTTTTGCCCCTCAACTACTACTCTTATGAACCTATCAGAAAGAAATGATTTAATAATTGAGAAGACTTTTCCAGCTATACCATAGCTAGCGATCTTATGAAGTAAACCTTTATGCCATACCCTATCAAAGGCTTTAGATATGTCAAGAGCAATTGCTCTAGAAAGATTGCCACCGTCGAGAGATTTGCTAATCCTATGCGATATAACTGTAAGGACATCTGCTGTAGATCTAGCAGAACGGAAACCATATTGAGTGTCACTAAGAAGGTTATTTTTGTTGAGATGTTTGATTACTTCTGTATTTAACACAGATTCTAGCAACTTACTCATGACGCACAGGAGACTTATTGGCCTGTACTGAGAGGGGGATGAGCGATCACCTGAATTCTTAAATACAGGGCATACTGATGAGGTTTTCCAGGGAGATGGGAAACTATTCTCCTTAAGACAACGTTTAAACAGTTTTGTAAGTATGGGCGCTAATTCAGGTTGAAGTTTTTTGAGTACTATAATTGGAATACCATCAGGGCCAGTTGCTTTACTCGAATCAAGGTTTTTGATTAGCTTCGCAACATCACGTACAGATATACGTATATCACATAGCGTGTTTTCTGATACAGGAGGAAATATTGGGGGTTGGCGGTCTTGGTCGCAAAGGGTAGAATTTGCTGCAAAGTTCTTGACAAAGAGTTTGGCTTTGTCTGATGCTGACGAGATTACCTCAGGTCCATTGATAATAGTTGGGATGGAGCACACGCTTCTGTTCAGGATTCTGTTTGCTATTTGCCAAAACTGGTGGGAACCAAGCCGCTGCTCAGCTACTTTGGACTTAACAGATTATTGAGATTTTTAAGACTTTATAGTGTTTTTGTTTTTCAATGAAAAGTTTAAATAAGTAATTCACATTTATGCCATTCTTTATGGCTATTTTGTGTTATCATTGTGCTTAACGAACATAAAACTTTTCACAAATGAGATATGTGTATACTAGAATCTGATATGGTTTTACTGTTAATATATGTGCGTTAATTAAGTCTGTAATGACTTTACGTGTGGTTTTAGGTGATATGGATTCCAAGATGGCCGCGTTTATCATCAATTACTTCACTGGCTTAATTTGTGGTACAAGAAAGATATCGATTAATAATGGGATATTTAAATGAATACTGTTTGTTTGCCTTTGCTTTATGTGAATTATAAGTTTTTCTTCTCGAACTTTATAGGCAACTGATAGGATTTATTTATTTTCTTGAAAGTATTTTCAATGTAATTACATTTTTCATCATGATAATGGTTACTTCATATTCTTAATGTTCTTCAGTAAAACGTAAAAATAAAAACTGATTATTATAACGAGTTTTTGTTTCTTGCCATGAGTAACGTATGCAACTTAGTAGATATTTTTATTAGTTGGGTTTTTGTTATACTTGGAATTCTTATTCAGTACAGAACTTAATTGAGAAAATATCCGACAAATTTGAAGAATTAATGTTTTCCTTTTGAAAAAAGAAAATCAATAGTTGGCTATTATTGAACTTGTGCATATTTTATTGGATGTTGTCTTTTTATTTAATAAAAACTATCACAAAGAAACTGCCTCATTAAGAAAACCCCGTACACATGCATTTTTAATGAGTCAAATCCTACTTGAATCTACTATACTAATCTATCTTTAAAGCTTATCCCCAACCCCGTGGATTAAATTCATAATATAGGAATCTTGACATCATATGTGCATGTAACTTTTATCCTTGAGTGGTTTTTAACCTTGATAAATGGTGGCTCCTTACTTAAATAAAACACAAACAAAAAAAAATGCATCAGTGTTAAATTCATACTTTGATCTTATCTGCTTCCGACAATTTAGCACATATCTTGTACCTATATCTGAAATGGCTAAATGGAATTTTCATTAGTAGTTTCTTTCTAAGAACTGTACGTTAGTGGAACACAATATCACGGGATTGCTGCCCAGCTGACTATAACATTGTCGTTTATAAGTTTACAAATTCATGTTGTGCCGTCTTTTTAGTTTAATGCTGACTTGTCTCAACTGCTGTTATTAATCGTCACATTTTTGTTCCACTGTCCGCTTGTCAAGCTAACTAACTCGTATCCTCGTGTGGCCTATAGGCATCGATAAGCAGTGAATAGTAAGTACATAAAAAATCATTTCTTTGTCCTTCTTACTCTTACAATACCATCTGGGAGGTGATGGTGGCTAGGTGGTTAATGACATGGGTGTGCCAGGTTCGAATCCAGTTTATTCCATAAAAGCATTTTCACTTAGGGATATTAGCAACATTTATACGGTATCTTCGGTCAGTACTCGATTACAATTCTAACTAGAAAGATTTGGGGAACAAATGCCAACAATAATCATCTAATTCATTCGAAATAAATGCTGCTGCTCATCGTCAACAACAACTTTTTACTCTCTTTTAAACTGGCAATTTAATAAGAGAAATAAGTTAACTAATCTACTCAGCCATTACTAAGTAGATATGCAGAAATAGGTTAAAACATTACGTAGGTTCACCTTGAAGATCAGAAAAGGTGAAACGTTTACTTAGAAAAATAGTCATGGATATACAACAGAAATTACAATGAAAACTTTTTTTTTCATTCACTGATTGTGTGTTGTTCAGCCGCGTGTTCAAATTGTTTTTTTTTTTCTTTTTATAAATGCTATTAATGTTACGACTTTTAGATTTCATTTTGTTCAGTGATGGCCGACAGGTACAATATCCCTGTGGTTATTATGTCGACCCCCATCCAAATTTGTCTTATTTTTGTGTTTAAAAACTGCTTAAAAGTAAAATTGAGTACCCTGGGATTTCTTCTCTAATCATTATTATCGCACAAGAATCGGAAAACATACTAATGCACGTTAGCTCCAAATTGTGGGCTGAATACTCCAGCGCTGTTGTCGCTGTGGCGAAAATAGAATTTAAAAGAAACACAGTTTTCTAAATTTGAAGCCCATTTTCTCTTGTCTACATCCACAGCCAGATGCTGCTTTTAAGTAGCTGGGTCGTGAAGAGGGCAGAAGTCACACCAGAAATTGTCACTTGACACAGTCATGCTTAGTTTTTTTGTTTTTTTTTACATGGGAGTCACCACTTATCAAGGCCCGGAATCCACTCGGGGATAAGTGTTATTGCGTGTACAGTAGTCAATGAGATAATATCGTAGTAATCGTTAGTAATGGAGATTTGATAAAGTGTCTTACCTAAGGGGGCGGTTTAGCAGGAATTTGCTTATGTTGGACTTGAAGACATCCAAGTTTTAGTCAGGTGGGAAACAGGTAAACGGAAAAGAGTTCCACAGGCGTGTACTTCTAAGAAAGAAGCTTCGCTCATGGAATCTACGTTTTTATTTAGGCACAGATAAAGAATGGGGAAAATTACTGAGAGTCGTTTCAGCTGGAGGGGTGTTTTTCGTGAAAGATTGGCGAGGGGGGACCAGAGATCGGAGCTCAGACAAGCACTTGCCATGGAAATAACGATAAAACAAGGACAGGCTCGCAACGTCCCTTCTTTCGTCCCTTATTGCTCATTAGAAACTATCCAGCAGGAGATTATCTTGTATAGACTCGACTGGTAATATTAACAACTGATCTTTCCAACAGTAAAGAAGGTTACACATTTAAGTCCACTAGTAAATACTATTTATAAACTATTTAATACAAAATGCATTCTTTGTCATCTATGAAAGTTAAAGATGATTTAACGAAACAGCGATTTTATGTTACTTGGAACTCATCGTAGCTGCTAGAGTAACGGTTGACATTGTCACCTAATTTTGAAGACTAGTGCATATCGCAGGATATGATTTGATCTGTGAAACAGTGCTGACCGAACAGACAATTTGAGGCGAAGTTCACTTCTCACACTTCTGTTACGCCATCTGCACACACACACACACACACACACACACACACACACACACACACACACACACACACACACACACACAAGTTCTGTTTTTTTTTCTTACTGCAACGTAGCCTTAGTGTTAGGGTTAATGAAATTATTTTTTTAATAAATAAGTTGAATAGAAAATAATAACCTTATTATTAAAACACCCAGCTTTCAAAAGAAAGCAGTACAGGTACCAAGTGATACAGAACTTGTTGATAATTAGGTATATCATTTCAATAAACCACATTTTGATTATGTGTTTGCAATAAGATTAGTTATTATATACAAGATTTTGATTATTTTAAGAAATTGATTATTTAACATTTATGTTAAGCAAATAGACGAATATAGAATTTTCTTTTTATTACTCTCGTAAGCGGCTGCTTCTGTTTAGGATATTATTGAAAAAATGCTTCAGTTCTCATAATCCTTCTAGCTGGAATAAGTATGATTTAAACAATCTAAAACGAATTATATTTTATTGCCCTGACAAATATGGATACACAATCTGTAAAAAAAGGGTAATTCAAAATGAAATATTGATCTTTTGAGATCGAAAATGTATCAATAAAAAATAAACAATACAACTGACTTTATTGTATATATATATATATATATATATATATATATATATATATATATATATATATATATATAAAATGAACTAATTTTTTCCTCTCCGACTTTGACCTTAATAGGATTAAAAATCAAGGCATTACATGCAAATCTAATGCGTACATACTGTAGCGCATTATCTGAGGTTTGCAGATCTTTCACGTGATGAGGCACACTGTCCACCAAAATCGATTGAGGGCTGATTACCTTGGTTACCTCACCCTTGCTGAACCTCGTGGTATATCGCTTTTGTGGTCTTTTAACCCACACACGATCTCCAACCTGGTAAGAGCTGTTCTTAGGACCTAGGGACGCAGTTGCAAGATTGGTCTCCTTTACTCAAACTCTGTATCGATAAATCCTGTTGACAGGTGCAGTGAAGGGAGATGTGTCGTCTCTTGGTGTGATGTTATACCAGTAGACAGCCTCCTGTATGGGACAGTGCATTCTAGCGGCTATTCCTTTCACTGTATGATGACATCGCTCCACTCTGTCATTCCCAGCTGGAGCGTACGCACAAGGGAATTGCAAGTGAACTCCCCATTTATGTGCAAATGCCATTATCTAAAAGGATTTCATGCAGCGAGCCACACTCAAGAAACACTGCCTCGAACTGATGAATCACGCTTGCTGAGTTCTGCCTTGCCAATTTCCTCCAAATGGAGGAATGCGATGGACCACAGTCTGTTAGAGTTAAAAAGTGGAAGGTGCTATAATGTGTGATATCGATTCCAATTCTCTGCCAATTCTCGTTAACTTCCAGCTTTCCCTTTTCCCACCTGACTGGCGCTGGGTCAATGGACTGACATTCCTCACATTTCTGTATGACCTTTTTAACGGTTGATTTTGTTGTGGTTGGGCAACTTCTCCTGACAAAGTAGGTAGTGCGTCACAGCCCCGGATGTCCACTACCTTTGTGAATAGCCATGATTTGACTCTCATTCAGCTCGTCTGTATGAACTGTGCCTATACCCGGGTGAAGCCCGTTTTTCTTTATCATTGCTTCAAACCATGTCTGTGGTACTCATGTTAATCGGTCAGCAATGTTTCATGCTGATGGAACCAGCGTCACGTCCACTGTCAGTCCATACTCTTTCACAAGCTCCTTTAGAGTGCTTAGCCGCCTCCTAATAAGCATCTCGCTTGCTGCTTTGGTGTGTACTCGCTCCTTTCCAGTAAGCGTGTCCAAGACCCAATGGTATACGCAGACAGAATATGTCTTTATGTGTAGCACCTTGCTCTGCCCCTGAAGAGCCAAATTGATGCCTTTCAATACGACATCCAGTTCGGCTAAGTTGATGTGTTGAGAATCATCTTCAGGTCACAGCCAACATGCATCTTCCAACACAGTTTCATGCATTTCCAAGGCTGCATCAATTGCTAGGGAGCTAGCATCGACCCATACATTCAGCTCTTTGCCATCCACACACCAATTTCCCCGGGCCAGATCATTCTGCTGCGCAGATTCTAAGGTTTTGAACATCATACGATGCAGTACGGCGTCCTTTGCTTCATCATCCCAGCCCTTTGTTACTGAACTTACTCTCCTTCTGAGTATTCCTCAAGCCACACAAAGCCAAACGCACACCAACAAATCGCCCACAGAGGGAAAACATTGTTCATCACATAACAATGCTAGGAGCCTTTGGAATTGCATTTCCTTGCTTCCGCCGCAGTTCACTGCATTCCAACCTGATCGCCAATCCCAACACCCATGAACCATCCTTCAACCGCTCCGGGTTCTTGCACTCCAACCCAAACTGCGCTAGGTGTTCTCTTACACAGGTCGCGGGCACCACGTCTTTGTTGACAAAAATGACATCGATGTAAGCAGATGCTGCGCAGCTTACAACTTCTTTATGATTGCTATCAGAGGAGCCAGATTCAAACCGAACCCCAGACGGATCAGACAGTATTTTTTCCCGTCGATTTCCAAAGTCTGGTATGGTCACAGTATCTCATGGACCCGGACTTGTAGGTATGAAGTCCAACGGAGACATGTTAGCACCTTTTTGTCTCCATGCGCGCAGCTTAGCTGCACAAACATCTGCGTTGGTTGTAAACGTGTTTATGTAATGATTTAGCTCCTGGTAGTCCATCACTGGGCGCACTTTGGCTTTGTTCTGCTGTATAACAGCCATTAGGGGAATTAGGCCTTTGGGAGGTCCCAATTTATCCTCTGGATGAGCCAACCATTATCTATCCAGGTGCAGAGATCCTGCGTGTATTCTTCATGGATTTCTGCTGGCACTGGGTATTCTGACACTCGATTGTGTAGCCTTTCAGGGGGGGGGTCCTCAGATAACTTCCACGATGTGGTCCACGTTTGGTTTTGATGGTCAAAGGTGGCAGTGAAATCCGGTTCATTAATAGAAATGCCTGTGCATTTAATATTTTTCCTGTCACCCAACTGCACTGATCCTGTAGGCTTGACAACGACACCTCCCAGAGCTTTTATGGCGTCGATCCCTAGAAGTAAGTCAAACTCCAGCAATTTGCCACGCACCACCAACACATCAATTCTGGCAGACACACCTTCATCAGTGGATACAGAGACCGCTCCAACACTGCAGCACGCATGGGACATTCCACCAATCGTTTTGACATTCATGTTCATCTTTCTCCAAGACCGGCACCGGTCTGCATGTAAAATCGTCCTTAAGCATCCTGTATCAATAAGTGCCAAGCATCGCGTCCCATCAACAGGGATGCTTATCACCAGGAATGTCATGTTCGCATCTTGCTGGGGAAGGAGACTGGTGCTTATGCATCCTCTCCTTGCTCGTTTCCCAAGCAGTTCCGAGCCCAGTGGCCACTCTCACCGCAACGGTAACACCGTGTTCTGCATTTTCAACAAGGTGGCCTTTTAACATTGCATTTGAAACAAGTCACACTAACAGGAATATTCTGGGCCCTGTTGTTGTTGGGTAAGCATGTGGTTGCAACCACGTCCTGATTTTGTTCCCCAGTCATCAAAATTATCGCTCTCGATATTAGCTCCCCCATGATCAGGGCTTTGATATTCGGCACCTGTTGAAGAGCAATTGGGATGGCGTCAGGGAACCCAGTGACGAAAGTCAATTTTGTGAGTCTCTCTAAGTTATCTACTGTGAATCTGGACAATCCAACCAACTGCCTGATTTTGTTGGCATAAACATCCACACGTTCGCCAGCCCATCTAACCATAGTTATTTTTCTGTATGCTGAAAATGCATCGTCGGTAAATGCCTCCTTTAATTGGGTCTCAATCTGGTCTATCTTCTTTTGATCGTCCTCCTCCATTTCCTTGTAGAGGGCCAGTGCATCACCTTCCGGATATAAAGGTAGCAGACTCGCTACATCATCCACCTGCTGAAGTTGTGTGACAAGTCTCACTTTTTTCAGCCACACTACAAAGTCTCCCTCACGAGAGAACGGCTTGATAATATCGCTGCTTATCCGCACCTTCGCCATAGTTATGCCGAAATAGCTTGAAGCAATATGTAGTAGGCAAAACAAAAAAAAATCAGGAGCACAGATAGGAAATAGTCAGTATCGCCCACCTCTAGAAGAGAGGGATTTCTTGTCTGTAATAAAGAAAAGAAGACAAAAAAAAAAACAGAAAGAAAAAAAAACTCTCTTCTAGCAGAAAAAGAAGAAAGAAAAAAATCGCTTCTTGCAGACACGTGGTTCATCACAAAGAACAATCCAATCGCCAGAACCACCTACCCACCATCTGCAGGACGCCCCTGACTACTTTCCAGTGACCTGCTTTTATAGCGGTCGAAAATTATGTATTTGCATAATTGCGTGAGAGCAGACAGATTCTACGATAATTGCATGGGGTAAACGCTAATAAAAACCCATGGACGTCATCTTGGAACTCTCTCTTCCACTCAGGCCGAAACACAACAGACGTATCCGAGGTAAGCTCTCTATTTCCCTTCATTTCGGTTATTGCTAATTCTGCTACACCCATGTCTCTACACGCCTTGGAAACAAAGAAAATTCTTAAAATGATTTTCATTGTTCTTACTCTAACCTCTAGTTGTATCATCATTTAGTTATTTCTAAATACAATGGTCAATTCACTAAATTTCTGAGATTGCAATATGTATTTACTTTTAACTTTAAATTACTGAGTTCAGTTCTAGCCTTTTCCTTTAATAAATATTATTCTCAAAATTATTTACTTTTTCTAATTCCTAGAATTTGTCCTTTTCCATGTATACCACTAGGAAAGTGGCTAAGCTGAGTTCAAATCCGGTCCAATCAGTAAGGCTCACTTGAATAGTTATGAGCAAAATAGCATGTTGTGTTCAATAAGCAGCTGGCAATTAATCATTTCTAACAAGTATTTTATTTCATAACTAGCGGGGGGTACCCGACGTTTCCCGGGTGTTTGGAGGTGTGTATGTAAGAGGGGGGACCCTGTTTTAATATTATAAAAAACACGATGTTATAAAAAATTGGAAAAACCAAAACAAAGCAAAACCGCGAACAAATATAAAAAAAAGTTGAAAAATGCCTGACACATTGCCTCTATGCCAAAGAGACATACAATCGAAAACGGATAAAATTAACCCTTGAAACAACCGTTTTCTATGTCAAACATAACGTCATTGTCGTAGTAGCAGGAGGCGGTCGAATTTAGTGTGAAGGAACACACACACACACATGCACACATACATTTTAGCTTTTATATTCATAGATGCCCCCCCCCGCCCTGGTTTAGCTAATATATGACGCATAAAATTGAAAGGAATAAAAACAAAGCTAACTAACTGCAAATATGTTTAGTTAAATCTATTACGTTTTTTTTAATGGAAAAACAAAAGTCCAAGAAATAGAACTGACCATGTATAATGAAAATATGTTTATTAGATTTCATTTATTTTTCTTTGTTTCAATGAAAAAGAAAAAAAATGAATAACTAAAACCAGAAACTTGACTGTGGTTTTTTTTTTTTTTTATTGTTTTCTTTGATGTCTCTGTTAACCAATTTGAATGTCGTCTGATTCCAATATCGATAGCGTAGTAGTAATTGTGCTAATGAAACTCTAAGAAATGCAATGTATAGAAATAAATAATGAATAAGTAACTAATCCGAAAATAGGAACTCAGCTGCCCCCCCCCCAAGTATCACGTATGAAATCAGTGCAAACATAATAGAAGTATAAAGACAGTAAATAAAATATTAAAGCGACTAATCGGTGCAAGATTTGAAGAACGCTGGCGGCTGACTGTTAAAGTTTCTTATAGAAACTGGAATCTAATGTTAGTTCGTTTCGTTTAAGTAATCCTTCGAATCCTAACCCGCACCGCCTATAAAAAAAGAGAAAAAATATAAAGAGAAGAAAAAAGAATAGATTTATAAAATAGCACAAGTAACCCACAGAATAACTGGAATGTAAAGTCACGTTTCACCCGACAGAAAAATACTAATCCATATTTTTTAAGCAACTAAGAACTCAAACCGGTCTTCCTCGTATATTTCCCTGTGGATGTATCTGAAGCCGTGTTAAGTGGTCGCGGGCAGAGTATGAATATAATAGAGAGAAAAGATTTTACCACTTCCATCGATTCTAATCGATTGTGGCAGTGAACTCTCACCGGAAAAAAGTATAGAAATGTACGAATATCAAGGAACTGTAAGGTAGTAGGCCTATAACACACCTCGGATTCTGTGCTGAAGTGTGGGGACATTACATTTCAATGTAATGTCGTGATTTTTAATCCTATTAAGGTCAAACTCACGGGAAAATATGAGTTCATTTTATATATATATATATATATATATATATATATATATATATATATATATATAGATAGATAGATAGATAGAAGAGAAGAGATTACATGATATTAAAAGTCATGAAATTTAATAAAAAAAGACAAACCAGACAAACCTTTGTATTTTTGTGTTGTGTAACAAAAAGGTCAATAAGAAAGACTCAGCCACGGATATAGTTTAGAAAAGGTATTTGTATTTACAAGAAGACAGAATACACAGAGAGCGAGAGTTGTTGCGGTATCTATTGTCTCTCAGTAGTACTTGTTGCAAATATGGCATACTATGAGTGACTCGGTAGAGTGGTATCTTTCGGTATATTTATACTGTTGCGAGAATTAACATATTATGTATGAGTTAGTCCCTACAATACTTTGTGAATGAACACGTTTTTATTTCCGTTTTATGATTGCACCATTTTCAAGAAGTAAATCTCAAAACAAAGAACACAGAAAACTAACATCATTTTCACAAAACTAATACGACAAAGAAAACTCATGTTGTTTACACGCTGATAATTATTTTGATAAATCGACTCTTTGTCTCGTGGATGTTTTTTCTAAGTTTCAGGTGATTGACTTAAGAACTTCAATCTCGTTTATAAACTGCCAAGAAAGAGATGAATCTCTCTTCTACTTTAGATAGAAAATAGGAAGCCGTATCAATAAATTACATTGCAAGGGTCAGACATCGTTATAATATTGCAGTATAATTCAGTTCAATACACTTACAATTATACAAAGCAAAACGCATAAGCTTATCTACAGAAAACAAAGTATTACCAATAATAAGTATGTTTTCTACAAATATTTATTCATGAAAATCAGACATTTTTTAATTATGGCTGATTCAGATTATCGACAATTTTCTTCCTCTCTCCTGACCATCAGACCAGTCTAATAATACTAAACCAGAATTGATAATAGTAATAGCAATCTGTCAAGTATATATGAAGTAAATGTCAGAATTTCGCAAGACTAGAAAAATAGCGGGGAAACCAATGCCAACAATATATTCTTCAGATTCATCTGATATGTTAGTAAAGAACAAATTGATGCTCATATTTCCAGATATAAACATAATTACACAATGACGAACACTAATAATATTATATGCAAATGTTTTGTTTATTTTGTTTGACACTTGTGTGGAGTTACTTAGTTTAGTTTCTGTATTATAGAGTATAATTAGTTGATTGTAGGTATAAGAATTTGTGTTTTATCAGAAAAGAGAAGACTTTCATTCAGCTTTGAGAGAATAGATATCGTAACAGCAAAAACTGGTATTATTTGGGTTCATTGGACTAATGTTCTCATCTTGAGTGTAATTTTCACAACGTTTCAGTCGATGTAACGTCCGACCTTCTTCAGGTGTATATTGTCAAACTCTGGAATGTTTCTATCGACCTCGGGAATTTAGACGGAATTTCGAGTGGAAACTTTTATTTACTTTACAGGGGTAGCGTGCTCTTTTTCCATCAGCAATGACTGGATAGAGATCCTAAGTAATTTTCAATTGTATTTTTCGATCGCCGACACTGAGGATTGAACCTTCAACCTTCAGGAGAATACGTCCGCAGGGATATGTGGCACAAGTGGTTAGAGCACTTGAAAAAATCAGTTGTAAAAAGTGATATTCTCCTGAAGATTGAAGGTTCAATCCTCAATATGGGCGGCCAAAAAATACAGGTGTGAATTACTTAGGATCTCTATCCAGTCATGGCTGATGGAAAAAGAGCACACTACCCCCTGTGAAGTAAATAAAGGGTTCCGCTTGAAATTCCGTCCGAATTCCTGAGTTCAACAGAAACATTCCCAAGTTCGACAAGATACACTTGAAGAAGATCGAAGGTTACGTCGACCGAAACGTTATGAAAATCACAATCAAGATGAGAACAGTAGTCCGATGAATCCTAATAATAGTAATAACCAATCCTCATCTTAAAAATTCAGAAAAGACAGAAACTGGTATATATTGTACCAGACTGAATGTCGCTTTACTTCAGTGATCAAATAAGAACCAATGTGTCAATATAATTGTGTCATACTCAACACATCCTACATCATTGTATCAGCTTCCAAACAGTAATTTTATATCACATCATATAAATATTCTATGGATTTCTGAAATATGACATTTTTGTTCCAGTATGGCATATAGGCCGATTTTAGTTATTTTATAGAGATTTTAATAATACTTCCTTGAATGGAATTTCGATTTGAATTTGGTGATAAGCTGCTTTTCTATGTATTTATGGAAAAAAAGTAAATCTTTATTAAAGTGCAGCTTCAATGTTTAGAAGAGAATCTGAATCTGAACAGATATAATGGTTCACACTTTATTTATATTTTCTGCACATATGTCAATAACAATCTGGATTTCTTGTTACAATGTACGTGTTGCTTATTCATTTTCCCCAGGAAAACATATGCTGCATTGTTGTCTCTGTTATCGTTGACGAAATATTTTTATTTATCTCATGCATGGCCTGCATCTTAAAGGACAAAATAACATTATAAAACACAATTAATGAATTTGCCGAAATGTTGCAAACCGGTGCTTGTTTTATAAGTATATTAATGAAATGTATTTCGATGAACTCCACGCATTTTGACCTCTACGTTGTAAATACCTCTACGTTGTAAATACCTCTACGTTGTAAATACCTTCGATTAACCTGACAAGCAACAAAATCCCACTCCTACACTGTTGAAACCCCTACCGGAAAGCTTTTTACTCAAATAGCTTCGTCCCTCGAGCTGCTAGACTTCAGAATTCCCTCCCGGGTCTCTGCTTCCCTGACTGTAATGCAGAAGTGTAAGTGTAATGTTAGCAGATATCTCGCTGTTCAACTCCCAACATAATATCCCTGAAAATTTGGTCCCAAATAGTAGCCCCTCACGTCAAAATAGCACTGTGTCTTGTTTTGGTTAAAAAAAAATATAATTATTAAAAAGATGTCTATATTAGGCAGCTGAAAAGAATTTTATAAAATGCAAGGTTCCTGTTGTATGTGAGTTAAGTTGATAGTTTACCCTTGTTTTGGCTGTGAGATATGATCAATGATGAAACATTAAAGCTATTCCAGATGCAGCACAATCTAAAGGTGTCCATTGGATATTGCATTGTACAATGACATCTGGTAGAGCTGTGTCACCTATGGTAAATCATCCTAAGCCCTCTGAAATGTGTTTCACATTAATATCCGAAATTCATGTTGTAAGCCACTCAAGGCATGTAGTGAATCAGTGATGACCTGATACTAGCAGACGATAAAAGTGAAATGAGAACAGTTGGAAGTGATTCATGAAACATTTAATCTCATCTTGTGAAATGAAGACGAAAAATGAAAAAAATAATAAAATTTTCATTTCAGTTCATGAATAATGTGAACCTTGCGTTTTGTAAAAAATTGAAACTGAAACATCTATTTGTATAGAAATATTCTCAAGATATCCGATGATTTATAATAAAAGGACAGTTTATCACATCTTGTCCTAAAATCGTTTCCAAATATTGGAAGTTTGATGAAGTTTAAGTTTATAAACTACATACATAGTTTTTGGTTAATAAATGGCTACTGTTACGACTGACTTTCATTTTCCAGTAACATCTTACGTAAGCAATTAGAATAATTAAGATTAAAGACGCCTCTGAAACGCTGTTGAAACTATTCTTCTGCCCCCTCACCCGCGGGGCCAGTAGTCATGATCTCATTTCAATCTGTGCTGGAGGGTGATGATATAAAGTGCAGTCTCAGCACATCATAAAATATCTACATAAACATTTAGAATAAATTAATCTTGTGAAACCAATTAAGCTTTAATGTGTTTGTTTCTGAGAAGGTTAATTCAGTTTTGTGGTTTTGGCAAGCTCAAGATAATTTGCAAACATTCACGTACATTGTTTTTTTTTATTTCTCAACAAGACAGATCTTTAGAATTTTGTCTTTGTAATAATCTATAACATTCAGTGATGATTTAAAAGTGTATAGTTGTACTGACATAAATAGGGAAAATACGTTTCTAAGAACAGAAAATGAGCGTGAATACATTGCCATTCCGTTTCAATCAGTTGCCTTTAGTTTTATCAGTGTCTGATTTATATGAACACATCATTTTTCCAACATAGAGTTCAAAATAAACTTCGTAGCCTCGTAGGGGATGTCCTTTTCTCTTCCCTGCAACCTCTGTCTCACAGAAGAGATGTTGCGAGTTTTTCTGTGCTTTATCGTTATTTTCATGGAAAGTGCTCGGCTGAGCTCCAATCTATGGTCCCCCTTCGTTAAACTTTCACAAGAAACACCTGACTAGCAGAAAACACTATCAATAATTTCCCCCACTCTTTATCTGTGCCTAAACCTAAACGTATATTCCATGAGAAAAGCTTCTTTCTTAGAACTGCACGCCTACAGAATTGTCTTCCGTTTTCCTGCTTTCCAGCTGACTACAATATGGTTGTCTTCAAGTCTAATGTAAACAAGTTTTTGATGAGCCGTTCCATATAAGTTTACAAATTTACCAAATTTCCATTACTAACGACTACTATATTGTCCACTTTCTACTTTACACTCTTTAACCCTTATCCTCGAGTGGCTTCTTGGCCTTGATAAGTGGTGATGCCTATGTAAAAAAAACATCTCTTATTAGGAGGTTATGTATTTGGTCAAGTTTCTTTTGCACTATATTTGAAGCATAAGAGCACAAAATAAATATGAAAGAATTTTACATGCTATCTTCGCCATGAAGGTTACATATTCGGCCGCTTTTGTCAGTTTGTGTACAATTGTGTCCACATTACTTGATCAATTGTTACTAAACCTTGTCAAAGTATCAGCTATTGTCTATCTTAGAACTGATTTCATTTTGGGATATTAAAGGTTATGCACAATCTAATTGAAAAGATGAAAGCGACACATTTGCAATGTTATAGTTTTATTTGTAATAGAGACTTGCTACTTGTCCCATTATGTAGCCAATGACATCCTGCCTCTGATTTAACTTTAACCTTGAAAAGTTTGGTCATGTTCGGAATTTTAACTTTCAATTTTTTCCAAACCAGTGGCCTTTGGACTGGGAACAAAGTGTAGTATCTGTTCTGATCCTACACTTAATCTATTTCATCCTCGGTCCTTGAATGAAAAGTTCTTGACTAAGGTAATTTTTATTTATTTTTTGTTTCAATCTAGAGTGACTGTTTGTCTAACTTTGTCCTCCTGACAAGTAAATAAAAACAGTAACTATCATATAGAGAAATTGGTTTTGAATTATTAGCGTTTTTATGGAGTGACTTTGAGAATACAAAGGTGGATAAAATAGTTCTGCTGAATTTTTAAATAGCAGTAAAAGTAACAAGTTCAAAAAATATATGTCAGAACACTTAACTGCTTTTAGTTATCTTCAATAAGTTTAATGCAAGCCTCTGTACTCTGAAAGAAACAGATATTTGGAGATAATGTTGAGTATCAAAGTTTTGATAGGACTTGACTGGAAAAGAACACAGATCATCGAGGTTTTAAAAAGGTTTATGGAATTCGTGTTGCAGAAACTACAGTCGAGATGTGGATTCGACAATTCAAAGAACGACGAGACTACTTTGAAAACGACATCGTTTTGGGATGATCAAGAACCTCAAAACATAACGAAAACATTCAGGCTTCTCAAAATTTCACTGAGTTAAGTAGATAGATCAACGAAGATCAACGAATAACTGTCAACTAAATAGCTATATCTCTAGACATGTCCTTCTAGTTTGGGACTGAGCACGCTTTGAACATAATACATATAAAAATCATTGTGGTCTGATGAACAGAAGCTTTAAAGTGATATCTCCTTAACATTCTTGAACAAAATTGAAGCAGATGAAGAACAATTTCTATTGCAAATTATAACCGGGGATGAGTCTAGAATTTTCCTGTATGATTTTGAGTCTAAAACGAGTCAAAGCAATGGCTCTAATGTGAATCTTCAAGCACCATCAAATTCAAATCAAAAGATGATGGCTAAGGGTTTCAGTATTCAGATAATGTGATATTGAAAGATTATTTTGAAACTCCTATAACAGTAAAAGGAGTTTACAATGATCAGTTTGAAGGAAGATAAATGACACTTTGATTACAAAACTGAGAAGGAAACTTCATGATGAGGTCATATTTCATCATGACAATGCACCATTGCATTCTTTGAGTGTTTCACAAGATGTCACCCGAGAATTTCGATTGGAAGTGCTTGCCTACCTACCGTATAGTTCTGATTTAGCTCTGTCAGACTTCTTCCTTTTCCCAAAACTTAAAAAGATCAACAGAGTAATCAATTTTAATAACGTAGAAGAAGCAAAATACTGTGCCACTACTTGGCTTCAAAAACGTCCTCCAGAATTCTTCAAAGATGATCTTCGAACTTGGAAACATTAACTTGAGAAATGCATTGACCTGACTGACTACTCTGTTAAGTAATAAGCTCATGTATCTGTGCTGTTTTTGTAAAATAAATTATAAATTATAAATTTCTATAAAATACAGCAAACTTTTAATCCATCCTAGTAGTTCATGCAATAGGTTTCAGATAAGGCTTTCGCCCATCCTTATGTTGGAAGGCAGTCCCATGACTGAATTATGTTATTGTTCTGCTTTCTCTTTGTTGTAACTTCGAACGACCCATAATAGTAAGAAATAGAAATAGAAAATAGTATGTCACAGAAAGATTGCTCTAAGACTGTGTCATATTCTCTTCTATACGTAGTGTTTGAAAGAATTCATATAATACAGAAACAGGGTAGATCACTACCACATCAGTTTTCTCTGTTAATAGTAAGTTGCTGGTAATTATTCATATTAACCATTGACGATTTTAGAACATTAGATTATCTATTAGACATTTAATAAGATCAGATTGATCAATTCATGTATTAAGTTAGAGAGAGATTTTGAAATAGTCAGTTAAGATAACAGTCGACAAGAGACATGAAGCATAAGAGTAGCCAGGCATTTCCTCATGATCACTGGAAAAAAATGATAATTCATGGTCACAAAAACTTATTAAGCAAGTTTTGTTTGTAGAATTAATAACTTAATGTGGGGTATATGGTTAGAAAGAAAAATACATTTAACGGTATTCAGCAGTTAAAAGGAAAACTTTAATTTCAATACTAGAAGCTATTTCAGTGTAACAAACATGGCTGACTGGAGACTGAACGCTCAGATGTTGAGACCCTTCATTGGGGACGGTGACCTAAATAAATGGCTGGAAAAATTAAAGATGGTGGAAAGGTTGCAAAAAATCGAAGACGTGGTCACCCTGCTGCCGCTCTACTTAGAGGGGGAAGCCCTCACTATTTACCAGCAGATGCGCGCTGAAGATAAGGGAGACCTTGCCTCAGTGGAGCAAAGACTGAAATTGACTTTTGCTGAGAGTCCATTTGAAGCACTGGGCAAGCTTTCAAGTTCGAGGTGTATTGACGAGTCTGTTGACATCTTTGCTGCGGAGATCAGGAGACTGGCAGGATTGGCTGGTAGGGCCGTGTGACGAAGGAGGTCACGAACATGCTACAAGAAATCATCACGAGAGTGATGAAAGAAGACCCAGTAAAGGGGTAATGATACATCAGCGGCGGAGACGCAGGGGTGATTTGGTGCGATGCCAGCAGTTTGGCATTGGGCGTTGTATTAGAGATGGGAGGTGTATCTGTGGAAGATGCGGTGTGGCTAACAAAGAAAAACGACTATTCCCATACCAACATAGCAGAACTGGAGACCGCTATGAAAGGAATCAATCTGGCCCTGAAGTGGGGATTGAAAACGATTGAAATCAAATCCGATTCGGCAACAGTAGTTTCATGGATCAGGTCGGCAGTGACTGGCGATAAGAGAGTTAGGATCAGAGGTGCTGCAGAAATGCTGATCAAGTGCAGGCTTGGAGCACTTGCAGATTTGATAGCGGAATTCCAGTGGAAGGTCCCATCAGAAAAGAACAAGGCGGATTCGATGACATGGGTAAAGAATGCCTGGCTGCAAGAGAGAGAGAAGGTTTCCTCAGTATGCTGTGCAGGAGAGGAAGTTAAAAAGTTAAATGAAATGCACCACTTTGGCCGAGAACGGACGTTATTCCTGGTAACAGAGGTTTACCCGGAAACCACCAAGAAGGAGGTCAGGGAGGTAGTGGAGCACTGTCAGGTGTGCCAATCGATAGACCCCGGACCGTCCAGACATGAAGCAGGAGAGTTACACATTGCAGAGGACTGGAAGCGATTGGCCATTAATGTGACCCATTATCACCATAAGCTGATAAGCTGTATCTGTCGATGATCGACTGTGGACCAGGGAAATTTGCCATATGAAGAGAGATCAGGGCAGAAACTGCATGGGCGATCGGAGGGGTCATCGAAGATATATTTTTTGGAGAGAGGGCCAGTTGAGGAACTGTTAATTGACAATGGCCCCGCTTTTCGATCAGAAGCCTTTAAAGAGGTATGTGATAAGTGGGGAGTAAGGCAATTTTTTAGGGCAGCGTATCAGTCGAGTGGCAATGGGATAGTGAAGAGGAATCATCACACCATCAAAGCTGCTGTGGAAAAAAGCAAGATTTCACCCATTGAGGCGGTGTTTTGGTACAAAATCTCACCGAAAACCAGACAAGATGAGACAACTGTGCTTCATAGGGCCATCTTCGCATATAAGTAGTGGCATCCGTGCAACAAAACGGTAGGAATTGAGGGTGAAGAAGCTACCATTAAAGTGGGCGAGGAGGTGTGGGTGAAGCCCCCAATGCAAAATGTACCACTCGCTGGGGGAGGGAGGGGTCGTAACGGGAATGCCGTCGAAGAACAACGTGATGGTGAATGGCGTTCCCCCGCATATCCTTGACCTGTGTCGTGTAACACTGCGGGTGCGCACTGATGGCAGTGAAGAGGGGGAAGTCGAGATCCACCAAGAAGCATACGATGCACCCCAATTCGACTTAGCCCCACATTGTGGTTCTTTATAACCGGACGAGAATGTCTGTAGTAACCTGAAAATGTCAACCCCCAAAAAGTTGTCCCCCAGAGGCCTCAACGTGAGAGGAGAAGGCCTGCTTGGATGAAGGATTATGAAGTGTCTTATTGATCTCGAAGATCAGGGGGGCGTGTGTGGTATATGGTTAGAAAGAAAAAAAAAACGTACCGGGCGTATCTGCATAGCTCTTTGGGAAAGAAGAAGGAAAGGATGGCTAGCTCATTTATATACACGTAGGACATCTTGGGAAGGCAGGGCATGGTGGGAGAAGCTATTTTTTTTTCCTGTCTCTTCCTGTTTTTTTTTCTAGATAGGATATAAAAGCTGGAAAAATTGTTCAGGAGGTCGTTCGAACGTATGATTAATTCGCGTGTCAGTGGGAAGAAAGAAAGACGGATTTTCTACGAACGTCGAAACTGAAAGAGAAAAAGGATCGTTGTTTTTTTTTTTCTGGGTGATGAGAGCGTTGCAAGCTGAAGAAGAATCACCTCTTTTTATTTGCATGAACATTTAACGGTATTCGACAGTTAAAAGGAAAACTTTAATTTCAATACTAGACTTAATAGTTTAAATATTCCACGCCATTCGTAGTTGCCAACTTATTAATAGAGTGTAGCCATGACGAAGATGACAGTAAGCAAGGAATGTCCTTATGTGTTGAATCATAATTAAGTCATTATTAGACGAAAGGAATTTATAACATATTATTTGCACACACAAAAGTTATTGTAGAAAGTTTTGTTATCAGGAACTAGAACAATACCCGTCCTAGAACAGATAAAATTAATTCATTAAACAGATTAAGTTTTTTTATAAAGATTAAAACCAAGATATAATGCTACTATTATTATTAGGAGAATAATATGGACACAAATTCCAGTTTTAAAATTAAAATGTTTTACGTTTTCATTAAATTGGATCCATAGTCAAGTAATAGAACCAATTTCCTTGCATTTCAATTTTTTTATTTTGAAACCCCTTAAGTATAAGCATAGAATTTCAGATATTTTCCAGAATCAAAGTGCTATTATATGATTTGATCATAATTGAAATAAGGATTCTACACATAAGGTTTAGTAGTATTGTATCCTGGTTGTAATCTTCGCATGGGTTGATAAAGGTGGATCACGATTGTTCTTTTTAAGGAATTTTATATATGTTCAAATAGATTTTTGTTAGCAGGAATTAGAACAATACCCGTCCTAGGACAAATAAAACTAATTCCTTAAACAGAATAGTTTTGCACTAGATTAAGTTTTTATATAAATATTAAAACCAAGATATAAAGCTACTAAACCTCAGATTTAGAATCATTCCAATTTTAATCAAAGTCTATCAAATTATTTGATTCCAGAGAATTTCTAAAATTAAGAAGAAATGGAAATTCAGGAAATTTTGCTTCATTGATGTCTGATGATTATGGATCAAATTTAATGCAAAGCTGCAATATTTAAATTTTCAAATGAGACGTTGGGTCCATAAAACTCTTTGAAATACTAAAAAAATGAAATTTAGGAAATATTTATTAATTGATATAATGCCACTTGACAGTGCGGCTGGAAATACTTTGTATTATTCTAATAATTTAGACTACTGTTCTCATCTTGAGTATTATTTTCACATTGTAAAACAGTGTGAGAATAAAACTCAAGATGAGAAAAGTAGTCCGATTAATCGAAATTATACAAATTATCAGCTCATCTCAGAAGTTCAGAAACATAATACCAAATTGGAAATACTTGGTTTATAAATAATATTCGCCATGAATGATTATCGACAGAACTCAAATCTTACATATGGTAATCACTACAACACACAAACATTTCTATTTATATAATGTTAGGTACGTGTCTACGTTTTTATATTTCTATGTATAAGATTCACTTCTAAATCAATTAACTGATAATTGTTGAAACACAGCGTCTAAGCATAAGGATGGGCAATGTATACTTTATTTAGTTTAATTCAGTTTTAATACAAAGCGTGTAAAGGGTTGGTGGAATCCTTTCATGAAAATTCAGCTGCCTCTGATTTTTGTGAAATTTTAATAATTAATAAACATTCGCCATCTTTGGTGTATTTCAAATTATTTTTAAGAAAATAATATGGACACAAATTCCAGTTTTAAGATCTTAATGTTTTACATTATTATTAAATTGGATCCATACTCAAGAGACTCTAATTGAAACAGTTTCCTGGCATTTCGATTTCTTTTTGAAACCCCTTAAGTATAAGCATGCAATTTCAGACATTTCCCAGAATCAAAGTGCTGTTATGTAATTTGATTAAAATTGGAATAAGAATTCTATACATAAGGTTTAGTAGCATTGTATCCTAAGGAATTTTATATATATTCAAATAGATTTTTGTAAGTAAAATATTTTATTACATAACCGAACAATATTAGACAATATTGCCATTATCATAAATAGTGAAGTTAACCTTTTTATTTAAACAGGAATAGAGAATCACAAGTATCGAAGGGGGGGGACGAAAGATGAATTACTTCAGAAGTTTTTTCCATAAAGATTTTAAAACGTTAAAATAAAAGGTAACAGCAAAATGTACACGGACGTCTTTCGGTCTACTCTTTTAAAGGCAATCATCAACAACGAGGAGTTCACAATTAAAACCATGGTAAAAAAAAAAGACATAAATAAATGTCGAAGGTAAAGGGGAAAAATTCTTTAAAATAAGAGGGGGTGGAAGAGAAGAGACGTTCTTAACGTATACTCATGAGTTCCCAATTGTCGATGTACAGCTTTTCTTTGTACAGAGGCGGTTGTTGTAGATTCATCATAACCGTTTCGAGAATTTTTAACTGATCCTTTGAACGAGCTCTGCGTAATGAAAGAGATATCTTATCAAATTAAAGCATCATTTGTATTTTCAAGTTCGATTCAATACGTCATTTATGTCTTTTTTCAGTAGATATGCGTTTCGTGTCTACACGTTTTATATTCAGTTCATTCATTCAAAGAAGCGATTGTTATGCTCTGTGATTCACTGAAAATAATTTACATGTATCATGTTAGTGTGTTTTATAAATGTTATTAGATAGATGATATATTGGTTGGGGCTATCTGCGTATCTTACCATTGAAAATTGTAGGAGAAAAAGCAAGAATGCTTTTGCGATTTATTGGGAACGGTATGCAAAGGTAACCACTTAATTAGGAGAATACTTGAGACCCCTATATAAAAGAAGGGTTATACTTTCTTTTTTATTGATCGTTTCTCATTTCGTCCTTTTTCATATTTTACTTGGTGAATAAAGACAGAACAAAACACATTTAGTTGCAGCTCATCTTCTCCAAATACCGTAATCAGGTAAGAGACGTTGTACGTTGCACAATTCTGTTATTGATGTGTTCATAGTTCAGTCGATTGATCTCTCCAAACTTCAATAATCGCAACATTTTCGTAACATTTTTCGATCTCTTAACATACGTGTAAACCGCTTTCTATTCTCTTTTGATATATATTGTGTTCTAGAATGTAATATAATAATATCCAAGAAAGGCCTGAAGGTTATTTGTGACCCACAGATTCGGAATAAAAACTATGATAAAAAAATTAGTCTGAATCACTTTTATACACATATCAAATCATCTTGCCTGGCAAAATACAATTCTGTTAAGAGTTGCTTTTAAATAAGTAAACAAATAAATATATGTATATGAATTTCTATCTATCTATCTATCTATCTATCTATCTATCTATATTTAATCGTGGCATAGATAAAATCATGGTTAGTGTTCTCCGTAGGCTTTGGTCCATTGTTGGTCAGATTCCTCTGAAGGCATTACATGATTTGAACTTGGCAGAATACATGGGGTGGGTTGACTTTACCTTCCCAGCGCAGTGGCATCTGACTCGCCTATTTGCACCTATCCGTTATCCTTAGATCATCCGCATAGCTGCAGTCGTATAATGTAACTCTTCATACCATAGAACCGTTGATCTGCTAGAGATTCATCCTCCTCCATGGCCATCCAACGTCCTGCTGTTGAGTTACCTTCTCCTAGATGCACGTCTTAACTAAGACTAGGGACACATCTCTCCCAGTGAATTAATACACCTCCAGATACAAACCTGGAAATTTGGTACATACAGCGCCTAGGCTTCCCAAATGGTCACTAATCTTGTACTGGCCGGACTCATTGTTGCTTAACTTTGGTGATCTGGCAGAACCAGCATGTCGTGATGGTCCTATATATATGAATTTAGAAATCCCTAAATACATCTATGAGTCTGTTAAAAATAACTATTGCTCTATTCGTATTGTTTGGAATATTTAAACTACTGCTTTAATCCTGCATTTTATTTTCACAACGTTTCAACTGATGTAACCCCCGACCTTCTTTAGGTGTATCTTTTCAAACTCTGCAATCTTTCTGTCAAATTTATGAATTTGTACATAATTTTGAACAGAACCCTTTATGTAATCAATGAAGGTAATATATTTCCATTTCGTTAGTCATGACCAGGTAGAAGTCCTAAGTAATTCACAATTGAATTCTGAGTATCACCCTGATCGAACCTCCGACCTCCAGAATTATCAATCCGCATTTCAAAAATTTAGAAACGACTAATGATTTATGTTTTTTTTAATATTGTTCTTTTTTGTGTTATTTGTATTACTGTATTTTATTTGATGTGTCAGTTCATATAATCCGTGACCAGTGACGCGCAGAGAACTTTGTCAGGGCAGGTGCTCAAGTAAAAAAACGTTGTCTCAGTGGAGCACAGGCCTATGATACATTCTTCTGAAAATGGAACTTTTAAAACAGAAGTAAAAAGGCAAGTGCTTTGGCACCACTAGCACTCACCCCCTCTGCTCGTCCCTGCCTGCGACCGTCTTCAGGCGCATCTTTCTAAATTTGCAAATCTTGTAGTCTAACTTTCAAATATTTATGTTGAAGTAAGGAATTTCGAATTTAACTCTTTATTTGGTTCACGAGGTTATATTGGTGATCTATTAATTTATATTATTCTTAGATAATATCGCTTGTTATAAGGAATCTTCGCCCTTCGCACTTGGGACTAATTGTTTATCAATGCATTTAGCCTTTATGCCGTGAGTCTATTTATACAATTCTAGTATGAATGTAGAGAGAGTTAAATCTAATCCTGTCTACATGTGTAGTATTACTGCTTACTATTATTAAATTATTATAAAAATTGTGGTAAATAATATTGATTTTTGAGTTTACATACAACAATTGCATAAAAAATAGCAATTATTTTTTTTTTCATTGAACATAAATGCTAATATAGTACTACTATTTTGGTTTGGTTATTTTCTGTGTACAGCCCCAAACTCTTCACTTTGTCTCTAGGCCTATCCGATTTTATCAAAGTTCTTTTAAACGTGTTAAAAACTGTTTCTACTGTCCATTTTACCATGGGCGTTATAATGCAGTAGGTATGCTGTTCAATGGTTTTACACTTGCAAAAGTACAATTTTTAGTTCAAGTCTTTGGCATTAAAATTCCAACATTCTCTTTCTGCTGTTATGTAACAGAAAAAAAGATTAAGAAATTTTTACCGTAATTTACTGAGTTTATTTGCATTCTTTCGAATGAATTTTTATTTTTCGATTCATAGCTCTCTCTGTTAATCTTTCTGCGAATAGGGAGGAAAAGAATATGATTTGCATTCTTACTTTTTGTTCTCTTGTTGATTTGTGTGCAAAAATAAAAGTAACTTTAAGCGTTATTCTTAGTTTTATCTTTCTAGCTAAGTTTTTCATGTCCACTAGTCTTTTCCCTTGCTTGTCTGCTTTCATGGTTCTATTCAACCAAAGGAAAAATTGTTTATATTATCTTTCCTATCAAATTAGCTCAATAATACATAACATTTTTGAAGTGCAAATACTATGAAATCGAAAAATTTTAGATTGTACTTTTATTTTATAGTAAACTAGCTGTCACTTTCCGATACTGCTGGGGGGGCTAGGCTTTTTACTATGATTTTTTCTTCTGTTTGGCGTGTTTTTTTTTGTTTTTTTTTAATAATTATGAAAATAACTGATTAAAATGTAAAAACATTACGGTTATTTTTAAAGAAAAGGTTTTAATATGATTATAAATTCATACAAAACATTTTTAAGAGCTTCAAATCCTATGAAATGTAAGAATTTTAGTTTACATTTATTGCAAACTATTTGTCCCTACTCGACATTGCTAGAAAGTATTTATTTCAAGGAGTATAATTTTACAGTAGATGTTAACCTAAATAAGTTTTTTCAGTAGATATTAACCTAAAAAAAAAACGATTAATATTAACTATCCATGCAGGGTCGCAGAAATACCTGGATTAGGACCCAGGTGCGGGGCAAACTCTCTTAGTGCTGATGAATCCGTAGATCTTCCCAGGTCATCCGTCTAGGAGAAGGAAAACTCTGAAGCCAAACCTAGGGGAGGGAGGCCTCTTCAGTCCTGGAAGACAACCTTCCTAGAGCTGGTGACTCAAACAAATCACCGATTGGCAAACCTAAACTGCTTAAGGAGGAGATAGGCTCTGTCTATCGCCCGGCTCTTATACTCCTTCTTTGCCTATTAGCAAGGCGTAGAGGTGCTATCACAGGGACTCTTCAGAATCGCCCAGTGGCTGACCTTGTTTCCTGACTAAGGCAATGAACGCCGTTTTTTTCTCCCACTCCCGCCACATCCCATCCCCCTAAACTGGACACTGTGGGAGTGCTTCAGTACCATATATGTCGGTGCAGTTGGACTGGGCTGACTTTGCCTAATGAATTGAGGGTACCGGATTGACAGTTTCCTGGCTGCTGTTTTCGACTGATAGTACAGGATTCCCTAACTCTTTGGTAGCACTTAGAGCGGCTGCTCCATCAACAGTTGTACAATATCGGGATGTTTGTAGTGCCATGTCGCGCATGGAAAGGGACCCTGCACTCATCCCTGGTGGCCTTTCCTGAGGCCAAAATCCTGTGGTTTATGACAACTGATGGTCTACTTGTGTTGCATGTCTGATATTCTGCACTTATCCAGCACCCCTGATCCCCTCACCCTAACTGAAACTTTTAAATTAAACAAAATGAAATGACACCTCAAGCAAAAGTTACATTTAAACTAGGACCAAACTCAAAGAAAACCAACCTGCCTCCTCCTTCCTTGAGGCTTGCATTTACGAATATCTGCGGGCTTAGAACTAACTTAGATGATGTTGAATCATATCTCCTTGTAAACACACCGGATATCTTAGCATTAAGTGAAACTAACCTTCATTCCTCCATTCCCTCTAACCACTTTAACATGCCTGGTTATCTCCCAGTCTGGTGTAAGGACTCGGACAGACATATGCATGGGCTTGGAGTCTATATTCGTAACACCCTCCCTCTGAGAAATAAAACTAGAATCAGACGACCAGGCCTTTATGTGTTTCAGACTAAATATGCAACACAATATTAGCTACTTGGATTTTCTCTACCGCTCTCCCTCAACCCAGGACTGTACCCTAATAAACAAAGTCTTTGACAGCATAGATATAGCACTCTCTCTCAATACTAGTGCACAAGTACATGTATTTGGCGACTTCAATGTCCACCACAGTAACTGGCTTGGATTCTGTAATTACACAGACGTAGCTGGTAGCATAACACATAGCTTCTCTATATCCCATTCCCTATCTCAGACGGTTACATTCCCGGCACGTTTTCCAGACCAGCAAGATCAAAAACCTCACTTCTAGATCTATTTCTGACAACAGTTCCCGATGATTGTGCAACAAATGTCCATAGCCTACTCGGGAATGCTGATCACACTGTGATAATGGCAGAAATCACCCTAAATTCTCGCCCTAAAACTGAAGACTCACTACTCAAAACAACGAGGTATTACAAAAAGGCCGACTGGAAAGCCATTAGGGAACTCACCAGAGATGCCCCATGGCAAAATATCTTTCTCTTCTAGCTGAACAGTATGAAAATGAGACCACTGAATGGTTCAAAACTGCTATTGAGGCACATGTTCCCATACGGAAATTCTATAGCAAGCCCCACTCTCTCCAATGGTTTTCCTCTGCTTGTGCAGCTGCTATAGCTCAAAGGCAGCATGTGTTCCACAGATTCAACCAACATAAGTTCAGTTCAAACAGACAGAAGTATATAGAAGCCAGAAATAATTCTAAGAAGAGTAATAGCAACACTATCAGGAAACGCATCGAAGCACAGAAATTAGGAACCCATGATTTTTGGAAAATCTACAACAGTGTAGTAAATAATGGGCAGTCAACGATTCCTCCACTATCACACAATCATGAGGTTGCTTGCACGGCAACCGACAAGGCTAATATGCTTGCCAGTCGGTTTGCCTCAAACTCCACATTGGACCTGGCACACCAATCCCTCCCCGATGTTACTTTGCAGACAGACGCCACAATAGACGATTTGAAAATCACCCCTTCTCAGGTGCATGGTATCATAAAAAACCTAGACACCTCAAAAGCATGTGGATCAGATCTCATCCCGGCTGTGCTAATAAAAAAATGGTCTGCTGAGGTTGCTCCAGTTTTCTCCAAACTTTACAATAAATGCCTTAACGAATCTTGCTTTCCCGACTGCTGGAAAACCGTTTCTGTGGTACCAGTCTTCAAGAATTCTGGTGAAAGAACTGACCCACTAAATTATCGCCCTATTAGCCTCCTCCCACTTTTCACCAAAATATTTGAGTCCTTAGTAAATCAAGCCCTAGTCCAACACCTAACAGCTGTTAAACTCCTGACTGACAAACAATGTGGATTCAGGCAAGCCCGTTCAACAGCAGATATCTTAACTGCAGTCTCTAAACGTATATACCGTTCACTGGACAATACAGGGGAGGGTAGAGCGGTAGCCCTTGATATATCTAAGGCTTTTGACAGAGTATGGCCTTCTAAGGAAAATGAGATCATATGGTATCACTGGAAGAATACATAATGTAATTAAATCCTTCTTAAGTAAGAGAAAAATCCAAGTTGACGTCGACGGTCGTACCTCCAAACAATATTATATAAATGCGGGACTACCCCAGAGGTCTATCCCTGGACCTTTATTATTCCTGCTATTCATAAATGACCTCCCTGATAAAATTGTTTCAGAGATGGGTATATTTGCCAATGACACCACCCTCTATAACAGGTATGAGGGGAAAACAAATGAACACATATATCTAAGGAAATGACAGAAACACTAGAGGATGACCTACAATCTGTAGTTGAATGGGGATTAAAATGGATGGTCACATTCAATGCTGCCAAGACTAAACTTGTTTCTTTCAATAACTACAAGAAACCTTTTCTACCACCAATAGCAATGGCCAAGAACACACTGCCTGAAAGTACTTCCTTTAAACTCCTTGGCCTAACGTTTTCAGGGAACATGAACTGGAATATATACATTGAGAGCATTGCCAAGGCTGCTGCAAAGAAGGTGGGCTCTCTCTACTGTGCCAGAAAATTATTTACACCTGAAAGTATCCTGTACCTCTATAAGGCCACCATTCGCCCATGTATGGAGTACTGTTATCCCATTTGGGCTGGTGCATCTGCTGCTTGTCTCTCATTCCTGGACAGGGTTCAAAAGAGAGTCGCCAACCTGATAGGTCCTGAATTGTCATCTAGGCTTCAGCCTCTGTCCCATCGACGAAATGTTGCATCCCTCTGCCTGTTCTACAAACACTTTAATGGTGAATGCTCTGACGAACTGTAAGCACTTGTTCCTCCTCGACATGAATACCCCCGACAAACCCGACAAGCAGTTAAGTCCCACTCCTTTACAGTAGAGATCCCTAGGTGTAGGAAAGCCTTTTACTCCAATAGTTTCTTCCCCAGAATTGAAAGTTTTTGGAACTCCCTTCCGGAAACCTGCTTTCCCAACTGTACTGATATGCAGAAGTTCAAGTGTAATGTGAACAAACATCTTTCTACTCATCTCCCTTTATAATGCCCCTGCAAATTATGTCCCCGACAGTAGCCCCCTACTTCAAAGTGGGTCTTGCCTTGTTTGGGGTGAAAGTTGAATAATAAAAAAATAAAAAATTGACAAATAATTAAAAGGGATTTGGAAAGTAACAGATAAATATTCCTTTTTTAATAAATTAAAAAAAATAAAAATGATTACAAATGTACAAATATGCACCGAATTTTAGTAGTAGTTATGCAAGAGAAGCTGAGAAAAGCTTAAGTTTTTCAAAGACATTGTCCAGTACTAACTTTTAATAATACTTTTATTTACTACTAGTCGTTTCAATTAGGCGTTGCTCAGAAGTTTTTTTTTTAAATATTAATTTCTTTTTTTTTTCGCTTAAACCTTCGTGATTAACTTTTAATATACTTTTGAGAAGTCTCAGTTCTGTGAGTAATTACTAGGGCTATGACAACAGCATATTCTTTTCATTGTCATGACTCTCGAGTATATATCCGAGACAGTTAATCAACCGAGAACCACATCACTCTATATAAAAACATATAAGATATCAACGAATACACATTCGAGAATAAAAGCAATGGAAAGAATATGCTGTTGTCCTAGCCCTAGTAATTACCATAAAATGATTTTAACGTTTTTATTTGTTTCATTTGAATATTTGTAATGCTTTACTTTAGATGAAAAGTGGGAATATAATTAGAAGCATTTTGTTCTTTAATATGATGAGTTATTTGCATTGAAACTAATATTGCCATTAAAAATAAAATTGCCATTAAAATATTGCCGTTGAATAAATTATTTGAGTTATCAGCAAAAATAGATTTCGAAATAACCCAGTGAAAAAAGCCGTTTAATTGACTTGATACAGAAATAAAATATCAGCAACCAGATGTAAAACTCGTGAGCATTAATAAGTGTTGTTTCCCTTCAATTGAAAGTTTGTGAGGGTATTTAAAAATATACTTAGGCATAGGAGTATTATTTTCAATCGAGTTGAAAGTATAAATATCGCACCTGGACAATGTAGGTGTGGATAAAAATTGGAATAAGTATTCTATACATGAAATTTATTCAGGTTGTATCGTGACTTTAATCTTCATAAAGACATATAAAAGTGATGCAAAACTTTTCTGCAGAGAATTGTACTCGTCCTGAGAAGGGTATTTTAGTTTTTATATAATACACGAACCACATCTAATATACTTACTAGTTAATAGGGACACACTCTACAACTTTGTCATAAACCAATTACTGCACTTAATCATACAAACAGAAAATAGTACTTTCCAATGCTGAAGTTTATCTCCTGAAACGGAGGATCGATTTCATTTCTGACTGAAGACACATTGATTTGGACTAAAGACATCACAACTTTCTAAGAAATTCTTTAATATCATTGAATAACCAAGAATTTCTTATAACTTTCACTGATCATCTTGAAGGAACTTTAAAACGATATTTGGCGTTATTAGCGTATATTCTGCTACTATTCTTTTAAAAAATGGTTACTTCAACAGCAACTGTTTCTATTGCCACACGTAACTCGAAGTTAGAAATCCACTTTCATTATGGCTAAGAAATTTATGAGGAGAACTAAAGTAAACGAGCCATGAACAATAAATATTTCTAAATGGTGTCTAGATTCTTTGTCTCTACAATAAAAGCGTGTTGCAATATTTATCAAAAAAGCAATCCACAGATCACAAGACTGGTGTTCGTAACAATGTAAAATCATTAACATCTTTACTTTTACCAATTTGCTAAATCTTTCTTTTGAAGCATTGATAAATTGTCTATATTACTTAAGATGTCTTTGTTTTTTCCTAAATCGTTCACATGTGGTAGGTAAAAAATAATACAATATATATATATATATATATATATATATATATATATATATATATCCACATACAGTACTGTTTCGGTGTTTCACAGCTCATCAGTGCGGAGCCATCAACAACTGTGGGTTTTTTTAAAAAGTTTTCATCATATTTTTATTTTAAAATATTTTTATAACGCATTTCGAGCTTAGGGTGTGCTCTCTTCAGATGTTTTCGTAAAAAGTTTTTCTTTAAAATGGTAGTTTGAAAAGTTATTTTTACCACCGCTGTTACTAAATGTGTTTTTCAGAGTGATGTGTGGTCTCAGACATTCTGTCTCCAACCGTAAGTGTTCAAAGTGTCCGGTCAAAGTTAGATTCAAAGAGGGCGCTTTTAGCCCATTTGGTGAAGGTTTTTATGTTTTTTTTAGTTTTTTTTTAAAGACCTTCTTTCCCCATGTATAGCACACACTCACACACGCATACATATACATACATGTACATGTACACATTTTAAAGAAAAACTTTTTACGAAAACATCTGAAGAGAGCACACCCTAAGCTCGAAACGCGTTATAAAAATATTTTAAAATAAAAATATGATGAAAACTTTTTTTTTTAAAAAAACCACAATTGTTGATGGCTACACTCTTTTAAATATACATTTTTTTCTCTCGTTGGAACTACACAACCATCACTTTAAATATATATATATATATATATATATATATATATTGCTATCATTTCCAGGACCAGCCATAAGTCGCTATGTATTTTCTTTAGTTTATAACTTTGTTGTTACTTAAGTATTTTCTTTTCTATTTTGTGTATCACTCAAAAGTAGAAATCCTACAGGGTGGAACGATAAATTTGTCGCCCTAAAGATTAAACACGACAGCTTTATTTTAAACCTTTTATTGAAAAAAAAAATAATTAAGGTAACTTGATTATGTAAACAACGAAAGCAGCCAACCAAACAGAACAACGCAAAAAAAAAAAAACATAAAAAAAAGAACACCAGTTGTAGCCAAAATTTGCAGGGCGCATTCTACATTATTACCCAATCAGTGGTTATCCAGGGAATTAATAGAAATAAGAAACCGTGAAAAAAAGTAAAGGGGAGGGGAAAGATAAGAAAAATAAAATAGGTTGTTATTGACTAAACGGTAATTGTAAAGTGTTTGATTAAACGCAGGTTAAACAGAAATAATGAATGAAAGTGTTAACGGAAATTAGTAAAATAAATTAAATGTGCAGACAATACATTGTAAGTATGTGATATGTAAAAATAAATTGGCAGAAAGGAAATATTGTAAAAATAAAGGTGAAAATAAATTTTTATAAAGTAGGAAATAATTGATATGTTTTGTAGATTAAAATTGAATGAAATAAGTTGTATGTAGATTAGAACAAAAAACAATGAATAGAAATGGCAGAAAGGAAAATGAAGAAAAATTTTGCAGACGATAATGGGTAGATGAATAATATATAAACACAAGAAAAATTAATTTATCGGAATACCGGTAGGTTTTATAACAGTCGAAAACTATAATTCACAAAAGTATTTGGGAGTCTTGTCATAAAATGTAGTAAAAGAAAGTATACCAAATAATAAAATGAGAAAATGAAGAAAATCACATTTACTGTGTGTGTTTACTGTTTATGTAAGTCAGCGGGTTTGGTTGCCATAACAACGTGACGGTAGTGAACGTGCGTGTGTGCGCGTGTTCTGGCTAGTGGTACTAATAATTTTGTAGGAGCGTTTGTTTTCGTGTAATTTAGTTTCGTATATATATATATATATAGAAATAAGTATTTTTAAATTTTATTTTGCTAGCTTTAAAAAATGTTTTAAAATTTTATCAGTCGACATAATTTATTTTTAAATATTGAAAAATTTCAGGAAAATTAATGTTTGCTAGATTTTCAAAACATGTGTGTCAACAGCTTAAAAAATCGTCTCTTCAAACATGTTCTATGTTTTAAAGAGGACGGTAGTCAACGTGTGTGTGTGTGCGTGTGTGCGACAGCGTTTGTTTTCTTGTTGTGTGTACGTGTAGCGCCAGAATGGCGGAGGTGGTGTCGGAGGTTGGAAGTTTCGTAATTTTGTAATTTGTAAATGGCAAGTTAGAAAAAAAATAAACCCTTCCAAGATTGACAATAAATAAGGCCATAATATTTTATGGTAAATTTAAGAGCGTAAGAACCATAGTTTTTTAGGAGATGTGATTATTGGATTAACCAATCAGAAATCGTCTGTGGCACAAGTGAACGTGTCTGTGTATCTGTCTGTCTGTGTACATTTCCCTACGCAATAACTCTGTCAATTTTAAGTCTACAGGCTCGAAATTTAATGTACAGGGCACTGAGATTTGGGAACATCAATGTGATCGGTTTTCGGCCAGAAATTTCGCTGTTAAGGGGTCAAAGTTCAACTATTTTACTTTTGAGAACTCTATCAAACTCCTCCGACAATTTTGGGTCTACACATTTGAAATTTTAGATATAGGTTCCTTGGACATGGATCTAACTTAATAACTTGATTTGAGCCCAAAACAATAAATGTTAAGGGGTCATAATAGGGGTCAAAGTTAAAAACATTAACCTTTTTTTTGTTGCTCAGCATAAACCTCCAAACACACGGGCAACGCCGGGCTGAAATGCTAGTATATATATATATATATATATATATATATATATATATATATATATATATATATATATATTTAAAAGATGACTATCGTTTGCATCAGTCGGATACGTTTTTTAAATAATAAAACTAAAGGAACAAACTTTTCTTTTTCCATATGAAGAAAAATGAAAAGAAATACATAATTAAAATAAAATATTTCATTGATCTTACAGAATTTACGTAAAACTATCGGGACTTGTGGAAATTTCTCAGCAGACTCTTTCATATGTAATATATTTATGTTGGCCTACTGTGGATGTTCAGCGTAAATGGAGACGCCCGAATATTATTGTAGCTCTTTTGTTAAAACTGTAAAAGTATTTATCTAAGCTACTCCTGTCGTAAAATGCACTTTAATATGATATTTTAATTTATGCGAATTTTGTATATATTGTTATAGATCCAATTTTCTATCGAGTCTTATATTCTATAAAAGTTGTGATTTCAAAAATAAGAATATACATTCATATGACTTGGATGCATAAGCTTGAAGTGAAACCGAAACAAAAACTCATGAAGAAAAAAACATATATGTGTTTATATAATTCGAGTTCCTTCAGATATAATCGAAACTGAAACCAAAACTTATCAAGAATTTTGGAAAAATTATTTATTTCAAGAAATGGAAGGTTTTAACAATTAAACGACAGTTACTCAGAAGTAAAAAAGATGTAAGAATGACACAAAACTAACACACACAATATCGTATGAATATATATATATATATATATATATATATATATATATATATATGTGTGTGTTTTTACAAAAAATCTGGGCAGACGGAAGCTATCTACTTAATTTCTTAAATAAATTCATTTTCATAATAGATACACATATAAACAGTGAGAAATAGATAGATAATCTTGTTCATAATGCTTTGAGTTACTACCATTCTATTTTGATTTCATTCAAAATTCATAAACTAGAACACATCTTTTAAAACATTCTTTTTGCAGAACTCAAAACGATCTCTTTCCTTCTATTTTATTCTCATATCAATACATTATTATTCTTTACTAGCAGAGCGCCTGACGTTGTCCGGTCATAGAATACGCTTAAATATTACATTTTAATTAATGCAGATTTCGTATTTATTATTATAGAGCCGTTTCTCTATTTTGTTTATTGTATTGTACCCATTATATAGTAGTGATTTCAAAAGCAATAAAAAAAAAATGACTTGGATGCCATCAGATAGAATCAAAACCAAAACATTCAGCACTCCAGTCTTAATCATTAGCATTAGATGGATAAGAAATAGTAAGAAAACTGTACCAACTTTGTTATATAAACGTATATGTGTGCAAAGTCAACTTAAGCCTGCTAAGTTCCAATTTTGACCATTTAGTAGTTATATATATATATATATATATATATATATATATATATATATATATATATATATATATAATCAACACCGGTCCACAAAAATGCAGTTATTTAACCCACCACGCACTTTGCATCTCGGAAAAGATGCAGTTCGAATAGAAACAAACAGACATAGTGAGTTTTATAAATTAGATTATTCTTACTTAAATAGAACAAAATATGCTTATTATTTTGTCATTTCATCTGTGTTTGTAGTATGTGGTCCCATATATGTAAATTTGATAATTACAGTTACAAAAAAGTCACTCTTTCTCTAAATGCTCATAGAGATATTTAAAATATTAGATAGTGGTTGAGTAGAGTGAAAGGTAGCCAGAAAAATACATACATAGCAAAGCGGAAGGTGGGTGACTTGTTCAGATACTTATGAATTACGGCTGATTAGAACAATGGAAACAAATTTTTTTTCGAGCATAACTCTATCCCAGAACTAAAGTACATTTTATCATGTATTTTGCGTTATTAACGTATGTAGGAAAAAAGTTAGGGAAATAAATGTGAATTCGGCCAAATTTGGCCCCGAATACATTAGGTTCCAGTGTTGTCATCCTCGCTTTATGGATTTCCGGTTCCTGACATATCTTGCTACATACAGATGACCAGATAAGAACGGATCCTTATGTTAACTACTATGAGATTTTCATCAGAACTCTGTTAGACAGGTAGACATGACACTAGCATATTACAATCACTCCTGCCATGATAAGAGAGCTGGTAGTGTTGCTAGGTGTAGTGAATAGGATTCAAACACTGCTCCAGTAATAAGATCACTGATGCCACTGAAAACGCCTAGGGCTACAGTTGAACTATTCTACATAATGTTGGTTATTTCTCATCTTGCCCTTGCGTTGTTTGTTTGCAACTCTGTGTTACTGGACTTTTCTTTTGCAAACTCATCCTTGTTAGGAGGTTCATAAACTTATACTATCTGGTTTATTTGGACCGCTTTTATAATCTTGAGTGTTTTTTTCATAAACTATTATGCCGTTATTAAGTTTCTAAATTTTGGAGATGAGGATTGGTTATTCGCATTATTTGGATTCTTTGGACTGCTTTTCTCCCCTAGGGTGTTATTTTCACAATGTTTCAGTTGTTTGCAATGAGCAGTGGCGCAGTGGTTATAGTACTCAAACAAAAACAATTGTAAAAGTGATATTCTCCTAAAGGCTGAAGGTTCAATTTTCAATGAGAGCGACAAAAATACAGTTGTGAATTACTTAGGGCATTTATCCAATCATGGTTGATAGAACGAGAGCATGCTACCCCCATGAAGTAAATAAAGTTTTCTGTTTGAAATTCCGCCCAGATTTCCGAGTTCAACAGAAATATTCCCAAGTTCGACAAGATACATCTAGATAGGTCGGAGTAACATTGACTGAAGCGTTGTTAAAATGACACTCAATATGAAAATAGTAGCCTGAAGAATCTAAATAATAACTTTCAGCCGATGTAACCTCCGTCCTCTTTTTCAAATGTATCTTGTCTCACTTGTAAATCTTTTTGTCAAATTTTACATTGCATGAAACGTTGTGAAAATAGCCCTCGGGATAAAAACAGTAGTCCGAATAACCAAGAAATACAAATTATCAATTCTCATCTCCAGATCCCAGGAAATTCTATAAAATGAAAGGCAGCCTTATTAGAAGATGATTTTAAATTAGTATTCAGATTTCTTTTGAAAGTTTATATATGTACACAAAAGATAAACTCGGCTCAAGATCGCAAAGTGCATGATTAACAAATCTATAAAATTATTTCAAAGTAAATCATTTTATCTGATGTGATTTTCTTTAGATTAAAGAAGAAAAAATTTGGAACTCAGATTAATTCTTACTGTGCAGTTTTCAGGCAGGTTTTATCACGAATGTTGAAAACAGTATAGAAAATGTGTAAGGAAAATCCTTTAAAAGTACTGCGCCCTTTGTAGATGTATAATGTTGCAGCAACGTAAAGCAATTCAATAACCAGTAAACACTAGTTCTGCATGGAATCCAACTAGCACGGTACCTAGACGGACGCGAACGATTACTCAGAATGGACCCAACAATCGGTTACTCAGAACGGTCCCAACAATGGTAAGATATGCTCACACCCACACGGCACGAGAAGCAACAGCAACACGATTCCCGACCAAGTCAATCATCGCCCTCTCAACGTCTTTCAGTCACCCGCTTTTATGGCCGTTGTAGGCCGGCTAAATTTGCATATTGCGAGAATTCATGTGACTTTGCGAGATATCATCCTTTACAAAAGACGGCGGCCGCCATCTTGATCTTTCTTTATCTATTTTCGGTCGGCGACGCCGAGCCGGTCCCGAGGTAAGTCTTTCCTTTTCGTCCGTCTCTCTTACGCACCCACACAACACACAAACACTTGTCTCCTGAATGCACATTACACTCCCCACTGATCTGATGATCACACAGGGAGCATTGCGAGGATGGCCTTTTAGTGCGTGTGCTTCTGCGAAGAGGTACATTCACTGGTTCAGATTCGGGCTCTGGATCTGGTTCCGCCTCATCAGACGAAGTATCAATATCAGTCTCTGGAGGGGGCTCACTGAATCCGTGTATCGGCAGCTCATCACTGGACGCTTCACTGCTTTCTTCTGTAGTTGTGTGATGCGCCTCGGTAGCTGGGCGAAGATCTCGCACATGTCGTGGGGTTCCATCAACCAACACAGACTGCTGGCTAATCACTCCAGATATTTGTTCTCACTTAAACTTGTCGGTGCACCGATTTCCTGGGGGCCGCACCCACACTGGATCTCCCACTTCATATCTGTTACATGTTCCCTTGTCGGCTGGCTGCGTAGTGTTGATTCCCTTCACTCCGACTCGGTATGTGTAAATAGCATTCACAGGTGCGGTTGAAGGAGACGTCCCATCCTTTGGCGTAATGTTATACCAATATGTGGCTTCCATAATAGTACATCGATTCCTGGTAGCAATTCTCTTGATGCTGCGATGGCTTCTTTCAGCAATGCCATTTCCTGACGGCACATGCGCACATCGCAACCGTAGTCGGACGCCCCACTCATCTATCAACTGCCGGACTTGCTGGCTACAAAACGCTGCATCATTGTCAGTCAGGAGCTCTTCCAGTGCACCTTGCTCAGAAAAAATGGATGATAGGTGGCGAACAACATTTGCCGAATCCTATCTGGTCATTTGCCACCACACCGCAAATCTCGTAGGCCCGCAATCAATGAGAGTTAGAAAGAGCTTGCCACTGTAATGGGTAATATCCATGGCCAGCCACTGCCACACACCCTCAACTCCCAATCGACCATTCTGCCATCGCTCTGGTGCAGGATCAATAGACTGGCAAGCCTCACAATTTCTGATGATCTGTCTGACATCCATCTTGGTCACTGCTGGGTATACACACCTCACAAAATAAAGGGTCCTCTTGATACCCAGATGTCCGCTCTGTGCATGAATTTTTTGTATTTGACATGGGTCGATTGCAACTGCACAAGATCGAGCAGTAATCTCCATTCCCATCTTTGCGGCTTCATACCATTTGTGAGGTACTCTGGTCAATTGGTCAGCACGATTACAATTTGATGGCACCAGAGTGACGCTCAGTGATAGCCCATACTCAGATACCAGGTTTTTTAGCGTGTCTAGCCTTCTCCGTATTAACATTTCGCTTGCTGCCTTGGTACGGATTCGTGTCCATCCTGAAAGTGTGTCAGACACCCAGTGATAGACACAGAGAGAATCTGTGTACAAGGTCAACTTCTTAGACTGCCACTGCAGGGCCAGATTTATCCCCTTTACAACGGCGTCCAGCTCTACCAGGTTGATATACTGAGAATCTGTTACAGGCCGCAGCCAACATGCATCTTCGAACACGTTTCTTCCTTGCTCCAACGCCAAAGAACTGGCATCAACCCACACACCTACGTTGTCTCTGTTAACACACCACCGCCCACAGGCAGGGTCCTTCTTGTTCACTCTCTCCAGTGTCTCTTTAATCATCAGAGTTAGTAGGACATCATCGGATATGTCATCCTAACCCGTGGTTGTTAAATTTGCTCTGCGTTTAATTACACCACAGGCCGGTAGGTGACCAACAAGTTTTCCACACCAAGAAAAAACGGTCCGCCTTGTAACGATGTTGGGGATGCTTGGAATTTCGCTGCCACGCCTCCATTGTAGGGTGCCATCTTCCTCATAGACATCCAATCCCAATACACGTGCTCCTTCCCTCAAACGTTCGGGATTCTTGCATTCCAAACTGAGCCAACTTTTCTTTGACACACGACGCAGACTGTACATCTTCATTGACGTATACGTCATCAATGTAAGCTGACGTTGAGTCCGTCATAGGCTTTTCTTGGGACAATAGTCTTCATAATCTGTGGTGTCACATTTAGGCCAAAGTCGAGGCGTGTAAGGCAGTACCTCTGCCCCTGGAACCAAACTGTCTGGAACAGCCACAACGTCTCATCAACTTGCACCTGAAAATAGGCTTTTCGCAAATCCAATATCGAGACATTAGTGCCTTTCTGACGCCATTCCCTCAACTTGCTGGCGCATATGTCAGCATTGGCAGTGTAGGCTTCAATATGCTTGTTAAGCTCCCTATAGTTCAGCACCGGCCGTACTTTCAACTTGTTATGCTGGACTACTGCCATCAAGGGTATTAGACCCTTGGGAGGCCCAAGCTTGTCCTCAGGGTAGGGGATTAACCAGCCATCTTGGATCCACGCCTTTAGTTCCCTTTCATATTCTGCTCTGACCTCACTGGGTATAGGGTACTCTGCAACCCCATTCTTGAGTTTAGTCGGTGCCCTTCCCTCAGTCCACTTCCAAGATGCAATCCAGGCCCTCTTGCGAGAGTCGTAGTCCACTGTAAAATCCAGCTGATCGATGTGGAGCACTGAACACACTGGGGCCTCCAAGAATCGCACTTTTCCATCCCGATGAATTCCGACTCCCCCCAGCGCCTTGATGGCATCGTATCCGAGCAACAGGTCAAACCCTAGGAGATTTCCTTGGGTCACGAGCACATTGATCTTAGTGGCTGCACCGGTGTCCGTGTAGACCTCGACAGTTCCAGCTCCACAGCATGTCTGGGTCTCGCCTCCTATCGTGGTGACTTTGATCTTTCTGTTAGTCCAACTTGGACAAAGCCTGGCGCTCACTATAGTATGCGAACAGTTTGAGTCGAGAAGTGCTGAGCAGGGTATCCTGTTTACGTAGACGGTCATCACTGGTTGCGCCTTGTTCAAATTTTGCTCGGGGAGCAGGGCGGCGCTGACGTCCTCTCCCCTAATACGTTTCCCACACAGTTTTGGGCTAGATGCCCCAAACCACCACAATTAAAACAGCTTACACACACCCTGTTGATGCAATTCCTTGCAAAATGTCCGCGTCGGCCGCAGTGAAAACATTTCCCATTGCTTGCAGGGTTCTGATTCGGAATCTCCCGAGCGCCAATCTGGCCTGTCTGTGTTGCCATCACAACTCGTTCCACCAGGTCCTTCTCATCTTTGATGATGGCTCGAGCACGTTCCATCAAGTGTTCCATGGGCATTGTTGAAACGCTGGTTGAGGCTCTCAATAGCTGCTTCACCCGAGTGGGAAGGCCCGCCACAAACGCGTCCGCGAGCGTCCGCTCCGATACCCCTCCACCGAATAGGACTGCGAGTTTCTTTAACTCCGCGAAGAAAACGTCCACGCTTTCCTCCGGTAGAATTTTTCGGGAACCAAACTTTTCATAGGCCATACAAAGATCCATGGCGAATGCCTTGTACAGCGCAGCTTTGATTGCAGTGACATCTCCCTTTTCGGCAGCACTGAGTTGCTGATACACACTCAAGGCACTCCCAGCCAATCTCAGGGGAATCACAGTGTGTACCCTTTTCACCTCACAAAGGTCGCACGTCAGCTCGACCCTTTCAACCCAGTCGACAATGGACGTGGACCCGTCAAACTCAGGTATGAGCTTTAAGTCGAATTTCGACTCGGTCATAGTCCTAGAGGGCAAATAGCCGAAATAACTTGTAGAAAATGTGTAAGGAAAGTCCTGTAAAATTACTGCACCCTCTGTAGATGTATAATGTTGCAGCAATGTAAAGCAATTCAATAACCAGTAAACACCAGTTCTGCATGGAATCCAATTAGCAAGATATCTAGACGGAACAATCGGTTACTCAGAACGGTCCCAACAACGGTAAGATATGCTCACACCCACACGGTACGAGAAGCAACAGTAACACGATTCCCAACCAAGTCAATCATCGCCCTCTCAACGTCTTTCAATCACCCGCTTTTATGGCTGTTGCAGGCTGGCTAAATTTGCATATTGCGAGAATTCATGTGACTTTGCGAGATATCATCTTTTACAAAAGACGGCGGCCGCCATCTTGATCTTTCTTTCTCTATTTTCGGTCGGTGACTCCGAGCCGTCCACGAGGTAAGTCTTTCCTTTTTGTCCGTCTCTCTTACACACCAACACAACACACAAACACGCGGGCGCTTGTCTCCTGGATGCACATTACAAACAGTGTGTTAATGAGATAAAGAATAGTGTTCAAAAGTGAATATTTTTTTCAGGTGCAACATGAACTTGGAGAATGTTAGAGTGCAAGAATCTTGATCACAAAAAATATAGACGCAGATGTGAACTAAATTTTTACTGGCCTATTCGGCATAATGTTCAGAGTGTTTGTTAATGGACCGGGAAACTAGGGTTCGATTCTCGATAGTCATACTAAAGACTTTAAAAAAAAAATGATACTTGATGCCCGATTGCTAAACACTTAACATTATGAGTGGAAAAGAGTGACATTCTCTCCTATACTTACCTTACAGTAGCTAATGAGACTACAGTTGAATCCTTTTTTATAAACTAGATTAATAAATGATTTTATCTCACTCCCTATCACTAATTGTTACGTTTCCAACCCGTTTCCCTGACCAGGAAGAACAACACGCATCACTTCTAGATCTGTTTTTGACCACAGTTCCCGATGACTGCATAACGAAGGCCCACAGCCCACTCGGGAACGCTGATCATGCAGTGATAATGGTTGAAATCGCCCTAAACTCTAGACCCAAAACTGAAGAGCCAGTGCTCAAAACAACGAGATATTATAATAAGGCTGACTGGGAAGCCATCAGGGAACTAATTAGAGATGCTCCATGGAAAAATATTTTCTCTCTCCCTGCTGAACAATGTGCAAACGAGACCACTGACTGATTCAAAACTGCAATCGAAGCGCATGTTCCCATGCGGAAGTTTTATAGTAAGCCCCACTCTCCCCAATGGTTTACGTCGACTTGTGCAACTGCCATTACTCAAAAGCAGCATGCATACCGTAGGTTTAACTGACATAAGTCCAGTTCAAACAGACTGAAGTATATAGAAGCTAGAAATAACGTTAAGAAAGAAATAGCGACAGCTAAGAGAGAATTTACGGAAACCACTAAAAAGCGCATTGAAGCACAAAAACTAGGAACTCGAGACTTCTGGAAAATCTACAACAGTGTAGTAAATAATGGGCAATCAATAATTCCCCCACTAACCAACAATCACGAGGTTGTCTCCTCAGCAACCGACAAGGCTAACATGCTTGCCAGTCGGTTTGCCTCAAACTCCACACTGGACCCTTCCAACCACCCCCTACCTGACTTTCCTATGCGGACAGACGCCACACTAGACGATCTGAAAACCACCCCTGCTCAGGTGCATGCTATCATAAAAAACCTTGACACCTCAAAAGCATGTGGACCCGATCTTATCCCAGCTGTGCTATTAAAAAAGTGCTCAGCCGAAGTAGCTCCAGTTCTCTCTAAACTCTACAACAAATGTCTTAATGAAGCTTGCTTTCCGGGCTGTTGGAAAACTGCTTCTGTTGTACCAGTATTCAAGAATTCTGGCGAAAGGACTGACCCATCAAATTATCGCCCCATTAGCCTCCTCCCACTTTTTGCCAAAATATTTGAGACCATAATTAACCATGCTCTAGTCCATCATCTTACAGATGCTAAACTACTGACTGACAAACAATATGGATTTAGACAAGCCCGTTCCACAGCAGACATCCTCACTGTGATCTCTGAACGTATATACCATTCACTGGACAAAGCGGGGGAAGGCAGAGCGGTAGCTCTAGATATATCTAAGGCTTTTGACAGGGTATGGCATGAGGGTCTCCTCAGTAAAATCAGATCATACGGTATCACTGGTAGAATACTTAACATAATTAAATCCTTCTTAGATAAGAGAAAAATCCAGGTAGTCCTCGACGGTCGCACATCTAAACAATATGATATAAATGCGAGAGTGCCCCAGGGTTCTATCCTTGGACCTCTATTGTTCCTGATATTCATAAATGACCTCCCCGACAACATTGCCTCTGAGATGGGTATATATGCTGATGACACTACACTCTATGGCAGACACGACAGGAAGACAAATGAACACATTTCTAAAGAAATGGCAGAAACACTAGAGGAAGACCTCCAATCTGTAGTGGAATGGGGACAAAAGTGGTTGGTCGCGTTCAATGCTGCCAAGACTAAACTAGTTTCATTCAATAATTACAAGAAACCCTCTCTACCACCCATAGCAATGGCCAACGACTCTTTATCTGAGAGTCCATCTTTCAAACTCCTTGGCCTAACGTTCACAGGAAACATGAGTTGGAACAATTACATTGAAGGCATTGCCAGGGCCGCTGCAAGAAAGGTAGGCTCTCTCTACCGTGCTAGAAAACTACTAACACCCGAAAGTATCCTGTACCTCTATAAGGCCACCATTCGCCCATGTATGGAGTATTAATGTCACATTTGGGCTGGTGCATCTGCTACTAGTCTCTCGCTCCTTGACAAGGTTCAAAAGAGAGTCGCAAACCTGATAGGCCCTGAACTGGCATCTAAGCTTCAGCCTCTGTCCCATCGACGAAATGTTGCATCCCTCTGCCTTTTCTACAAGTATTTTAGTGGTGAATGCTCTGACGAACTGCAATCACTTGTGCCCCCACGACGCGAGCACCCTCGACAAACCCGACAGGCTACTAGATCCCACCCCCACACTGTAGGGGTCCCTAGATCTAAAAGATCTTTTTACTCCAATAGTTTCTTCCCCAGAACCGCAAGACTCTGGAATTCCATTCCAGGTCCCTGCTTCCCCAACAGTACTGACGTGCAGAAGTTCAAGTGTAACGTGAACCGACACCTTGCTGCCCAAATCCCTACATAGTACCCCAGTAGTTGTTGCCCCTGATAGTAGCCCCCTACACCAAAGTGGCAATTTGCCTTGTTTGGGGTGAAAATGTAATAAAAAAATATAATTCTAAATTCTTGTAATAATTCCAGTCAACCATTTCCCTTACTTTCTATCTGTATCTAAATCTACACAAAAATTCCATGAGCAAAGTTTCGTTCCGAGAACTACTTCTTAGCTGACTATTACATGGTCGTTTTCAAGTCTAATGTAAACAAGTTCTTGTGGAGCAGTACTGTTAAATAAGCAAATTCTACCCAACTTTTATCATTACTAATCATCACGATATTGTCTCATCTGCCATTTCACACACATTAGTCTGTATCCTCGAGTGGCCTTTGCACCTTGATAAATGGCATACTAGTAAAAAGAAATATGTAATGATGCCCAACGAACGTAGCGATTTAAACTGCCAATATTTCTTTTCTTAGAAAAATCAGAAAGGTAGACGTCTTTCTTATGGTGGATGTATCGAATTTCACAAATACTAAAAAAAAAGCTATTATCTGAGTTAGAGCAGAAGATACTAAGACTCAACACATGTGACAAATCAATCAGTTTTGACTACACATTGTTTTGAAACTAACAGAACAAAAAAATATAAAAACTGATATTTTCACAATTCGAGAGTTTGGCAGAAAATGTATTATTTAGGTGTTGTAGCTTTGCATATATCAAGGCAAACAAAGAGATAGAGTTAACAAAAAGTGTGTTCACAAAAATATGTTACATAGATACACGTCATGAGTCTGAAGGCCATAACTGCCACGAATCTCTACTCAATAACGTAGTAAATGCAGGTATATGCATAGTTGCTGGGTAAGTCCATTATTATTAAATGTTTACAGTTTACATGTAATCTTATTAGAAAAAATAATTGACAGCATCATCTCGACATTTTATATTCATCTTGTTCTATTTGCTAGAAACCACTCCCTTTCGCCTACAGTCTTTTTATAACGTCTTTTACAGCAACTAATTCATTGTAATACAAGTCAATGAATATCAAACTACACGCTTCCATGATTCTTAAAGATTTCACATAAACCCGTGCTCAGATCGGTATTCGCATCCCTAGACTTCTAGGCACAACTAACCCTTCAAACACAGCTAGATGCAGTTGTCACTCACTACACTTCAACCTAAATCGTATTTTAATCTTTTAATTTCCCGACGAGGAAACTTTTATGAAGCCCAACCCGAATTGTAATTCAGTCGTAATTTCACAACGACAACGCTTTATGTAAAGTACAACCTGAACTGTATTTTTAATCGCTCCATTTCACAATGACGACGTTTTCATAAAGTCTGTCAGTTTCCTTTTCTGCCAGAACAACATATTTTGGTACAAGTTTGAAGGGGTTCCAGGTAAAATTCGTCATACAGTAGGTCCAAAGTCTTCTGGTGGCGTTTCACTTAACTCGTTAGAAATGCGTTTAATGAATCTGATTCAAGTAGATCACACAATCGATCCTGTTCTTGATTGTTCCTTGCTCCCAGAAAGTATTATTATCTTTGTGCATCTTCCGGCATATAATTCTTCTTGGGAACAGTTGTCTTTTCAGGTTTTACTTGTTTCGGCAATAGTTTGTCAGAAACTGGCCATATTTTTCTCATGAACATCACTTCTGCTGAAGACATCTAATGAGATTAACCGTAGTCCTCGGCGCAAGAGGGTCCGTGTGGGCCTGGCGTGCGGGGTGGTGGCTGATCCTGTGGTCGGGGCAGCGGAAGAAAGAGTTCCAAGATGGCGCCTGCTTGCTTTTATTAGAGACGGAATCTCGCAGGATCGCAAATTAGCTAGGCCATCTTGAGGAATAAAAATCGGTCCATTGGAGGTGCGAGGCAGTTGGGTTCTGACGTTCGTGGCGATCAGTACAGTGACCGTTGGGTTCCGTTAGTGACCATTGGGTTCCGTTTCGATTTGTGCAGTCAGCTGAGCTTTGTTAATTACCTTCGCGCCGTGGCTGTCATTGTTTGTTGGTTCGCTGTGTGTTGCCGTGGTTCTTCAGTGAAACGCTTCGTCGCCCACGAGGAGACTCCCCGTCTCCTACACGTCGGAAACTACACAAGATACTCTTACAGATGGTGTTCTCATTAGGCTTTATGCGGCACACCTGAAGAAATTGTTACAATGCTTTTTCGAATGGAGTGTCATTGTCTCTTCAAAACCCTCTCCAATGTGTCCATAAATCTTTCTACCTGTCTATTTGATCTGGGGTGGTAAGTCAGAGTTGTGATGTTGTCCGCTTGGAAGTCTTCCATGAACTCTTTAAAGTCCCCGGATGTAAACTGAGTTCCGTTATCTGATGCTAAACAGTCGACCACTCCGAATCGTGTGAATAACTCATGAAGAGTTTTTATAGTGAAGTCAGTAGTTGGGCTTTTGCATCTAAAGATTTCAGCCTACTTAGAGAAGCTGTCAACTACTATGAAGTAGTACTGTCCATCAAGTGATCCCTCCATGTGTATCCATGACGATGGGTAGTCAGCTCAAGGCCATGGGCTAAATTGAATTGGTGGTGCTTTAGCAGCTAGTGCACATCCTCTGCATACTTTCATCTTCAATATCCTTGTCCATGTTTCTCCACTACACATGTGAACGCGTTAAACTGTTCATTCTAGTGGCGCCAGGGTGTTCTGTGTGAAAATCTTTTAAGATTTTTTTTTTTGGGGGGGGGGTCGCTGGAGCAACTACCTCTCCCTATTTCATAATACCTGATCGCATGTTTAGAAAACTTCTGCTACTTCTTCATCAGTCTGCAATTTTTCCTTATTTTTTCTAACAAAATCGTCGCTTTCGGCTTCTTTCCTTATATTATCCAGAGTTTTTGGTTTCTCTTATAAAATCGTCGCTTTCATCTTCTTTCCAGAGTAACAGGAAGTTCTTTCACAGTGTTGCATAGGATCGAACTATAATCTCTCTCTGATCGTAGTGATGGGATCACCGAGTCTTCAAGTAGTTCATAATTCTTTCTGCGTGTCCTAATTTCTTTGAAGGAAGGAATTCCATATCAAAGTCGTAATTTAGTAGGATTGTTGCCTATCTTTAGAGCTTGTTTGCCATATGTGCAGGTAACCCGTTCTTCAAACCAAAAATAGAGATCAGCGGCTTGCGGTCCAGTTGAAGTTTGAAATGTCGCCCATGGAGAAATCTGTGAAATCTTGTTACTGCAAAAATGAAGCTTAAGGATTCTTTCTGTCTGAGAATAATTTCTTTCTGATATCGGTTTCATAGAACCGTTCGTGCATTTTGTGCAGGATACATACACTGATTCCATATGCGCTCGTGTCACTTGCAACGATAATATCTAAACCAGGGTTGTAATGAGTGAGGAATAGTTTCAATGTGAGCACCTCTTTTAGCTTTTGAGACGCCATCTTGCATTCCGTGGTCCAGTTCCAAACCTTGTCCTTCCTAAGGTGTTCATTTAAAGGTACACGCAATGTGTGCATATTAGGAATGAAGGTTTGATAGTAATTAGCTAAGCCTAAAAATTTTGCAGTGTTGTTATGTCGTGTGGCCTAGGCATTTTTTAATTGCTATGGACCTTTCTGATTCGGGTCGTCTACTATTCCTATCTACTATCTGCCCAAGGTATTTTAATTGGTCGAGAAAAAATTCACATTTGGTATTTTTAAGTGTAAAGTCGTACTCGTTTATCTTTTCAAACATCTGAAAACGTTTTTTCTATGTTTCTCTATAGATTCGCTTTTCATTAGAATATCGTCCAGGTATCAAGGTCGCTTAACACCATGTCGATTATCTGTTGAAAGTTAGCTGATCCCAAAAGCTAACCTATTGAACTTAAATAGTCCCTTTTGAGTGGTAATGCACAAAAGTGTTGATCTTTCTTCTTCAACAAGAATCTGGAGGTACGCTTTGCTCAGATCTATTTTCGAGAATATTTTCCCTCCATTTAGTTTTGTAAAAACTTCCTCGTGGTTGGTCAACAGATAATGAGGATCCTTAAGTGCGGCATTCAACTCTGTGCAGACTGATATCGTTTGATTTTATCTTTACATACACGGTGGGGGCAGCCCACTCACTGTAGTCGACTGAAATCTAAATTCCTGCTTCGGCGAGTCTGTCTAGTTCTACATCAATCTTTTGTATAGAGGCAAACGGTAAGCTGCACTTCTTTTTGAAGACTGGGGTAGCATTGTCTTGTAACTTGAACTTCACCTCTATTTTTTGTACAGTGGCCTAGTTTGTCTGAAAAACCGGAATGACTCCTTCAGGTCTTTTTTTTTTTTTTTTTTTTATTTTTCAGCTTTGGCTGTAAGATTGTCAACTTTTTGATAAAAATCCCCAATGGGTGGGTCTCAGAGTTCAAATTTTTGGATCCAGTCTGTCGCAAAAAGGTTATTAGTATTTTTTAATGCAAACACCTTGAGATTCAGTGTTTTTCCCTTCAACGTTACGCTAGTGGTAACTTGACATTTGAATCTTATTCTTTCGCCTGTTATTGAACGAGACACTTTTTTGGTTTTCATCATCTTTGGTTTTCCGATTTTGTACTAACTATGGTGGTTTATGATGGACAAATCCGACCCACTGTCAAGTTGAAGTCTAATATTTTTACAGTCATGTACTTCTGTGAATTTTCGTCTTCTGTTTGAGTCCCCGTTGTTTTTATGTAGGTCCTGTGGAGTCCTTTGTTCTGCAATGTGAGGCTTTGTGTCCGTTGCAACTGCATCAATCACATTTCCGGGACTGGTATGAACTATCCTTCTGCCAGTCGAGTTCACCACATCCTGGGCATGGGTAATGAGGTAACTCAGTTTTCTTTGGGAATTTTTTTCCCGAGAGTTATGTTTGGCTTTTACTTGAGTGTTTGGAGAGGAAGATTTTTGTTATTTGTACCTTTCTTCTGTATGCTACACCTGCCTCTTCTATATTTTTGGAGTTTTTCTTTTCCAAGATGTTTTTTTGGAATTCCTCAGCCAATTTTTTAGTAGTTATATTTAGTTCATTTTCCAATCTGTTTAGTGCCCAGTATCTGAGTTCAGCGTCATTGGTTGACACTAAGTCTTGAATAAAAATCAGGACCTTGAAGTTTTCGGTCATCAATAAGGATAGTCCGAAGTCGTCATAGTGTCTATTTATGACTGAAGCAAATGTTGTATAATCTTAGTCGTCTTTGTGAGACAGGTTAATGCATCTCCATCTACAGTGCCAGCAAAAAGAAAGTCCACACTTGTAATTTTTTAAAAAACTGCAAATTTAAGCTAAATTTATGTAACTGTTTAAATAACCTATACCTCATTTGATTAGCCTTTTATTCCTCTATTATTTTTCCTGTTCATATTTGACTTAATTGAAATATTCTAGTGTTCACGTCAATTTAAAAAATAACTTGAAATTGAGGAGGCAAAAAGAAAGTCTGCAGCAACAAATTCATTTAAAACCAGCTTAAATTATCGCCCCTAAATCAATTCAAAATATCTACCAACAGACAACAAAGCATCTCTAATCGTAGTTGTTGTTCCAGGCCACAAAACGTAACATTTAGTCCATATGCCACGACTTTCTCTTGGTGATCGTCAGGGGCTCATTAATCAATTAATTGAAATGGTATGAGAAAGCGGTACAAAAGACTGTGCAAAAGCACCAAAACACCGGCAGTGTTCGTGATGGCCCTAAATCTGGTCATACTAGAGTTACTTCTAATAGGGAAGACAATGCTATCAAGATCTGCAGTCGAAGAAACAGATTTGAAACGGCTCCCCAAATCCAACAACAGTGAAATCTTGTTAAAAAGTGCTCTCTTTCTACTGTCAAGAATAGATTAAAGGAATTTAATTTGCGAGGATATGTTGCAAGATGCAAGCCAAAAATTTCTGTAAAGAACAGAAAGCACCGTCTGGACTTCGTCAGATGCAATGAAGATCATGACTCTTCATATTAGTTAAAATGCTTTTTAGTGACAAAAGCAAGTTCAATAGGCTAGACAGTGATGGTAGGCAGTACGTCTGTCTTTAATTTAATTTAATCCTAGGTGCTCAGTTTCAACGCTGCCAGGTGGTGGAGGTTCAGTTTTGGTGTGGAGCATTATAAGTACCAATGGTCCAGGGCCTATAGTTCGCTTGCAAAGTCGAATTAATTCGACCAAATACATTAATATGTTGACTGAGCATTTTTCATCTTACTTGGGTCAGAATTTAGATGATAATCCCATCTCCATGCAGGGTAATGCTCCCATTCACACAGCTGTCAATGTCAAGAGATTCCTGGAAGAGCATGATATTCTGTGTTTGGATTGGCCTGCATAATCTCCAGACTTCAATGCTATCGAAAACGTATGTCATAACATCAAGCAATAGCTATGCAATGATAAACTCTCAAATTGGTTAGAACTTTGGACAAAAATTAAAGAAAAGTGAGTTGCCCTTTCCCCGGAGTATTGCTGCAGTCTAATTCAAGAACTTCCCAAAATATTGTAGGCTGTCAAATTACAGAAGGGTTATTCTACTAAATATTAACTAGTTCATTGTGTTCCTGTTGTATTTGTGTTGTATTAATGTTCTAAAGTTACATTTAAATAACAATTTTCGATTGTGCGAACTTTCTTTTTGCATCCTCAATTTAAAGTTATTTTTTTAAATTTACGTGAACACTAGAATATTTCAATTAAAAAATCAAATATGAACAGGTAAAATTATAGAAGAATAAAAGACCAATCAAATGAGGTATAGTTGGTTTAAACAGTTGCATTAAATTTAGCTTAAATTTGCAGTTTTTGCAAAAATTACAAGTGTGGACTTTCTTTTTGCCGCGTGTGCTTAATAGAATAAGCTTATTTTTGGAGAGTATAATTCCAAAGATTTCACTGTCTTGTCAAAGGACATTTACTCGTCTGTTTCGAGATGATGTAGGTCCCAAGTTTTGTAATAAAAGATGAACCTTTTTCTGCTCGCTCTATGACTTGCAATCAATTCTGAATTCATCACCAAATCTGCGAAAATAGGCGTCAAAAGTCCACTCCTCTTCAGGACGAGAGTGAAATGTTTCTAATGTTGACCATATTGCGATTTGGGAAAAACCTTGTCCGACTCTTTGCTTACTTTTTTTTTGCTATTACTTTAGTTGATAGCTCCGATATTTTTGTTGCCTGTGACTGCATTTCCAGTATTTTTTCGCTGAATTGCCTTCTTTCCTCTTCTCTTTCTCTTTCTTCCTCTTCTTTCTTCTTCTGTTTGCTTCTGTAATTCGAAAGTCTGAGTCCGCTGTAAACATATTATTTTAATTCGTTGCCTTGAAAGTTCTTCCATTTTGACAAAATAGACTCACAAGACAAATCTGGGTCTAAGAAATGCTAAACAGAAAAACCGTGACTTTACGGAGATGATATGCCAAATTAATATTCATACGGAATAAAAATCACGTACATGTGGTTTTAACAACAAAACTGTTAAATTTTCCACAGAGAACAAAAGACACTTGATAATTTATTTTAACTCTCGTTCGCCAAAAATATGAAGCATTTTGCGTCCAGAAGAATTTAGAATAATAAAACGAATTGAAAGCAAAAATCCAGTCGAGTATTTTCGTTGTTGTCCTGAATTCTCGTAATGAAATGAATGCGGTTTCAATCCTTCGTAGAGCTGATATACTTTTTTTTTCTTTTCTCGTTGTTTTACCAAGAAAACGAAAATCATGCAGACTATTGACAGAGAAATTTTTATCAAATATATTCTGTAACCAGAATATGGCTTCTTGCACACAGGAAAAATTACGATATCTGCACAAGCTATCTTTGCAAATTCGGTCAGCTCGAAAGAAAAAAAAAAACTAGTTGCTTTTTCTTTCTGTGTGCGCTTTAAAAGCAAAAGTGTTCACTTTTAACAAACAGGCCAAAAGTAAAGGCTTTTGGATAAAGAAAAAAAAGTCTGGGGCAATAAATGTATCCTATTTTAAAATTGAAACAAACCGAACGTTAGAAATGAATTAGATCAATTCTTTTTAGCAATAGATATCATTGTATATATTTTTCTACTCACGGCTTTTTTTGAAAAATAAACTTTTCCAAGGTGAGGTCGCTTTGTGAAGCCAATATTTACTTTTTCAGTGAAGGTAGGAAAATATCAGTTTGTTAAACAGAAGTCCGTTGTTTATCTAAAGGAGATCCTTATGTGTTCTTTTTTCGAATCAATACGTCGCTAATGTTAATGCCCTGGTTAAGGGTCATAATATTTAGGTAAAAAAGTTCGGGTGCTCACTACGATCGGTTAAACTACATGTGTTCTCTCCCGCTCGATAGCAGAAATGTCTGGCTTACATAGTGTCAGACGGCTCCATATTATCATGAATATCGGGGTAATAACTACCTCAGAACAAAAGCAAATACTTGACAGCATGCTTACCACATTTTACATTCGTTTCGTTCTAGGTTCCATCAATAACTCCCCCGTCCTTTCATGTACAGTCTTTTCATAATGTTTTTTTTTAGAGCAGCTAATTTATTGATATGTAAATCAATGAATATCAAACTATATTATCCCATAACACTAGACCTGTTAGCCGTTTGCTCACTTATCCAAACATCTAATCATTCCTTTGCTTCTGTCTTGGGAATGAGACACTAATTTGGTAACTTCGGGAACACGCTTTTGTCACATTCTTGGTAACTTTTCAATTTATCGGTTAAATACAATCCGTCTTATGGTATGGCATGAAATTGTATTTAGATGTATACACATGCAATATATGCTATAAATAGTTGAAGCAAACACCATAAATGAATATATATTACTTTAATACTGAGTCACGACTTATCAAGGCCAAAAATACACTCGATAATAAGGATTAATGAGATTGAATGATTGTCTGGTGAGTGATAAAGAATAATCATTTTCCTCTCATAATAATGGAATGAACACAGTTTGATTACTTATGGCAATATTTTCTGCAATTGAATTTGAAGATGACCATGTTGTAGTTTACTGGGAAGAAATTCTCATGATAATGTGTTTCACAGATGGGAAGGTTCTTTTCATGGCAATTTCTCCTGACACACAGAAGTAGAAAGCAAAGACTTTTTTCTTTTGGGATAGAAAATGAAATCTTGCTGTGAATTTCTTACAAAGAGAAACGAAAGATTGGTATCAATCTACTATCCTCCATAGAACTAACGACAGAGTAGAAAGAGACTAATAACGTCTCTTCTGTGAGAAAGAAGCTATAAACAACAGGAGAGATCACCCCTCACGAGATTTGGAAGTTGATTTTGAACTCTATCGTGGCGGGAAACATGTGATAGCAATAATTCACCTGAGAACTTATCTAACTTTCATATAGTTAGAGGATTGTATTAAGTCAGATACGTTTTAGTGTGTAGAAGAATGATTCTACCGTTTTTCAAGCGATATTAGCAACAGATTTGATGTAAGTCTTCATTGTAAATCTGAAGAAAAACTGAGTACTGGGAGCTTATCAAAATTATAGCTTCCTTTGAAAAAAAGATATTCGTTTTGACTGAGGCAGCACAAAGCATAAGATTTTTGTGAAAATGATTTAATTTATTTCTGATTTTCTTTTATTAATTAATTTCTATGGCAGATATTCATTTTTAACTAAACCGGCATATTGTCAGAGGAAACTACAACAACATCAAGGAAACGAGAGTTCACATTTATAATTATCCATTTGCTATACTTTTCCTTTCTTCCACTCGTTACTCCGTCTCAATTTATATTCTACAGCTTCGTTTTTAATTTTTTCTGTTATCTTTCATTTCGTTTCTATAGCTATTAAAATTATTATATTTTGCTTCATCTTCTTCTTTCCACGCTTCATTCATCTCATTTGAAGATTTCAGATTTTCTTCATTCCTTTGACTTCGCAATTCCTTGTCTACCTTCATCAAGTGACATGAATGCCTCCTGAAAATGCTCCTCGATATCTAATCACATTGACATTTTTCCCCAAAACTTATGCAAACAACGTCATCTGTTGTAGTTTCGTCTTCTATAGTGGATACGGTCACCTGTCATAAATCCTTCATCTACATGTCTTTACATTATATCTCAAGGCTTTCTGAATTCTTTCACTTGATTCAGCTTCCATGAAGGTTTTCTTTGATACATGTAGGACAGTTAAATTTATACTAATTATATCACTGGTTCTTGCAGTTGCCAATGCAGATAATTCAAGAGTTTTAATATTTGACTCAAATATATGCTCATTTAGACTATATTCAGAATAATTTGAAGTGCATTTTTAGCACTAACAGCTCAAGCTAAAGCTATTCCTCACTCACATTTTTCATAAGCTAATGTTTTCCATAGCTCCAGCAATTATCACAGTACCATTGCTAAATGAACTTTGTGCAGCTGTCGTGCATATTCTGATATTCTATTTTTCGTTCATGTATCGGTAGCCTTCATTATTAGACTTTCCTCCATTATCACTTAAAAGCAGGTTGAGAGCTCCGAAATTAGAAATACCTTATGAATAATTTCTTGACTTTTCTTTGTCTTAATTGATTTTCTTGCAAAGTATCTAGTATATTATATTAATTAGGAGCAGAATCCATTGGTTATGCTGATATTCTTTTAAATCCAAACATACGATGTCATTAAACCTATTACCAACAGCGAATCGTACAATTGGTCGAGGAAGGATCTTCTAGACCTCTGGCAAACTGAAGAAGAATCACAAACATCTTTTTATCTGATTCAGAATTTGTTGTCATGAAATACTTTACTGCCTTTGTGACCTCACATAACCCCACTGACAAGTCGCCGACTCCGAATGTCGAATGTGCTATGGATTGTTCATTCATCTTCTTATCTTCTTATACCCGTATTATCATTTCCTCACTAGTGACTGTCGATGAGGGTACACGCGAGTCCACAAGTAGAAAAAAAAAAACAAAAAAACACAGACGTTGGTGCTTCACATCTATATCGGTTGCAATCTGCCCTTTACACGTTGAGGTCCACATTTATATCTACTGTCGAGACCGTGTGAGTCTATTGCCATATTGCCATCAGTTCATCTCTCCATTACCCTTGCGACTAACTGCTTTAGATCTTAACCAAAATCTAACTGCCAACCTCGAAGTTCACGCCTCAACTAAATACACGTACGATTGCTCCCTATTAAGTGTGGTTCCTATTGATTGTTTCCTACCTATTAGTCATCCAGTCATCCAGTCATTTGTCGTATTCTGAATTAAACCCTACCCTTATTTCTTTTTGTCTACATTAGAACAAATTCCTATCCATTGTCTATTGATAAGTTATTTTATTACTCGCTCAACCTACTTCTTTCTTTTTGTCATTTATCCTTTGTCATTTTCCTACCTCTTCAACTATCTCAGTTGAGCATAGTATAATACCTTTAACCAAAGGTATTAATTTTTGTTAAGATGCACGAGAGAATTTCCTATGTCATTTCATATGTTTTCTTTTTTCCACTCGAGAATATTCTTTTAAAGTCTCACAATATAAGACTATGCTTGGTATATTTTTAACCTCCAAAAGCATATTAGTTCGTGGCAGTCCTGAAGTTTTTATTTACAATTTAATATGTCTGTCCAAAATGCGACAGTTGTTTTTTAAATTTAGTAGTATTCTTGCAGTTTTCATTGATTCATGGCTTAACAGTAGTATATGATTTTTGATAATGTCCGCAGAAATATAACCTCTGATACCTCTTATATCTCCTATTGTCACAGGAAATTAAACTGTTTTAATAACTCTTAGCTTCACCCCATCTCATAACAAAATATTCTGTTAAACCTAACAGTTTCAACTAACCGCTTATCTCGGTCTCTGAATCAAAAAATACATTAAACCAAATTTCTCCAGCAACAGTTCGTGGACAAGCAGAGTCCAACACTGCCATACCCAATGTGTCTTTCACAAGAATGTACATTTTTATATTAGCATAAAAATAATTTAGCAATGTTTGATAAAATAAATCAACATTAAACAAAATAAAGTTCACTTGATCTGAATCAACAATATTACGTTTCTGAATTTTTGAGATGAGGATTGCTTATATGTCTTATTATTCATTGGACTACTGTTCTCATCTTAAGTGTGATTTTTCCAACGTTTCGGTCGGTATAACTTCCGACCTTCTTCGGGTGTATCTTGTCGAACTCGGGAATGTTTCTGTCGAACTCGGAAATTTGGACGGAATTTCGAGTTGAACCCTTTATTTACTTCACGGGGGTAGCATGCTCTTGTTTCGTAAACCATGACTGGATAGAGGTCCTAAGTAATTTACAAATATATATATATCAGTGTGGGCAACCGAAATATACATTTGCGAATTACTTAGGACCTCTATCCAGTCATGGCTGACGGAACAAGAGCACGCTACCCCCGTGAATTTGGACGGAATTTCGAGCGGAACCCTTTAAATAAAGGGTTCTGCTCGAAATTTCGTCCAAATTCCCGAGTTCGACAGAAACATTCCCGAGTTCGACAAGATACACCTGAAGAAGGTCAGAGGTTATATCGACCGAAACGTTGTGAAAATCACACTCAAGATGAGAGCAGTAGTCCGATAAATAATAATGAAGTGTTGATATTATTTTTAAGATTGAAATTCGCACAAACTTGAGCAAAACGCTTAGTTGAATTACATTTCAAAACTTGTCTGTCTTTTGCATCTACTATATATATATATATATATATATATATATATATATATGCTATCATGTCCTTGTTCCTTAATACATTTGTATCTATTGAAATTTATTGTTTAAACTTCTTTCATAACAGGGATAGCTTTACATTCCTTTGATGAAATATCGGAAAATACTTTATTTGGTGTATCTTTCATTGTCGCATATATAAGCTTGAACGTGTGGTTCCTGCTAATTTTTCATTTTCCTTTCATATATTCAGAACCAAAAAGGATTGGATTACTTCCAGTAGAGAAATTCCAAGTTTCTGTAAATTTTGCGACAGAAATTGATATTGTACCAAAAGTTCATTCATATTAACTTCGGCTGTCCTTTAATAGGAATGGCACTCTTTAAAGGACATGTATACCATAGAACTTTCGTTCAGCAAGTAATTTTTTTTCAAATTTATCAATAATAATATTCAATCTATTTTCTTCACCGATATCCGTTATTGCCACATATTTTGTGGTAGCAACAAAACACAGCAGAGCTCGGTTTCTTAAGTAAGTCTGTAAATAGAGACCATATGCCTATATCTTGCCTTCATGCACCATGTGCCTATTATAGGCGCGGCAAAAATGGAAGGGGTGAGTATGTAGTTTTTGATGGAGTATATCTTTAAAAATCTACCAAAAAATCCAGTAATTATCCAATCAATACGACATTTTCACTGATTATTAAGTGAAGAATGACCTTTAATACGATCTACTGTGTTTTTATGTATGTATATATATATATATATATATATATATATATATATATTCGCTTACGAAACCTCCTTCTTTATTTGTGGTTACAAATATGCTTAAAATAATCAGCCGCAACTGAACAAAATAAATTGTATTTGGAAAGGGTTGAGGATTGTAGATAAAACAAAAAAAAAAACGAACAAACGAAAAACAACTGTGTACGTGTCAGATTTTAGGGTTAAAAATCCGAATTTTGAATGTGTTTATTTTTCATCTTTTTTGTTTTGAAGTGTGAAATTCGTTGAATAATGTTCTTTTGTGAGCTAAATATTGCTAATAGAATATTAAATAGGAAATGTGATACCAAAACCGAAAAAGATCGATAAATAGCTGCGCATTTGCTAAAATTACAATAATTTCTTTCGGCAATTTATTGTTACGTGATATTACCTCACCTATGGTAGACAATAAGCCTACATACAGTTGTTTGTATTTACTAACAGCCGTTATCTCTCCTTTTTCTTTGACTTGCGCTTGACTTAGTTTAAAGAGAGGGGGACTTGCATCTACCACACTGTCTCGTCCAGAAACACTTGGCCCTGATGATAAAACAGGGTCAAGACGACCAAACGTAATGCTAGATGCAGGAGTTGTCTCTAACACATACGGCACCTAGCATTCCTTAAACGGTCACCCGTCTGGTACTGGTCATCCTCATCCTGGCTTAACTTCAGGGATTATATATATATATATATATATATATATATATATACCAGCAAAAGTACCCGTCGTTGACTGGGTTCAAAAACAGCCTACAGAAAATGGACTCTGATTTATGAAAGTATGATAGGTTATGAAAAGGAAGGGTTGTAAAGAGATAGCTTCGAATTTGGGGGTATCAAAACCAAAGCAAAATATGACGAGAGTAAAAATAAAATAGATAAACCCTATAATTTATTATATCATACCTGTTCACACTGAAACACTTATCACAATATTCTGTGGATCTATATTAAAAAACTTGTTAAACTTTGTGACATATTCCCATTCTATGGAGGTCAGGCGCGAACGAACACTCCATAATTTTATTATACCATATTTCTTCAAACTGAAACATAATTATCAAAGTATACTTACGCAGATAGATATGAAAAGTCTTTATTAAAGTTTGTGCCTATTTCCATTCTGTGGAGGCCAGGCTCGAACACAGACCCCACAATTTTATTATACCATCCCTATTTAAGTTAAAACATACTTTTCGAAGTATTCTTATGTACATCTATATCAAAAACACTTGTAAACGTTTTTTTTTTAATTTTTACATTTTTTTATTTCCATACTTTGTGGACCAGGCGCGTACGCAGACCCCACAATTTTAATGAATCATCATTATGCCAAATCAAACATACCGATTCCTGTGTCTCGATACATAAATGAACTTATTTAGTCCTATAAAGGCTACTGTAGTTTCTTCCAAACTATCATTAAATTTTGGATTCTTTAATTTCACCATGCGAAATCTATAGAGTGAGATAAAAGATGGAATTATTTGAAATTCAGGTACTTATAATATTTTTGCATATTTTTATAGCAACTCATCATAAATCTTATTTAGTCAAAAAGAAAATAAATAATTGGTTCAAAAACCTTTTTAAAAAAAATGTTCAAATGTGTTATCCATCGAGACAAAAATGGCGGTGAATGGTATTTCTTTTGAAAATTTAAAATTCTATTAAAACTATTAGAAAAAGTTTTATATTATTCTGCTTTCATATGATAAAATTCAGGCTTTTATCTTTCTGGGAAAAGAAGTTGTTCAAGAATAATGGATTTTAATAGATTTTAATTCTTTTAAAATAAACAACTTGATTTTTCTTCAATTCTTTGGTCGTGCCTAGTCTCTTAATTTACGAAAACAGGTGGGTGTTTTGTGAAGGAAGCCATTCTTCTTTTAAATGTGTTTCAGCATTTGCTGAATAAGACAGCTGCTTACTACACAAACGAAGACAGTTTCTGCTACCAATGTTAATTAACTCAATCTGAACTAAGCAACTCTTGACAGAAACTACACCAAAGAACGAAATTCCCTTTAAGGAGATAACTAAACAGTCTTAACTCATCTTAACAATCCATTAAGTGATGGTTAAATCATGATCATCTTCAAATCAATAAACATTTGCAATAAAACGCTTGTATAAGTTATCACATTTTATTCATTCCAGTCATTTTTTTTAATTCTCTTATTAAGTATCATTAAGTTATCAATATAGTCATCTCATTAACCGCTGTCCCCGAACTCGTTATATAAAGGAATCATATGCAAAAAGCTGTCATCGAAGAATACTCAAGAAGAAGACCACTAACAGATGGACTGACAAGATAAGGGCTGATACTGGTCTCACATTATTGACAGGTGAAAGATCGTCCAAAAGTCGTGATAAGTAGCAGAATCAGTAGATGCATGGTTAGTTAATTCGACCCACAGCTAACCTCCAATAAATTAATTTTCTTGTTTTTAATTACTAACCGAAAAATTCTTAAACTACCAATACATTCTAACATTAAAATGTCTTTTCTTTTCCAAATGTTGGAACGAATCTAAGAAATGGAAATGATTTTTCAATCAAAGTTAATCAAGCTCATAAATGTAATGCTTCTTCTATCTCTGTTTCCATTCGAAATACGTGGACATTACAGATTTTTATAACCTTCGCTCTTTGTAGCCCGCAGACAATTCATATTTGAAGCATTGTTTTTACTCTCACCCGTTGTTTGATTGTAAATGTCATTTTTATGTGCTATGTGGAAAATTGCATTTGCTCTGTGAACACTTTCCCGCCACTATCTGACGCCACCGACCTCTTTTTGAATGAAACCTGTGTCAGTCGAGGGGGTGGACGAGGATTGAAAAGATTCTTGAAATATAAACGCAGAGTGAAATGTACGAATTAGAATTTCATGGTCTTTCTTTATTTGTTTCCATTTCATTATCAACCTGCATGGCTTATCTTTTTATTGAATTAGAAGAATTCAATAAAAAAATGTTGGCTTGATGCAGGATTTTATAGGAAATTCAATAGGAGGAGTTCGAAGAGCATGCAGATAAATTGTGCTTATAAGATCTTTACCCCTGTTGCTTTCTAAATCCATATAATCTTTTTATCACATGTCCGCTTCTTCTTTCTCATCTATTCACAACTAGCTGTAATACACATTTCAGGAGGAGTTCATAAAGATGAGACGCTTTTACTGTACTCCATATTGCTTAGTATATCCAGATTCATTGTGAAGGTGATCCAAGAAATAGCACACTGTACAATGTCGAACCACTTAAGGCACTACCTACATGTGCCTGATATGTTCAGTGTATCATGTAGTTTAACAATGTAAAACGTGCCACCTCTTGCATGAACTTCATAAACATATTTGAATATCCCAGACACTCGCTAACATTGTAGATCAAGGAAGACTTGTCTCAACAGCAGAAAACCGCTGCCATTAAAATTTGGAATCTGGATTTAATTTCTAAGCTCAAGGCTGACTAGTGCAAGCATTTAACTTATTTATTATGTGGAGAAAGAAGTGGCTTACCGTTAAAGCGGCTGCGCGTTTGTGCATGCAAAGCACAAATTGAGAATCAAGATGGCGCCCGCATGCGTTTATGTGGAAAAAAGTCTCGGGGAATCTCGGAGAATCTCGTACCCTGATTCCATAAATAACGAGGAAAGGAAAGCGGGAGAACAGACGATTTTTAGTCACTAAAGCGAACGGACGTGTGTAAAAGAAGAGGTAGAAGAAAAGAGTGTGGTGAACGAAACAAACAACGACTCAGTTGAAAGTAGAGTTGTAACGAACACAGCCATCTCTCAAGTAAGCTCAATACACAGCGGGAGTTGAGGAAAGGGAGCGCCTGCTAGATTCTGTTTTCTTTTCCTTACAAACAAGATAATTCATCTCATCTTTCATATAAAAACTCTTCTCTCTTCTATACTAACGGAAAATTTATTTAACACTGCATGGACTTTCTAACCTTTTGTCTTCGTCCATACTTATGCATATATTCCTGTACTAATATCTCTTATTTATACTTTTATTTACATGTTAACGAAGATGACTCAAAGTTGTTCTTAATAATAGAAATGGACATTGTTTTCTTTTCCTAAAATACAACTTAACTGATCTCAATCCTTTGGAATTGATTAATTAATCTTGTAGAATTTTTAACCAAAGCTCAAAAGCAACCTATGACACATTGGTAGCTAGTTCAAACCTTCAATGTTTTCTTCCTTCAAATATAATACTGTCATAAATGCATTTTATTTTGTGTCTGTTTGTCTCTGCAGATACTTATTTCGTCCCAGTAAAATTGAAGTTCATGCATCAATAAATCAAATGCATTCATTCGTTCATTATAATGAAAAGGGAGTAATTAATATTTTTCTGAAGAGTAGCTTCCCTTTGAAATATTTAAAATTCTTAGCAATTCATCATTTATTAAAATATTAAACATGTTTATATAGATAATTTATTCGTTTTTTTCATTTTATTTTGGTCTTTATTTATTTACTTTTATTTATTTAGTGAGTTTGACTTATAAAGACAGCAGAAAAAGTTTCTCTAATGAAATTACTCCTGACAACGCTCATTGATCGAAAGTGCTAGAGAAATGGATGAGAAAGAATCACTCGGCCACATAATACAAGATTTACCAAGTAAAACTAAACGATATGCTAGGCCGACCGAGAAAATCAACAGAAAATAAAAAAAAGAAAACTTGCCACATTTCTCTCTCTTTCTCATATATATATATATATATATATATATATATATATATATATATATATATATATATATATATATATATAATATTTTAATATTTAAAGCGATAAAGATCGTACATATTTCAGGCAGTGAAAAATGTCAGACTATATGCATTGTAGTTGTGGGTTCGATCCTTGCTAAATCAAGTCACGGTGACAATTGCTAGTTACCAAAAGATAGGTATTAATGCATATAAAATAATATATATATATCTATATATATAATATGCGTTTCGTCAAAAGGAGAGATGCCACACAGGCATTTGTGTGCAAGGAAGGAAACTCTCATCACTTCAGAAGTAGATTTGGACCAGTTAAAACAAATGCAAGTTCTGTCACACAGAAGTAGGGAGTGTGAGTCATCTGACGTATAGTTGTAAAGTTCTAAGAAGCAAGTCTTCAGAACATATACCAGAAAGAACAGTTAAAAATAAGTTATGCACCATCACTTATGACTATGAAATTCTTACAAAACAAAGCTGTTAAACCTGATATAGTGATATGAGACAAGAAGGAGAAAGTAACAACCCTAGTTGAAGTAAGTGTCCCTAGTAATGCTAGCCTAAACATAGTTCAGAGGGAAAAGATAACTAAATACCAAGATCTTATGTACGACATGAAAAGAAACTGGAATCTTAAAAATATATCCATCAGTCCAGTGATTATAAGAGGAACTGGACAAATTTCAAACAATACCTGGCGAATATATCCGGTGAACCAAGTGCAAAAGAAATACAAACAATTGCACTCAAAAGAAAGGTTAGAATCTTATAACGATCTCTCGGTTGGAGTGTCTGAAATAGTGGGTGAATGTCTTGCATCCAGCAGAATGCCCCATTCCCAGCTAAAACAAAAGAAAATTCAAACAAGAAGAGAGAAGAAAGGTAACGAAATACCAAGGTTTTATGGACAACCTGAAAATACCATGATATGAAAAGCGGCAGGCCTGATCCAGTTTCTTTGCTGACATTAACGCTTTCTTTACCCAACCGTAACTGAAAACCTCTCGCTAAGAAAACGTAAAACATGCATGGAAGACTTTTATTTCATGCAAAAATATTTGGACTTGTATTTTTGAGTTGCAACCAAATATTATTTTTAAATCTCTCGAACGTATTCACAAAATTGCATTCGAAGCTGTTCTGTTTAGCTCTTCAATTTATAAATAAGAAGAGATGAAGAGCTGGAAAGTGACAAAACTATGATATTGTCCTTTCGACCACTACTGTACACGCTTTAACCCTTATCCTCGAGTGGCCTGATTCCTTTGGTGATTCCTTTGTAAAAAAAAAAAATAAATAAATAAATAAATAAAACAACTGCCCATATTATTTACAGTGCTGTGTATGAAACAAAAGAAGCCGTGTGCACATATTACAATTAACACAAAAACAAAAGTAAAGTGAAACACGTGAACATAAGAAGCTACCAATGAAAGAGAAGCAACCAAACACAAATAAGCTATCAACAAAATACAATAAAAAAAGTAACAGTAACAACAATAATGAATAAAAGCGAAAATATAGAAAAAGATGAAACAGCTAAGTCAAACTCCTGCTCACGGAATTGTGATAAAGGTATAGTTACACAAAACAAAGCAACCATAGCATTACGATTTAGATCGTCTTTTAAGCCATGAGACGATCGTTCAGAACATAAAAATATTAACGACGATATATGAAAAACACATAATTTATTAAAGTATTAAAAACATGTCTGGTGAAGCATCGAGTACTGTATATAAATAAGTAAGTGAAAATCGAAAATTCTTAAACAATTTTAAAAGCTTACACTCATACACACACGCATATATATATATATATATATATATATATATATATATATATATATATATATATATATATATATATATAGGACAATAGTAAGTCTCCTTTTGTGGAATTGATCTTTCTCTTTTCCTTTTACATTAAGCTATATATATATATATATATATATATATATATATATATATATATACTAGAAGATGTTCCATGCGTAGCCTGGTATTTAACGTAACGTTAAATTCCTTAAAAAAAAATGAAGTAAAAAAAAAAAACCAAAGAAACTGAGATATGTGCATGCGAGTATTATGTTCCCTTCTAGTAAGTAACAAAACAAAAAAGAAAAAATACTCGAGCTGAGATCGAAACCAAAACCTAAAGACGGTGAGTTAAGTATGATAACCATTAGACCAGCTTGCCAAGATCTTATAAAAAAACGTGTTTTTTAAACTTTGTGAAACAGTTGACAAACAGATAAAAATCCGATGACGTCAATTTTGTTTCAATTTAATCCCTTAGCAGCCCTGTTTTCGGGGAAAAACCAATTAAAAAGTGTTCCACATGTCTGAATACACTATATACAAAATTCCAAGCCTGTAGATCAAAAATCCGTTGAGTATATACTTTGGGAAATCTCTTCACACACACATTCTTTAATTATTCAATCATAAAAGCATAAGAGTTATTTAATTAGTAAAGTAACAGATCAGGTCTTGTGTAACTTTATCAATAATCATGCGAAACAGTACTGTATGTGGATGACTATACTGCTCCTTATCTTAGGTTGAGCATTTGGGAAGTGATATACAAATTACCATTAGCGTAATAAGCGATGCTCTTTGCGTGGACAAATTGAGCTTAGATACTTTGGACAATGTTAAAACATTGTTAATTCACTGCCCACATAGTAGCAGCTATATAGCACACTGGTTAGAAGCTCCGACTGTCATTTGGGCGATCGAGTTTCGATCCTGGCTGGAGGTAGTTGCTTGTCTAGCCGCACTGATGAGCTGTGAAACAGTACTGTATGTGGATGACTATATATATATATATATATATATATTGGCCAAGTTATCTTAGCTTTCTTGCCTGCTCAGTTCTTGCTTTTCTGTCTTAGCAGTAAACTGTTTCTCACTGCGGTTTGTCTCCTGAAGATTCTGACTGCCCGTCTCATGATCCCAAGGCTCTGTCTCTTTGTCTTGACTTGTTGCAAATAAATTCCAAGGTCATTTGTTGCACACCCTTATTGATCCCTGAGTGCTCTGTCAAACTGTCAAACCTTTTTTCCGTTTCATCATGGTATTGTCATACATGTCAAATGTTGTCACCGGTTTTTCAGAATAAGTCTTTTTCAAGTAATTTGTACGCAATGTTGCAATGTTCGCAGCAGCTAACACTTTTGCAATGTGAACCATCAAAAGACAGAATCTAAAATAAAATTTGCTTTTTGCCATATCTTATCTTTACTATCTCTTTTTGCTCTACACATATGGGTTAAATCGTATTAATACTTATGGTTTATATTTTAACACCATTCCGGTTGATGTAACCTCCGATCTTCTTCAGGTGCATCTTTTAAACCTCAGAATTTATATATTAATCTCAGGACCTTACATATTAATCTCAGGACCTTATATAGAATTGCGAACTGAATCCTTTTATTTAATTAACTAGCAGTTCAGCCCAGCTTTGCGCGGGCTCTATGTACTGTTCATAACTTTATGTGCATATGTATATATATATATATATTAAAAAGTTTGATTCATGTTCACGTAACCTACATCTAAAATTACAATTGGTTAGACTCAAAATTGACGATGGAGTTTGGTAGAGTCTACAAAGGTCAACTTCGACTTCTTGGCAGCCAAATGTTCGGACAAAAGCTGATCAAAAAACTTGCTGCATGTCCGAATACCCTTTATGTAAAATTTCAAATGTTTAGACTCAAAATTGGCTGAATAGTTTGCTAGAGACCGCAAAGGTCAAATCTTTTGAACTTCTATCCCTTAGCAGCCAAATTGTTAGCCAAAAACCAATTAAAAAGCTTACCAAATACACTTTATGTAACATTTTAAATGTTTAGGCTAAAAATTGGCTGAGTAATTTGGTAGAGACCGCAGAGGTCAAACTTTTTAAAGTTTGACCCCAATTTTGACCTCTTAACATTTATTGATTTGGGCTAAAATTAAACTAAAACGTTTGATCCATGTCCAAGTAAGCTACATCTAAAATTTCAAGTGTTTAGACCCCAAATTGGCGGAGAAATTTCAGAGTTTTTAAAGCTTAAATCATTGAACTTTGGGCTCTTGACCGAAAACCGATTAAAGCGATTTTCCCAAAATCTCAATACCCCTGATGTCAAACCTCGAGTCTGTAGATCGAAAATCGACAGAGTAATTTGGTAGGGAAATGTATGCACACAGACAATTTCACTTTTATAGACATATAGATGTGGCTTGATTGTTCATGTTCTGCCGAGTAGAATCGTTAATATTTTGAAACTATTCTTAGTTAATATCGCTTGTAATGATTAAAACTTCCCTTTATAACATAGAACTGATAGTAAATTAACACCTTTAACCGTTGTACCAACGTTTCATGTGAAAAAATTCTAGTACGAATTTTAGGAGCTTCAAACTTAATTTTGTATAAATATCATTTGAAATCAAAATTAACAATTCTGCAAGAATCGTTTTCTCAACCGTATATATATATATATATATATATGCATATATATATATATATATATATATATATATATGCATATATATATATATATATATATGCATATATATATATATATATGCATATATATATATATATATATGCATATATATATATATATATATATGCATATATATATATATATATGCATATATATATATATATATATGCATATATATATATATATATATGCATATATATATATATGCATATATATATATATATATATATGCATATATATATATATATATATATGCATATATATATATATATATATATATGCATATATATATATATATATATGCATATATATATATATATATATATATATATGCATATATATATATATATATATGCATATATATATATATATATATATATATATATATATATATATATATATGCATATATATATATATGCATATATATATATATATGCATATATATATATATATGCATATATATATATATGCATATATATATATGCATATATATATATATATATATATATGCATATATATATATATATATATATGCATATATATATATATATATATATGCATATATATATATATATATATATATATATATATATATATATGCATATATATATATATATATATATGCATATATATATATATATATTATTGCATTTTTACCCCAAAAAAGGCACGGTTCCACTTTAATGTAGGGGCTACTATCCGGGACATAATTGCAGAGATACTATGTAGGGAGTTCAGCAGCAAGATGTCTGCATGTCAGTACAGTTGGGGAAGCAGGAACCCGGAAGGGAATTCTAAAGTCCAGCAGTTCTTGGAAAAAAAAACTATTAGAGTAGAAAGCTTTCTGGCATCTAGAGATCTCTACTGTATAGGGGTGGGATTTTGCTGCTTGCCGAGTTTGTGGGGGGGCATTTACATCAAGGGTGTACAAGGACTTTTAGTTCATCGAATCATATCCCATTAAAATACTTGTAAAAGAAGCAGAGGGATGCAACATTTCATCAGCGGAAGAAAGATTAAAACCTAATTGACAATTCCGGACCTATTAGATTGGCGACTCTCTTTTGAACCTTGGCGAGGAGTGAGAGACTAGTGGCAGATGCCCCAGCCCAAATGTGACAACAATACTCTATACAAGGGCAAATGATGGCCTTGTAGAGGTACAGGATACTTTCAGGCCTAAGTAACTTTCTAGTATGATAGAGAGAGCCCACTTTCCTCACAGTAGCAATGGCAATGCCGTCGATCTATCTGTTCCAGCGCATATTCCCGGTGAATGTTAAGACAAGGAGTTTGAATGAAGTATTTTCAGGTAATATATCATTAGCCATAACTATTCGTGGTTGAGAAAGTTTCTTGTAATTATAAAAGGAAATAAGCTTATTTTTCACAGCATTGAATGTTACCATCCATTTTTGTCCCCATTCCACTGCATACTTTAAGTCTTTCTCTAGGAAGATCGCTATTACCTTGGATATATGTTCATTTGTTTCCCCCCTCATGCCTACTATAGAGCAGGGTGTAATCTGCAAACATACCCATCTCAGAGACAATTTTATCAGGGATGTCATTTATGAATATCAGGAAAAATAAAAATCCAAAAAGGCACACCTACATTATATCATATTGTTTTGATGTACGTTCATTGAGGACAAACTGGATTCTTCTCTTACTTAAAAAGGATTTAATTATGTTAAGTATTCGTCCAGTAATACCATATGATCTGATTTTTCTTAGAAGTCCCTCGTGCCATACCTTGTCAAAAGCCTTAGATATATCTAGGCCTACTGCCCTATCTTTCCCTGCTTAATCCAGTGCATGGTAAATAAGTTCAGAGATTACAGTTAGGATATCTGCAGTAGAACGGGCTTGTCTAAATCCATATTGTTGGTTGGACAGAAGTTTAGTAGCTGTAAGGTGGTGGACTAGAGCTTGATTGATTATAGACTCAAATATTTTGGCAAAAAGAGGGAGGACGCTAATGGGGCGATGATTTAATAGGTCAGTTCTTTCGCCAGAATTCTTGTAAACTGGTTCTACAGAAGTAGTTTTCCAGCAGTCAGGAAAGCAAGATTCGTTAAGGCATTTGTTGAAGAGTTTGGAGAGAATTGGAGCAACCACAGTGGAGCATTATTTTAATATTACAGCCGAGATGAGATCAGGTTCACACGCTTTGGAGGTGCCTAGGTTTTTTATGATATCATGTACTTAATGGTATTTAGGTCTATTATTCATAAGGCTATTGTCACTCCAAATATTCTTCCGGACTTCTTTCTCTCCACTGTGCTTATCTTTCTATTAATGTATACTTTGTTGAACCAGGACTGCTCGTTTTCTTTTTCTCTCCATATATGTTCAACTATATGTGGCTTTTCAATATCTATTTAAACTTTTCTGGATGCTTATATAATAATGCCCAACTCATACACTAACGTTGGGATTATAATATTACTAGCATTTCAGCCCGGCGTTGCCCGGGTGTTTGGAGGTGTATGCTGAGCAAAAATGAAAAAAAAAAAAAAAGGGTTAATTTTTTTAAACTTTGACCCCTTTTTTGACCCCTTAACATTTATTGTTTTGGGCTCAAATCAAGTTATTAAGTTAGATCCATGTCCAAGGAACCTATATCTTAAATTTCAAGTGTTTAGACCCAAAATTGTCGGAGGAGTTTGGTAGAGTTCTCAAAGGTCAAATCTTTGAACTTTGACCCCTTAATCGCCAAATTTCTGTCCGAAAACTTATCACATAGATTTTCCCAAATCTCAGTACCCTGTATATCAAATTTCGAGTCTGTAGACTAAAAGTTGACAGTTATTGCATAGGGAAATGTACACACACACACACACAGACACACAGACACGTTCACTTTTATAGATATATAGATATAGACCACAAATCACAATTAACCTGATTATATAGACACTTTAGACAATTTTTTTACATTATTTCTTGTTAGAACCATTCGAAATATTTATAATAGTAGAAGAGTGCAGTGTATAGTTATTTTTATGTACTACTGTCGAGTCTGGAAGCTGGAAACCATTGAGGAGTAGAAAGCACCAGAATATTGGATGAGAATGATCTGCAACATAATAAGTCACGCCAGATTTACAAATTACAAAAATCTTATCTGCAGCTCAGTTCTCCTGTACTACATTGAAGGACATGAGATGTGAGCTGGAGAATTACAACCAGGAAATCGAGGTAATGACAAGCAAAATGATGTATAAAATTTGCAGCGAAATTTGTTAAGCAGCTGCATATTAAAGGTGCAGCAATATCCAGGCCTGGCAATGTCAAGTAAGAAACATGAGTGTCGAAGTAGCAACCATGATGAAAGCATAGAACAACGAGGTTGTTCCTTCTCATACAAGAATTGAAAAGATGGAGTACTTACTGCTAAGGCCCAAGAAAACCGCTTTATGGAAGTCAAGAAATTTCTCCACAAGCTCAAAAACATCAAACTGGAAATGCTCTGGTTCATTTTTAGACCACTTGCACAATGAGCGAAACAAAAGTGAATATCCTACAGTTTCTACAGTCGCATGCATAATGACGTCACATTTCCTTAAAACTATCATGGTCTGTTGATATGTTTCCATCAAAAATCATGTCAGTTTCAGTCACATCTTCGAAAAGTTGTTAACAAGAGACTGATTATGGGAAAGGGTCACAGCAGGATTCAGCTTTGTGTCGCACCTTCGGAAACCCCCACAAGTTGATTTCTGAGAACTTCCATGACTTCACTAGTGCTAACATGTGCACATCCTTAAATTTATCTCATGGCAATTCCATGGACTATTACGTGTGGAGTGCAGTTGACTTGTATCTTCTAGTACAAATCTCCATTACTAACGATTACTACGATATTATCCCATTGATTACTATACACCCAATAACCCTTTTCCTCGAGTGACCTCCAGGCCTTGATAAGTGGCGATTCCTACGTAAAACAAAATATACAAGAATGAGATGATTCCAAGAGGCGTTTTAGTGAAAGCTGCATGTTCTAGGTTCATGCCTCCACTTGGAGGCCTTGCTGGAGTTTCAGCGTGGTTTCTTTGAGGTAACTCTATTTTGCAAAAGAACCATGAGATGCATTTTGAATTTTGAGAATTCATCAATTATTGGCCAATATATAACATTATGTTTGTTCCGTTCCCCCAAAGCATCAAATTGGCCTCAAATAGTTTTTAAAAAAACGTTTAGGATCAATGTTATTTCTGCTGAAATTAGATTATTACTTTTCACTATGAGTAGGAAAAAAGTTTTCTGTCAGTGGGATAAATTCTCCGAAATAAACACAAATACAAAACTGAAAACTTTGCCTGCGATCAATTTTTACATTCTGGAAACCTGGAGCCCAAAACAAAGGCGCCAAGTTTTAGGGTAAATGTATTGTTTTCCATTTGATTCCATTGCAGTGAGTATAGATTTTCCAATAAAAATAAGTGAAATGTTTCTGTCAGACGTGATGTACTAATTAGATTTCAGTGTTTTTCTTTCCTGTATTTGCTTTTTCTTTTCCATTCTCAGATTGTCTTACCTTCGGTGTACATTTCACTTAAAACTCTACATCTTTTCAGAGGCGCTGAGTGTGTAAGCTGGTGGTCTAAAGGACATGGATATTGATTATGGATTTTGCAATTTAACCTCTGGAAATTCAGTAACTTTAGGAAAACTCATGGCATAGATTGGTTGACTGCATTGTTCTATGAACCAAAGAATATAACATTTTACATTTGGAGTAGGTCATGGCATGTTAGTTGAGAATTCAATTGTGGTCGTTAATTTGATAACATATAGGTTAGCTGTATTTAGGGTTCAATTAAAATTAACCATTTTACTATTTCTCTAAGATGAGAGGTGGAAAAGAACAACTGTACAAAGAAAACAGGAAGATGTATAAGCAAGGTCGGTTTTTACTGTGTGAAATATCCAACTCCCTCTCCCAAAAGGCCCAATCTGGCCCGAGACAAAATAAAAATTGCCTCAGCCTAGAAAGACATCTATTTCACTGATGACATAAAAGATGTGTTGTATCAGAAAAGATACTACACTTTGCTTCTAGCCAAAAGATTAAGCATAATCACATATGTCAATAAACCGTGACAGGAGAGTCAAAGTAGAACAAATCAATGTTCTTGAGGAGAATATTTATTAATAAATGTTTAGTTTGTTAAATAATTGTTGTTTAATTGGAAAAAAAACATAAAAATGAAAATAATTGCCAGCATGCGCATGACTTTTTAGCATGTCTTATATCTTTCATACTAACCACATCTCCTCTCGCCTTTGGTCTTTTGATATCTTTTTAGGGATGCTAATTCATTGATATGCAAATTAATGCTTATCAAATTACAAGCACGCATGATCCTTAAAGATTATCTCATATAAACCCATGCTCAACGTTTCCAGACATAGCTAGCCCACACTACACGGCTAAACATAGTTAGTCCACACTACACGGCTAGACACGACTAACAGTCACTACATGGCTTGACATGGCTAGCACTAACTACTTACTCACTGCTAAATTAAAAAAAAACCCAATCCTGTTCGAATTGTATTTTAATTGTTCAATTTCATGACGATGACTCTTTGCATAAAATCTAATCAACTTGTATTTTAAGTTATTCATTTAACAGCGACGTCTCTTTTCATAAAATCCAACAGAATCGTAATTTACTCTTTTACATAACTTGATACCGCCATTTTGAAAAATCTTACTCTTGTCTTGCAACTTTACATTTCTGCAAAAATAGCTTGTGGCATTATTAGAAAAAGAAATATGAATAAAAATATTTGCCAGCATGATTCATATCTTTCGTGCCAACCATATCTCCTCGTCCTCACGCCTTCGGTCTTTTTATAATGAATTGTTAGGGATGCTAATCCACTGATATGAAAATTAATGCATATCTAACTACAATAATATATCAATCTTTTTTTGTTATAAAATGTGATAAATATTGCAAATAACAATGCGTTTTATCTGACATTCGAACTAGGAACAGAGTGTAGCTTTTCCTACATTTTTGTTTGCTTTATAGAACACTATCAACTCCAAAACCTCCACCTTATTTTATTTCCTAACATTTCAGTCCAACTTCCATTTAGAGATCGAACTATTTGTGTCTTTTTTATTAAAAAACGTAAAATAGTAGATGATCTATTCTAAGAATGAGTTGGGATGTCTTCATTAACCTGTCCTGATCTGATTTTATTTGGTTCCTTTGTTTCTTTTTCCTTTAGTATTGGTGCTTTTTATCCTATCTCTTATTCTGTCTTCTCTTTTATTATGTCTTATATATATGATTAAAAAAAGGTTATAGTAAAATTTACTAATTAAATAATTCTGTAAACTCAAATGAAATATAAATATTAGTACCAATATTTATGAAATACTCCTAACTAGATGAAAAAGCTCAATAAACCAAATAAGAAATAGAACTTGTTATAAAAATATAAATTAAAACTCTGTAAATTAAGATTAATAAAAATTATTTGACAAGAAACATACAGTGCACATTTAGAAAATTACTTATTCCGCAATAAAGTTTCAAGGAATTTCTTCTTCTGTCCAGAGTAAAGATATTAGCAAAATATTTATAGTTAAACTATGATTTAGTTGGTTAGCATATAAATTGAAACTACAACATATGGCGCCAATCATATTTCTATAAACGATAATGAAAAAAGTTTCTGAAAATGCAAGAACATATAGATATAAGAGTATTTAGATGATGACCAGATAAATCCAGAAGTCATGATGGGATAAGGAAGAATCCCTGAAGAAAACAAAGTTAAAAATCTAATTGTAAATCCGGGTAGTTGGGAAAATAAAATAATAATAAAATCAAAACTGTAATATGGTTTTCCATATGGTGATATAGAAGGTTTTTTTCAGGGAAAAGTTTTTCATTTAAAAATATACATAGCCAGATGCACGATCCAAAAGGCAGCATGCTTCCTAAGGCTATGATAAAATGAAATGACTTGCTACAAATGGCACTAAACGTATTCAATCTATTTTTAGACCAAGGAAAATCAGTGTTAAGCAACTACATGTCAAGATGGCCTAGACAGTTGCAGACATTAAGGAAAGGCTTATCTATGATGGGGATCAAAACTGTGTGAGTGATAAACTTGTCAGGTAAAGGTAAAATATAAACTTAGTTGAATGGCCTACGTCTCAATGGGAATGTAATTAAAATTTTGACAATAAACTAATAAAGAAAAACAAAAGTTATTATCAATTATTTTCAAAAACATTACTATTTTTAATAATATATCCAAAGGAAATATACACACACGCATATATATATATATATATATATATATATATATATATATATATATATATATATATATATTCCAGGTAGAAAGATATAAAAAAAATTAAGAATTATTGAATTTCAACAAGGGTCGTTGATAGTGCTCAATCAAAGAGAGAAAATTATATATATATTTTTTCTTCTTCTTTATGTAAATATAGTCATATCTTGCCACGATGTGCAGATCGTTTCAATCATATTTGATTTCATCAGGCAAGAAAAATAAAAATACAAAAATTAAAAAGGTCAGACCTTTTCAAATTTTGAGGAGAGAAAATATGCCATGACGAGTGTGAAGCAAAGTTAAAGTTCTTATGGGTTAAATTAATTACAAAAATAAAATTTCCATTAAAGAAATGCTAGTTTTAGGGAAAACTTAGAGAGAGTGATAAGAAGGGAGGAGTAATATAAAGATATAGAGGGGGCATGAATGCACTAAGAGGAAGAAAAGGAGAAGGGGTGGAAATAGTTGACATTGTGTCAGACGACGATATTAACAATATAATAATTCAAGTTCTTTAAAAGTGTTTCAACTATAGAAAGAAAGCTGAGTCACCTTGTCTATCGATAAAATATGACGTCTTTCGTTTATATATATATATATATATATATATATATATATATATATATATATTATTTACCATAATAATTATTAAATACCTACAGACACTAGTGTTTCATCCTTTCGGAAATCATCAGTGCAGGGTGTCATGATTAACACTAGTTGATAGATTCAAACCCGGCAACAGGAGCCATCTCTGGCTTCATTAGCAAAATGCTGTTGAAATTTTAACATTTATTTTTTATAATGTTTTTTAACGTCTGTCAGATTGATTTAATCATTATATGATGCTCTGCGCATAAGAGCTAAATTGAACGGCTTTTTATTTCAACTGAAATACTCAACGATAGAAACGAGTTTCTTAAAAGGGCTGACATACTTATTAACTATAATAACAGATACTAGTGTGTCATCCTTTCGGGAATCATTAGTGGTAGCATTCTTATTATAACTAGCTCTATTCCATATTTGGTTTATTGAGCTTTTTCATCTGCTTAGAAGTATCCTATAAATAATAGTAAACTTAACTATAAACCTTTTGGAATTCATTTAAGTTTCCTTCATGTTCAGCTTTGCTTTCCTCTCCAGATATGTTTGACAAGGAATACTTCCACTCTCTACTACAAACATTCCAATTCCATCTAGACAGACATACATTAATATATTCGTGCAAGCTTTAAACATATTCCTAATGGATGTAGGGTGGAAAGCTTACCATTACGAATTGAACTCTAACAACAAATTCAATACACCTAAGCCTATAAAAGATCCATCCCATCTGGAATCATTAAGACAATATGCTTCCAATCAACTCCTACAGAGAACAGAAAATTGAAATGAAAGATGCTAATTTCTATGGACTAAAAACCAATTTCCAGCCGAAATATAAACCATACCTAGAAAAATTCGAGAATTCTATAATGAGCTTGGTTAAAAGGATAAAATTCAAAAATCATGAATACCCCTGCAATCCAACTAATAGGAAAATTAATTATTTTGATGACAAAGAAAAAAGCATATATTTTCGTCCTTGCTGATAAGACAAAAAATGATTACAAACTCAACTACTCCATAACTTACATATAAATAACTCAACAAATCACACAAAGCTCTTCCATTCAGCACATTAGATAGTATAAATAGGGATGCTAAGAACTTGATGAATACTATGAATATCCATAATTATGCTAAAATACTCAGGTACCCCAAGATTTACGTTAAAGGACCACAAGCCTAATTTTCCTCTCTATTAGATTAATTTATCCCTCTAGATTTGATTTAGGTTTAGTTAGTAAAACATCTCAGATAGGATTATCCCTTCTGTAAAAGAAAAATAAGTCTCCTCCCTTGTCAGTATTCTGAATCAGTAATCCATTGGTTCCTTAAAGATAAACTGGAGCTTAATTTCATAACATTCAATATTAATAACTATTACCAGTCAATCTCACCAATCCTCTTGAACAAGGCTCTAATGTTCACTAAAAGAAATTCCAACATAACAAATTTGGAAATGAAATTAATTCTCTTAGGTAGAAGATCCCTGATTATTTTTAACAATAAACATTGGACAAGAAATGATACCTCTAGCAACTTTGATATATTTATGGGTGACAGATTTTGTAGAGCTATTCCTATTGAAAGAGCTGAAGCTTTAATTTAAACATATCCAGAGACTTTATAAAGATAATGCCCTATTTACTACAGGAGCAAAACCTAGGGAATATAATAAAATTATTAATCATTTAAGTATCCACATAGATATAACACGGTTTAACAAAAATTCAATTAGGATCTCCTACTCGACAATGCCAAACCTAGAAAACACAGCTTCTAACAATAAGAAAATTAAAGCAGTCCCATGAATCTCCTTCCCTATACCTTATAAGTCTAATTGCAAATACAAAAATGAACATGAACGCCCACTCAAAAATGAGTACGTCCACAAGAATGTCATATTCATGCACCATAACCGAGCTATCACAAAGAGCCCCTAACAGATAAAACTGCCCATTCACAAACGCTAAACCCCTTCAATTAAGTACTAGTATTTCGGACCCAGTTTATTGACCACATTTCTCACCTATTAACAATAAAAACAGTAATGGCAATAATATCAATTCGCCTAATAATTCCCACAATAGTAATTTTCATAATCCCTATCTGTATTTAAACTGTTTAAATTCCACATTCACAACACCAACCAATGATATTCATAACAACCCAGACCTATTTTCTCACCCCCTCACAAACTTTAATAGTAATCACCAGACCAACAACAGAAAACGAGAACCTTATAAGTCCTACACATATATTGGTGCCATTTCAACTTTGATAAAGATAAAACTCTTTAACCACATAGACTCGTTTAACAATCACAGTACTGACAAGGGACAACTCTAACTTCTTTAATCAAAAACGCTTAGATCTAATAACCAAAAAAATTGTGGTAATAGGCAGGCAGGTCGAATCCGTACCACGAAGGAGGAAAAGAACGTGAAAAAAAAGTGACGTCTATGCCGTTGCGTACATCGCTAAACCGGAAGTGGTGAAGGCTAGTCAATTGAAAAGAGGGGATGGCTTTCGAAAATATCGGCGAAAAAAAAACGACCTCTCCTTGTAGAAAAGTGGCGAGTTGAGAGTGAAGGAATTAGGGGTTTTAGCCAATTTATCGATATTTGTAATCCGAAAGGTCGAGCTTCAAAACGATACTGATCTCATGAAAATCCGTCACCTCTGTCGAAAATTTTAGACAGACATAATACTTACTTACATACATACATGCATACATACATTTAAACAGAAAGTGTGATTTATATTATAGATTCCCTTATTTCTCCGAACATTTATGTTTTGAGATTTTGAATCCATAATTTTTCTTTCCTTTACAATTATTAGATTTATCATTAATTTTAGTATCAGTCCTTATAGCCGTTAATCCTTTCGGTCTCATCTGTTTTCATTCCTTTTCTCTTAGCATTGATTATTTCCCATTGCAAACATAATAAGTATATTCCCACGTTTTGTTACCTTTTTCCCATTACATTAGATGCCCGAATACTTACAGAAAAAACACTCTGTAGTCTATTAGAGTTGCATGATTTTCCTTTATTACACTTAGAATACCTTTACGATATATAAATTCTTGTTAGGATAACCTTTAGTATGATAATTGAAATAACCAAAATTATAATTTCATAATCTACTATTCACAATTCGTACAACCCTCTTAATTGTAAGTAATTATGCCCTTAACATTTTACTCCACCAAATAATCTTTCTAAACCCCTCATTAGCCTTAGTAATTGCTTATCTAAGTCCAATACTGATTGCCTTTTAATCTATCAAATTTTCATTTTATCAATTTGTTAGGCTAATTTGATTTACTTAATTGATTATCGAACTCAACCTTAACACCAATATTTTCTCTATCTTTAGATTGCATATGTAAGCATATATAACTACATTAAGTACATATACACACATGTATATATGTATGTACTTAAGTGCATACACAGACATCTATATATATATATATATATATATACACATATACGTGTGTGTATGTACTTACGTTTAAATGCATGTCTACATTTATGTATGCATGTAGGTATATGCATATGCAATTATTCCTTTTAAAATATAAATAATTTTTTTAAATATAAATTAAAAAATTTTTTTTTTTTTATTAATATATTCATGTGTGTGTCATAGATATAGATATATAGGTATGTTATATATATATGAAAAAGAAACAAACTAAACGATATGTTCATCAACGTTTAGTGTTGTTTCAAGACTTCCTCACGATGATTGAAAAAAAAGATGAAACCTTAAAATATTTGGTTTGTTCCTTTTACATCTCTCTATCACGTCGGATATTATTTCCAGAATTTTCATCATTAACCTCTATTTTTCCCACACATTTACATTCATGGGCAATTTTTAAGGAGCCAGAATGCAGTTGTTGCACTGACTTATTCTTCCCGCCTTTCGGTCTTCTGTCACACTTTCCTTTTTGGGAAGGAAGTAAAATACTGATTTGAGTAGCAGAAGCTATACTGACCACATTCTATGATTGCAAAATACCCTTATCCTTTTTTTTTTCATCATATGTACTTATCTTATTTTTTCAAGGACATCAACATCACTGAATGCAACACTAATACAGGTCTATTTATCCAATAGCTTCTTTATGTTAACTGCCTTTCAAATCTGGTCCATTTCTTAAACCCTCAACACAAAACATGTATAAAATCCAAGTACGTCCAAGGATGGAGTACTGCTGCCACATCTGGGCAGGAGCTGCTAAAAACAGCCTATCCTGCCTTGACAGAGTACAAAATAGACTTCGTAGTTTGGTAGGGGATGCCCTTTTCTCTTCCCTGCAGCCTCTCTCCCACAGAAGAGACGTTGCGAGCCTTTGTTTTATTGTTATTTCCATGGCAAGTGCTCGTCTGAGCTCCAATCTCTCGTTCCCCCTCGCCAATCTTTCACAAGAAACACCCTTCTGGCTGAAACTACTGTCAATAATTCCCCCCCTCTTTATCTGTGCCTAAATCCAAATGTAGATTCCATGAGCAGAGCTTCTTTCTCAGTGGTGCACGACTGTGAAACTGTCTTCCGTTTGCCTGTTTCCCACCTGACTACAACTTGGATGTCTTCAAGTCCAACATAAACAAATTCCTGACAATCCCCCCTTTAAGTAAGACACTCTATCAAATCTCCAGTACTAATGATTACTACAATACTATCTGATTGATTACTGTACATGCAATAACTCTTATCCCTGAGTGGCCTCCGAGCCTTGATAAGTGGTGACCCCCATGTAAAAAAAAAAAAATCAAATATGGTTTTTGAATCGAACTATAACATACAAAAACTCGTTAGGTAACGTGTTTGAAATATCACTAGTCAGTACACGTGAAATACTTTACACACCTTAACATAAATCCAAAAACAGTTTGTGTTAAACAGGGAGCTAATTCCAGAGTTTATAGTTAAGTGTTGAAAATTTTATATGATATATATATTAGAGATGGGACGATTCCAAAAAATTTCCCTGATTCCAATACAATTATCGATTCTGTTTTAAAATCCCGATTCCGATACAATTACCGATTCCAGTTCTTTTAAAATCACTAAATATTTTGCTGCAGAATTGTTTTTCTTTAGATTACAATAAAAACCCAAGAGATATATTTTCATGAACATAAAAATACACATATTATTTTGATTTTGTTTGTAGCTTAAACCCAATACATATGTACCATTTTATCTTTAGGCGCAGTAATAGAAAATTAAGTTTTAACAAAAACAAACGAAATAATAAATAATTACAAGAATCGTTTTTGGCATCGGAAAGTGTGCACAATTTTTTCCGATTCCGATACCTTAAAAGTTTCTGATTTTCTCGATTCCCGATTCCAATTAATCGTCTCAATGCGCGCGCGCGCACACACACACACACACACATACACTCACACACAAATATAATCTGAGGTTATTATTTTACAGATATAAAGTAACCAATGACGTTTAACGAGGTTAATACCAGAGTACTCAATACCGAAGTAGGGCAAGATATACTTTCTATTTGTTTTTACATAAGAGGTAATATGTTCTACACAGTCATGAGCATGTTTCGGTCAACTAGTTACTAGTAACATCTTTAGGCTATACAGCTTATACGAAAGCAAAGTTATATTTATATATATGAAGTCATTAATTTCACATTATAATATTGAGAAAAACGTTTTTATTTTACTTACTTTTCCTTACATATTTTGTGGGATTTAGGACCTCAGAAAACGGGTGTATTTTAATGCATTAGTACTAAGAACTTGTGTTTTAAGAGTTAATATAATACTTGAAGGTTATTATTAGATTTAACTGTCAACATTTGGCAGATGGCAAGATGCTACTGAGCTACGCAGGGTTGGAACAGCTAGTATATACATATATATATATATATATATATATATATATATATATCTTCTCTAATATAAAGCTGAATGTGTGTGTGTGTGTGTGTGTGTGTGTATCTGGTCACGAATAGGCTCCTATATGGTTGACTATTTTAAAAAACTGATTACATATAATGATAGAAGATGCATCGTGACACAGGAATGTGTACGTTTGATTTGGTAGAACGGTGGTCGATTAAAATTGTGGGGCCTGTGTTCGTGCCTGGTCTACAAAGTATGGAAATAAAAAAATTAAAAAATTAAAAATAAAACCCTTGACAAGTTTTTTTGATATAGATGTACATAAGAATACTTTGATAAGTATGTTTTAACTTAAATAGGGATGGTATAATAAAATTGTGGGGTCTGCGTTCGCGCCTAGCCCCCATGGAATGGAAATAGGCACAAACTCTAATAAAGACTTCTCATATCTATCTGCGTAAGTATACTTTGATAATTATGTTTCAGTTTGAAGAAATATGGTATGATAAAATTATGGAGTGTTCGTTCGCACCTGACCTCCATAGAATGGAAATATGTCACAAAGTTTAACAAGGTTTTTTAATATAGATCCACAGAATATTGTGATAAGTGTTTCAGTGTGAACAGGTATGGTATAATAAATTATGGGGTTTATCTATTTTATTTTATTTTTACTTTCATCATATTTTGCTTTGGTTTTGATACCCCCAAATTCGAAGCTATCTCTTTACAACCCTCCCTTTTCATAACCTATCATACTTTCATAAATCAGAGTCCATTTTCTGTAGGCTGTTTTTGAACCCAGTCAACGACGGGTACTTTTGCTGGTATATATATATATATATATATATATATATATATATAGCTTATGAATTCAAATAAATAAATAATATTCATTTGTTGTGTTTACATGCATAATACATTTCATGCTTCATGAAATATTCTGACAGCACTAGATTACATATATATTTTTTGCAGTATTTGTGATTTAAGTCTGCTTATATTCGTTGATATGATTCGGTTAATGAACATGTATGGAATATTTATATTTAATCAATGATTTTCAAAATGTGAATATATTTTTTCGTATGGAGAGTTTTACATTGATTCATGTCTTTGTTCAATGATTTCTTTTTTTTATATTTAATTATTTTTTGTATTATATTATCGCTAATTTCTCGCAGAGACAAAGGGTACACCATTTTTAGATTTATTTGCATGGAATTATTTTCTTATATATTTTCGATTCTAATATTGTTTTTAGTTTCAAAATATATTTTGAAAATGGTCCAAGTTTTCGGTACTTCTGCAGTTTAAAGCCCGTTTTTCCGTGTCTCGCTCGGCAACGCCCGGCAAACGACGGAAACCACCAGATTATACCGAGCGAGCAAAAAGAGACACAAGTTAGTAGACAGTGAAAATTGGAAGCAGAAAAAAGAAAGTTTAAAGGGATTAAAATAAAGGGCAGTAGTATCATTACGCTTCTTCGAGCAACAAGTCTTGTGACAAGGAAGGGAAATGTATAACCACCTCAACCTCCCTATGTTAAGAATGGCTTTCGAAATAAACACCTACCCAACCCCCCTATGTCAAGAGAGGCTTTCGGAATAAGTACACGCAACCTAGAAAGCCGTTCTTAACAAAGGGAGGTTGAAGGTGTTCATTCTGAAAGCCGTTCTTAACATAGGGAGGTTGGAGTGTTTATTTTGAAAGCCGTTCTTAACATGGGGAGGTTGGCGGTATTTATACTACTCTGGGGCAGGTTGTAAAAAATACCAAAATAACTTTCCATACCCAAACAAAACAAAATATAATTAATCAGACAAAACCGAAAATAGGAAAAATTAGTAAAACAATCTTTTTTAGAATTTTCAAACTAATAAAAACAATTAGCTTAATAGTATCGAAAATAAAATGAATATTCATACTTATAGTTTTACATCGTTGATTTTTATCCATCTATATCTAAAAGACTCAACATTGCCCTAGAGTTTACCAACACCTCCATGGTTGCAAATCGCATTATTAAACACTATAGAAAATCGGTGTTAATCAATAATAATGACCAATAGATAAAATTTGAAACAGCAAATTATTTTGATTTGGCCATAGATTTTCTGGGCCCCACAGAGGTATAAAAAATTCTGGAGTTATTTTTCATATATCCCCACAAATATATTTGATAATACAGATATCGACCTGTATAGACATGATAGATTGACTATAATAAGAGTTTTAAGCAAGGCCATGGCTGAAAACCTCAAGACAGTTATATATATATGGGAATGAAAAAAAAAAAACGTAGACATACTAGCAAACATAGAAATATGTCACATTTTAGATATTGATTTAAACCTAAATAATATATATATATATATATATATATATATATATATATATATATATATATATACAGGGTGACCCCCCCCCCAAAAAACGGGCCCCAACTCTAATTAGACCTTGTTTCTTAGTGTTTTGTCCGAACGAAATTTAACACAGTGTATTTTTTGTCCCAGCTCCCACTGGGATCTTGGTGTACTCATGGTCGTTGATTCTGCCATGTCCTGTAAATTAAGGGCAATCGGTGAATAAATAATGGAGATATCACGTTTTTTGGGGTCACTCTTTATATATGAACCATATTTAAAAAATGGTGCCAATCAAATTTATGTTAATCCAAAGCCCAATCATCTCTTCTCAATCATAAAACATATTCCTACTTTTATCAAACGTATGCTAAGCAATAAGTCAAGCAACAAAAACGTATTTAAGAAACTAAGCAACATTTACAACACAACTCTACAATATAGAGAGTATAATAATCTCAAAAATGAATATAAGACGCAAGACCGAAATAACTAAAATTATAATACAAGAACGAGAAATATAATCTGGCTTATACTGCCTTATAAACGGATGCTAAAAGCTAAACCTGGCAAGAAAGTCCTTAAACCTTAAAATTCAATAACTTGAGTGTTATTTCTTTTGCCCGTTACACCAATAATTTCCTAGGTAAGGTTGACACTATTGTCCAAACTTCCAACTTCCAAAACTTCTGTATACGTCACGCACCTTCTCTCAACTCCAAACGAACTTCTGCTAATTCAACTTATTTCTTCGAAATCCAACTTCAAAATGCACTTCCCTCTAAAAAAAATCAACTCTCTTTTATCTCCAACCAGGAGCATCTCATTTGCATATCGGGTGGTCACATTGCAGGCATATAAAGAGATAAGGCAGCTATTTTTGTTTCTTTCTTCTTCATTCATTTCGTTCCACGACCGACTCATTGAATTATGCACAGGTGCTAGTTAGGTAAGTCATGCGTTTCCCTACACTTTCCCTTAATAAAAAGGTTCAATGAAAATGGATTAAAACTGTCATACATTTGCTGCAAAATGACAATTAAAACACACAATAACAGAATACTAAACGAGAGTAGTAGAGAAAAAGAACAAAATGCTCCATAAATCTCAATATAGCAACAGTGAAAATAACATTAAGAAGAATGAAAATACAAGCATTAGAAATAGTAATAAACCAAATCCGTACAGCAATCACTCAAATAAAAATAAGAATATTAAATGAAGATAAAAGTTGTAACTGTTGAACCTATTTATTTTGACCACTATGAAATAAATGCTTAACCAAAAGCATTGTTTACCAAGCCACAATATTTCCAAGAAAGACTCGAATAACAAGAAGTATTACGTGGGTATAGCCTTCCTAGTTTTAAAACTGTATATCATGATCATAAAATATCAAAACAGCCTTAGAGAGTTCAATGATCAGAGAATGAGAGTTGCGAAATTCCATTTTAAATTCCTCACTTATTGAATGACCATAATGAGTCAGCTACTTCACAAGAAGGGAATGGCCAGTCTAAGTTTACAGATACATTGCCCATTAACTGGAGACAAAATTACTTTTTATTAGACTGTCTAGAGGATCTCACTAGTGACAGGAGAGAAGGTGTAAGTGGCGTTGTGATTACGAAAATGATAAAGAAAAGCTAAAAGTTATAGCTATGAATGAAAACTAAAAGATGAAACTTGTTAACGCAATTGCTGCGTATTATAATAAAAAATAAAAGAAATGGTATGGACTGAATCAGAAAAAGTTGCAAAACAAAGACATCTGTATGACGCCCAAAGAAGAAACCCCAAGGAGAATGAGCTGTACAAAAAGAAAATAGATATCGAAGAACTAAGGTAAACACAAACGATTAGAAAACATTATCCGACCTCGGAAAAAAGAGCAGTGAGTTTATTTTCGTTTCTCTCTGTTTCTCTCTCTATCATTTTTTCTTCAGCGGCTTTAGTGAGTCCATCATAGGCTAGCAACAATAGTTCTCCTTTGTTTATATGTAAAATCGAAGGTACCCATGGTGTTCTGATCTTCTGTAACACACTCAAAGACACACGCACACATATATATATATATATATATTAGGTAGGCCATCCCCCAGTCTTTGAAATTATGGAGGCGTAATGGTGGGTGAATAGGGCGATCCTGGATTTGGTCGGTCGGACCGAGTTGTCGCAGATATAAGAAGGTGTGCTAGGTGAAGCATCAAGATCGAGTTGAGAGATATACTGGGCGGTTTTCCTTTTTTGTCTTTTCCCTGTTTCCTGGTCTCTATATCTTTCTTCATTCAAAGTAAGTCTTTGGGATACCAGAGTTTTCCAGAATGAGCTGTCAGCAGCATATGCCACCCAGCTGGTTTGATCGATACCACATGTGCACATGTTGCGTTTGCAGTCATCTGCAAAGTATGGGCGAGGACGGTCTTTATTGAGTTTGTCTAGTTTAAGTTCACTGTACATAAGGGCCTTAGGAATGCATGTGTCGCCCATTCTGTAAACATGACCTACCTTTCGCAATCATTGTTAACGAAGGAGAGAGTACATGGGGGTTATGCCTGTTTTGGCTAACATGTCGTTATTTGTGATCTTTTTTTTTCTTGCGAGGTGATACCAAAAACTCTTTGCAAATATCTCATGTGGAGAATATGAAGTTTCCTTTCCTGGTAAGTATATGTAACTCAAGATTCACCGCTGGGTTGTTTGTTTCAATGGTCAGATGTTGGTTTTCTCAGATACGTTCTGTTAGCTTGGCCATAGTTGTTATGGTTTTTCCAAACCTCTTGTTGATTTCGTTTTCTAGTGAGAGGGTATCTGTTATTGTCGAGCTCATGTACTGAAATTGATTTATAACTTCCAGGTTCGCTCTGTTGAGGAATATACCAGATGGTGCTTGGCCCAAACTCTGTGTTTTATTTTGGCTTATGGATAGACTGAACAGGTTACATGCATTGGAAAATCTATCCATTAAACTCTGCAGTTTTTCCTCAGAATGGAAAGTAATAGCTGTATTATCTACAAAAAGCAGCTTGCTAGTCAAGGTTTCTCTTATATTGATCTTTGAGCATAAACGAGCAATGTTAGTATGGTATGTGGATGACTATATATTCTCCCCATTACATTAATTTGCCTACTGTTAATATGGGTATGCGAAATTACAATGTTTAAGCATTGTCTTATATATATATATATATATATAGTAATCCCAACCAAATAAAAAAGTTCAATACAAACAAGATAAGAAATACAACTTCCTATAGAAGAATAAAAAATTAGGATTGTGAAAATATATTTTACATTAATTTAGTGTTCGATAGAATATTCAAATAAGATATATTGACATTTCTTTAATCCTCAGACTTTCAAAGAAATGCGTTCTTCTTAGCAGAGGAAATATATTAGTAAATGAATATTTTTGAAACTTTGCAGATTAAGGAAATGTCAATATATCTTATTTAATATCCTGTCGAACAATAAATTAATGTAAAATATATTTGTTACAGTCTTAAATTTTTATTCTCATATATATATATATATATATATATATATATATATATATATATATATATATGCCGACTTGATAATGAGTTCCCATGATTAGATTTCTATGAATATTTGTAAGGCTTGTACAAATATATCTAAACAGAAAGTGCTACATCAAGTGCTAAAATTTCTTTTATCAGTGAAGGCGTTTGCTGCTGCAGGGGTTTTGATTGTTGATCGCATTTGTATCCGACTGGTGATTTTAAATCTTGGCATAGATGCAGTTGTTACATCTAGACACACTAGATGGCAATACAATTGACTCTGGATGACTATACTATAGATTTATATACCATATTTGTACAAATAAATACAGGTTCTCTATTAGCATAAAGCAAAATATCTATCGATCTATCTATTATGAAGGATGTTAAGAGGCGGCGAACTTTAAATTAAAATAAATTATTATATTAATATGCCGTTTATTTCGAAACATTCATTTTTTGCATTTAAAATATAATTACAATTTCGGGTATATGAACCTCGCAGCTTGCACAAAAATGGTGTAATATAGAGGTACAATTTTCACAAACTATATGCATTAAATTAGGCTGTGTTTCTCAGTAAATTCATCATATCATCTGCAATTTGCAAACGCTGCTCGAGTGTCGGTCTCTTTATGATTAATTGCCAAACCAAGCTGAACTCAAAATAATCGATATTTGCTAAAACTGTAATTAAAGAAAGTAGAATTGTCACTTTAAATTTCGCCCCCTCTAAACAAACACACGCACGCACACACATATGTTTTAGACCCGGGCTAGAGGTTACCATTGAAAGAAACAACAAGTAGTGTAAAGTGTATAAAATATAATATGCATTTATCATAAAAAATACAGGAGCCACTAAAGTGTTATGAGAGGAACGTGTTCGTAGCATGCAGTTAAACATGGTATGAATGTCTTCATCTAGTCTCTGAAACCAGTGGTATTCATAGGACTAGTTGATTCCACTTAGTTCTGAAATAGGGGTGATTTGTACCCCACAACATCCCACTCCCAATGATGGGATGATCGTATAGCTCTTTTTCCTGGGGTTGATCTCTATCGGGTCGGTCATTTTCCTTTTCCTGGAAGACCAGCATTGTCCGGCTGCTAGTGGTGTTAACAAGTCGAACGTGTTATATGCATGGTCCATTACTTATTTTTTAGCAGGAGATAGTCTCTCCTCATCTGTTGCACATTTCCGAATTTGGTTTAAATGTTTCTTGTGTGTAAATCTTGGACCTTCGATAATGTAGACCATCCACCCGATCTTTTTCTGGACCTTTTCTAGTCCCCACATCGTACTACTATTTTTGAGTACCTTTAAAAATACCTTTTCACCAGGTAAATACCTCTTTTTAGGAACGATAGTATTTGGCGGTTTCACCTGTTCTGGCAAAAGTTTCTCGAAGACCGGATTAATTTTCCTCATAAACATTAACTCTGCCGGCGGCATCTTTGATGGAGTGTTTTCATTGGACATAATTCGGTAAACTTGTAAAAGCTGTTGTATCGCCTTTTCGTGCTCGGTAGTTGAGTGATGGGAAAAGCTGAGCTGGTCTGCCAGCTTTGCAAAATAAAGGATCCCACTCTTGTCATCCCATTGAGGCTGACCAAGGGGGCATACTCCGTTTATCAACAGCTCGGGGATGAACCAACTCTGGAGAAGGTTAAGGAGGCACTATACGCAGCCTTTGCTATGGACCCTTTTATTGCCTGGAGGCAGTTCACCAAACGGCGGCTTGGGTTGGATGAGACAGTGGACGTCTACTTGGCGGATTTAAAGAGATTAGCTGCGCCGTTTGGTGGAGTGACTGAATGCATATTAAGTTGTGCCTTTCTCACAGGACTCTGACGACACCAGCCGACTGCTGCGAGCACCATCAAGGCTTAGCGAGATTGGGCTTCAGGAATTGTTGGCTAGAGCCCGCAATATTTTAAAAGAAAAAGATGCTAAGTCAGTGCTAGCAGCCCCAGAAGCATCTACTCCATCAGAAGATGGCGTAAACTGTTATAAATGTGGCAAGCCAAACCACTTTTTTAGGAACTGCCGAAGCAGTGTAAAGGACACATCTGCTCAGGAAACACTAAGACACATGCGTTGCTATTGGTGCAGCAAGCTAAGTCACATAGCAAGGAGTTGTCCAGGAAACAGACAAGGGGAGTAAACTATAGCGCCAGTATTCTCCCCAGATCATTGACAAATAGAGCGCTACCCACAGTGAGAGTGTGCGTGAACAGGCATGAACGCTTTGCACTTGTAAACACAGGATGCTGCAGACTCTCGTGTGCAAGGCATGCTGTGATGCATGGGACAAGAAGAGGATTCCAGTACTGACAGTCTGCGGGGGCACACTAGCCTTTTGTGGAGTTAGTGTCATTCGTACACATGTCAGTGATGGGCCTACAATAACCGTACAAGCCCTGGTTGTGTGCGGGGACCTTCTTGGTTATGACCTGCTGTTAGTAATGGACGTTACCAAAGAATTGGGTGGTGTTCATATTGATGATGAGGGTAAGGCACATTTCTCTAACACTTGCCTTGCTCTGGGTGCATCCATGAAACTGGAACAGCCTGACTTTCATGCGGAATTCGACCAGCGTACGAGATCCTGGACAGTTTCTTGGAAATGGTCGGACGAGCAGCCACCTGGGAAGTTGTACAATAGGGTTCCAGAATATAAAATTCCCCTGGGAGTTCGTGGAGAATACGATAAGGAACTACAGACTTGGATAAAAAATGGATGGCTAGTTCCCTATCCAGAGAAGGAATTGGGGCCCCCCAAAGTGTCTGATCCAGTTAATGGCAGTTATCCAGCATAATAAACAAAAGGGAGAAAGGAGAAAGGTGTTGCTTAACCCGCATGGGATTTGGACTTAATGTGGCACCATCAATTATACAAAGGATTGTTGATGCTATATTGACTAAGGATGAGTGCATTCAACAGGCAACATCTGCATATATTGACGATGTGTATGTGGATGAAGAATTTGTGCCTGCAACGCACAAAAAAGAACATCTTCACAACTTTGGCCTTCTCAGCAAGGAACCAGAAAGGTTACGGGACGGTGTAAGAGTGCTCGGTTTGCAGATCTGGGAAGAAGATAATGTCCTGTGTTGAAACGAGGCAATGAAATCCCAGGTATGCCCTGTGTTTTCACACGACGGAATGTATTTTCACTGTGTGGAAAGTTGGTTGGACACCTTCCTGTGGGTTGCTGGCTTCGTATTGCAGTGGCATTCATCAAACGGAGAGCCTTTGATGTCACCACCAGATGGGATGACAACATCTATGACGCCCCTCTCAATACAATGGTCAGAGAGGTCCTCACCAGAGTGCACAAAGAAGATCCAGCACGGGGCAGATGGTGTGTTGACAGCCAGGACCGTAGTGTATGGGTTGATGCAAGCTCTCTTGCCATTCGTGTGTCGTCAGTCCATGATGGAGCCGTAGTGAAAGACGCTTGCTGGTTGCGCCCAGAAAAGGACTCCCAACACATAAACCCGGCAAAACTCGATGCAGTGATCAAGGGAATAAAATGGAAGACAACCACCCTGCGACTATTCACAGATTCTGCTTGCATCCATAAGTGGATTTCAGACACTCTTATGGGACAGGCTAGAGTGCGAACCAAAGCAACGAGCGAGATGCTCATCTGTTGGTGGCTCAACATGATCATGAGCCTTGTGAGCGAATATGCACTATCAATAGAGGTGTCCCTGGTCAGATCCAGCATAAATAAGGCAGATTGTTTAACAAGAGTACCTCAAAGATGGCTTGATGCCATAAAAAGAACTGTTGAACCTGTGCCGCATCTATGATCCCTGGTCAATCTAATCGGATTAAGGAAATCCACCAACAAAGCGGGCATCCTGGAGTCAAGCAGACCCTATATTTTGCTAAGTTGGTTGAACCAGGAGTGCAAAGAGCAGACGTCATGGAAGTGGTCAAAAACTGCGTGGAATGCCAGTCCATTGACCCGGCACCTGTTCGCTGGGAAAAGGGGAAGTTGGATGTTAGGAGCCACTGGAGCCGGCTAGCGATAGACATTACTCACCACAATGGCGAGGATTTCCTGACTCTTATTGATTGCGGTCCGTCAAGGTTTGCCATATGGTGTATGCTGTGTCGACAAGATACAGTCACTATTGTCCGTCAACTAAACAATATTTTCCTTGAACGTGGACCTCCAATAGAGATATTGCTTTACAATGGTGCTCCATTTACCAGTGAGCAGTTTAGGAAGTTTACTGACAACTGGGAATACATCTGAGGTTTCGATGCGCCCATGTACCTAGTGGAAATGGGATCATTGAACGGAATCATCAAACCGTCAAAACAATCACGGCTAGATCAGGCTCACAGTGTTTGAAGCAGTTTATTTGTACAATGTAAGCCCGAAAGATGATGTTTCGCCCTCTACGGCACCGGCTGATACATCGCATAGGTATCATGTCAGGGTGAAGGGCATAGAGATGAACCCGCAACCTGAACTGGAAGTAGCTGGAGAGAGAGTGAGGAAAGGGCATGTTGTGTGGATCAAAAATCCGCAAGGCAAGTGCACGACAAGGTATGGAGTTGGGTGAGACACTGAAATAATCAGCCCACAAGTGGTGCAGGTCGACAGCATGCTCCGTCATGTTAAAGACATACAGTTAGTAATGCAACCATCACTAGACAACATGAGCGAATCAGTCAGAATCTAGCGAGGCATCTCTCTGGATTGCAGCACCATCATCAGACAGTGACTCTGAGATTAGTAGCCTCCCAGAAGAGACTGATGCTCGACCCTCAGACTGCAGACAAAAGCACAAGTGAAAATGAGGCGTGTGTCGTCCCCCCTCGAAGAAGCACCAGGCGAAGACGATCAGCACCCCCTTGTCATCTCTATCATCATGAGATCAGGGAGGAGTGTTGGGAAAATGGCTTACCCTACAAACGCCCTCATGTCTGTCTTTCCTGTGATTCGCATGCGTCGAGAAAGAAAGAAAGAGTCCATCATGGCGGCCGTGACGTTTTGTAGTGAACGAAGTCTCACGGGATCACGTGTGCGTACCTCATAAAAACAGGTCACTTGTGCATGGAAGAGGAAGGAGAAATTGTTTGACGTTTGAGAAGCGGCAAAGTCAGTTGGAAGAATTTGTGTGAGCAGTGATTTTTGCTTGTTGATTGACTGCAGAGAGTTTATAGCATTTACTTACTATTGGCTATTCTTTTCGAGTTCTGTGCTAAAAAGAATGTCCTTTTCTCGTTAACATTTTATTTATCATGCTTAGCGAAATCGTTTTTTTTCTTCTTCGACGTGCAATCCCGTCAACCACTGAAAAGTTTATTATAATCGGATTAAAACCCTACGTCTTTTTTAATTTGTGCGAACACTAGCTTTAGTCAATAAAATAAAATATATTATTTAACTTGACAGGAGTTTTTTTCCAACGGTAATACCTTTTAACCATACAAAGTATTAGCAAGACATGCTTTTGGGAATAACAAAGTTTTTTTCAATATTACTAGTATTTATAGAGATGGAAAAGAAGTTTTTTTTTTTTTTGTACTTATTGAAAACTTGGTCTTGTTCATTCAGTAGTAATAATTCCCCACACAATTTTTCGTATGGTTTCTGTTTCAACTCGTACTTACGTTCTCTTTTAGTAGCTTTTTTTAACAGCAAGATAAGGCTTTGGACGACATCTTTGAAAAATCCTTTTTTCGGCAAGAATTGTTGTCCTTTATCGAAGTCTTCTTTATCCCGTGTTTGTGGATTTTTACCCTCGAATGTTTTTTTCCAACGTAGACAAGTAGTGTTTCCCGTTCTTCACCGAACTTTTGAAAAATAAATACTTTTGAAGTTTCGAATTTCCCCCAAGTGTAGGAAAAATTATATCGAATATCCGCGTGTGTTCTTTTTTTCTTGAATCCTTTTTGTTGTCAAATGCTGTCTTCCAGTGGTTGTTTTTTAGAGTGAATTTGTTGTCTGAATATTCGTCATTCAGTTGTTGCTAACAATTATTGTAGATTGATCCGGTAAGGTCTTGAATCATCCTTGTCAGCTAGTTGTTGTAAATCCGTGTTAGGGGTTACAAATGAAAGAAGCCACAAGTAGTGTAAAGTGTATAAAATATAATATGTATTTATCATAAAGAATACAGGAGCCACTAAAGTGATATGAGCGGAACATGTTCGTAGCATGCGGTTAAACATGGTATGAATGTCTCCATTTAGTCTCTGAAACTGGTTGATTCCACTTAGTTCTCAAATACGTATGATTTGTACCCCACAACAATATATATATATATATATATATATATATATATATATATGTATAAGGAGAACATCTTGTGTGCATGTCTGTTTCTTAAAACGAAGACATAGTAGGTAGTGTATCTTTTGCATCGTTTGTGTCTGAACATAATGTAAGTAGTTGTATGTCTCTAACTACCCTTAATAGTACTTCTGTAACATATTAGACAATAAAATTTATTTTTAAGAGTTATGTTTAGAATATTTATTATATACATATATCTAACTAGCTCAGTAATATATCAAGGGTGCCGTTTAATGGGCACAGACATTTCGCTGCTCAGCTTCCCACAGACTTCTGTTTAACATAATTCCAAATAGTATTTTCCTCTTATGTTTCAAGTGTCAATTATGTTTAAAGTCTCTTTTATGGAGTGAAAAGAATTTTTAAAAGTGAACTCTCGATAATCTAATGTTGTATACGATGCAATCCAAGATTCGTACACGGACAACTCTGAGCAACCGTGCTGATATTCAATAAGATACTCATTTTACTCTACTGGTAGGTGTTATTCTTTCTTGTTGGTTCTGTTGATTGAGTTTTTATGAAAATTTAAATCTTGCGAGTAAAAACATTAAAATCAACATTGTGTTAGTTAAAAATGTGACTTTCCTGTTTTGTCTTCTACATGTGTATCGTAAATATTTATACAAGCACGTATATACGAATACACATTGAACTCCAAAATGCCAAATCTCAAAATAGTGCATCAACATTATGTAGTAAATGTATAAGGAAAATCCTTTAAAAGTACTGCGCCCTCTGTAGATGTATAATGTTGCAGCAATGTAAAGCAATTCAATAACCAGTAAACACCGGTTCTGCACGGAATCCAACTAGCAAGGTACCTAGACGGATGCGAACGGTTACTCAGAACGGACCCAACAATTGGTTACTCAGAACGGTCCCAACAACGGTAAGATATGCTCACACCCACACGGCACGAGAAGCAACAGCAACACGATTCCTGACTAAGTCAATCATTGCTCTCCCAACGTCTTTCAATCACCCGCTTTTATGGCCGTTGCAGGCCGGCTAAATTTGCATATTGCGAGAATTCATGTTACTTTGCGAGATATCATCCTTTACAAAAGACGGCGGCCGCCATCTTGATCTTTCTTTCTCTATTTTCAGTCGGCGATGCCGAGCCAGCCCTGAGGTAAGTTTTTCCTTTTCGTCCGTCTCTCTTACACACCCACACAACACACAAACACGCGGGCGCTTGTCTCCTGGATGCACATTACACATTACAAAACAAAAGCCAGGATAACAACCTCCATCACGAAACTGGGCAAGATTGTCTTACAAATGGGACAGAATTAAAAAACTAGTCTGCTACAGAAATAAGAAAAGATTTGAAAAGAAAACCACCACAAAGAACATCCATTACAAAAAACTGGAAGAATGGGCTAACCAACAGTGTGCAAAGTATTTACTGGGGGAATTCACCTAGGCTTATGTAAATAAGAAAAGTTCAATAAACTTGCTAAACTGAGGATCACTCCACTATGATCAGAAGAGGATCATAATTACTGCTCAAGATCCCGGCTTCATGAACAATGCTTTCAAGAATATGAGTGGTCTCAGCAATGAAAAGTGCAGGTTCTGCCACACAGAAGGAGAAGGTGTGATTAACCCAGCTTCCACTGCTAGGCTCTGCTGGGGAATGGCTACAATACTATGCGACACGATAGAGTGTGTAAATATCTCCATTGGATCATCTGTAAAAAGTTGAATATCAAGTGCAGCAGCAAGTTCTGGTAACAAAAACCAGAAAGAACAGTTGAAAATAAGTCAAACACCATCCACTATGACTATGCAATTCTTACAGCTGCATACATGAATGGAGTTATTAAACCTGACATAATGATGGGACAAGAAGGATAAAGAAGCAACCTTAGTAGAAGTTCGTGTCCACAATGATGCTTGGTAAAACAGCTGAGAGGGATAAGAGAACGAAATACTAAAATCTTTTGTGAGAAATGAAAAAGAACCAGAATCTTAGGAAAATCACAATCATTGCAGTAATTATAGGAGCAACTCAACTCAGGAAAAAGAATTTTCAAAAACTTTGGCGAACCAAATGTAAAAGAGATTCAAACAATTCTACTTAAAGGGACGGTTGGAATATATGAGATCGCGGTTGAATGTCTGACATTCGGTAGGATGCCCCATCCCCAGCTTGAACAAAATGATAACAAAATTGAAAAAAGGTACAAATTAACACACATTCGGTTTTGTGATTTTCTGTGCTAATAAAACATGGATGTCTCTGTGTGCCTTATTTGCCATAAATATATTTTAATACTATTACAAAATTCTACTCATATATTGAGCACTGTTGAAGCAAATCTTGAAAGCTTATACACTTTATGATATTATATATATAATCACTTATGATAGTATATATATAATGACTATATAAGAGCAGCAGAAGACGACAATTTTCTACCCACAAAGTTGGGGTGTCCCCACTTTGCAGGTAGAAAATTGTTGTCTTCTGCTGCTCTTATATAGTCATTATATATATAATATCATAAGTCATTATATATTTTAGAATTATCAAGCCTTATCTCAAAATATACAAACATCATATAAAAAAACACAGAATGGACTCGGATTTATTAAAAAAATAGAAATAACATGGTGTTATTTTTCACCATTCACCAATAACATGCAGTGTTAATGCACCTGAAGATGGTCGGAGGTTACACCGGGCGCAAAGTTGTGGAAAAACAACCAAGACGAAAACAATAGTCCCAACAATCGAAATAATGCAAAAAATAATTATGAAACCTCATCTCAAAAATATACAAATATAAAAAAAACCTTTTTGTAAATAAACAACTTGAGCACGGTAGGGCGGCGGTCAATTGTTTATATAAATAGATATTTGAGATGCCATGTACAAGCATTTCTCTCATTGATCAAATGATTAGAGCTCATGACTATAAAGACGATTGTTGAAGGTTCGATCCCTGGCTATGCAAAGGTGCTAGTCGAATCGCACTGAAGGGCTGGTACACAGTGAAGCAATCTGTGAATCACATGTATGCACGTGTCTTTGTTTATAATGTACTGTCAAAAACATTTTTCAAACCAAGCAGCCTTGTACCAAACTAGAGTTGAGTAAAATAAACAAGGAATCAATATTAATTTAAATTTTTAGACCTAGTTCAAAGATGAGGGTGAGGAATGCATAAGGAAGACAGGTATTAGTTTTAGAAATATTTGTATAATTAAGATATATGAAACAAAGTATGCATTATCTTTGTAATCCTCCTTCAAGAAAGACAATCAATGTCAAACATCTTCCAACCTGGCATACAAGAAAAAGAACAACGTTCATTATCCATCCAACAATAAAGAGGTTAACTATAAAGCCATATTCTGTTTTACATCTAATAAAATTATCAAGCGATACCGATTTTTGATCATAAATTGCAACTATCACATCCGCGTGTGCGTATGTATATAGTAGGCATAAAAAAGTCTACGTTTCCTTGAAAATATTTTTGTTATTCTTTTTTTATTATCAAGAGGCAAACAAAAGTCGTAAATTTGATTACTTTCTCATAATCTTATTAATGAAGACATTCTCTTCAGTCATGTTCATTGTAATGTGTTTAAAAGTCATTTACAATAATAATATACACTAATTTATGTAAATATGTATCTCTGTTGATATGAATACAAATTTAAAATTATGCATGCATATCTATTGATTTAAAACTATATTTGCGAATATAGTTGCATGCATGTATATTAGCTTTGAAATATACTCATGTATATATATATCTATCTACATTATGAACTGTAAATTCTGAATTCGCTATTAAGAGCACTGTTGTACATACGCTTACACACATTTAAGATAAGATATTAATATAGTATAAGATGTTTTTTTAGATGCGGCGAACTTTGACAACTCTATTTTCTTTAATTGCAGATTTGTCTACTTTCGATTATTTTGAGTTCAGCTTTGTTTGGCATTCATCATGGACAGACTGACACTCGAGCAGCGTTTGCAAATTGCAGATGATACTGTCAATTTACTGAGAAATGTTTGATGAACGAATAATTTCATGAAATGGACTTGTCAAGTGGCCATCTCGTTCGTTCATTAAATTATTTTCTTTGGCATATGTGAAATTCAATGTCTACGTTTATAAACCAGATAAAATAGACCACTTGGAAGACAATATTCAACGCGCTATTGCCGATGATAGGGTTGTCTAAATTTTGGCACTTATACTTTCTTGTATATGGCTGTTGTAATCTAGAGGTTCAATTTTCACAAACTCGACGCATTAAAGATAGTAGTAGAGTTTGTGATAATTGAACCTTTAGATTAAGAGAGCCATATACAAGAAAGTATTTTAATTATAAATGCCAAAATTTAGATTACCCTATTATTTTACTAATTATTAACTAAGAGGGATATTATTTCATGCATTTCTCACGTGTATTAGAGAAAATGACATTTTGTTGCTAATAGAACATGAACACGGCATAGTAAGTGCACAGTCTACACTCACAATCATGTATTAATTGTTCAAGCGATTTCCTTTTTGATTTTTCTCTATTCATTCGACTTAACTTTTGTTACAGGTCGTCTATAACGATTATACAATAAAATACGTTTTTCTCGGGCGTTTACAAATTATTGCCCGTATTCAAATGGGAATCAAAGAAATATAAAAAAAAAAGTGCGTATCTATTTTCAAACTCAACTTTAGATACTGGAGAAGATACAATCAACACAACATGCTAAAAAACAGCAGTAACACGAAGGATTGTATAAAAATTGGAATTCCTTTAAAACATTTAAATGACACAGTCTGAAATTCAACCGATTTCCTTTGGAAGTTATTTCCTTATCTGAGGCAAGGTTTTCGTTGCATGCCTTTCTAGATGCCTACCCAGTAAGCTGATGAAAAGCAGTTATTTTATCAAAACACAATCTCTAGCTGATAGAGTATTAAGATTATGTTTTTAATCTTCAGATTTGTTAAATGAAAATCGTTTCAGACAAGGCATGAAGCCACTCGATGTAAGAAACTAACAATTTCAAAAGATGGCTACCATAAAGGCAGGAGATGCCTTTAGGCCTTAGTCTTGAAAAGACCAAGGCTATAGATAAGAAAACTATCATCAGGAAAAGAGTTAAAAGAAGTTATTAGAAGGAAGTTACTGAAGTAGGAAGATATATTACAATAAGACATCAAAATATCAAATTGATGGAAATCACTAGACTAACGAATTAAACGAGCTACAACAATGGAAGCAAGGTATAGATCAGAAAATTTCTAGGAATACCTGCCATAATAGGATTTATAGAAAAGACTGTGACTAACTACATCACGTCTGTGTGTGTGTGAGAGAGAGAAAGAGAGAGAGAGAGAATGTAGAGCAGAAAGGGTTGGAGTCAATAAAATTTTAGATATGTTTGAGTTTCAATTAATATGGTAATCTATAGATTTTTTAAAGATGTATTAACAAAAATTAGAGAGTGATGAAGAAATATCAATTCGAGACAGGGGACCAATTTTACCTTAAATTTACATTGCAAACATAATCGCTTGCTAAAAAGTCGAACATGGTCTCCATTTTATATTTCTGCTAAAAAACAATTTCTCCATAAAAAAGTTATTAATAGAAATACTGAAAAATACCAGTCCTGAAGCCACTTTTTGTTTCTGGGAGCAAAGTTTTACAAACTGAATTACAAGATGGAACGATGAAGTTGTTGCCGTTAAGAAAACAACACTACACGTATATTTTAAAATTTTTAGTGAAAAAATTAATTAAGGTAATTTGATTATGTAGCTAACATCTATTCAATGTAGCCGCCTTCATCCTCCATCACTACCTTCCTATGAGGTCGGAACTGGGAGCATACCTTTTCTACAAGTGCTGGTGGGAGTTCAGCGAATACTTGGCAGATGGCGACGATCAGGCTGGCATTGGTGTTGTGAGAGGTCATGTTAGTGATGTTCTCGATGTATGACCAAACGAAGTAGTCCAGCGGGTTTAGGCCGGGAGAAGAGGGGTTTCAGTGAGAGAAGGCTACAAAGTTGTAGCACTCTTTCTGAAGCCAATATTGCACCTCTTTGAACCTGTGGGCCGATGCCAAGTCCTACTTCCACACTCAGGGTCTTCCACACTCAGCTGCCACCTGATTGTACCACACTGCTCAGCATATCTAGATACCCTTTGGTGTTGATTTCAAGCTCACTTCTCAGATGCGAGGAAGAATGATATGCCTCTCACTTGAAACCCATAACCATGGCTGGAAACTTTGTTTTCATCACCGTGGGCATGTCCCTGTTATTCATGTGGAAATGGTTCTGTTGTAATAACCGATCACCGATCTCGCTCATTGAACATTGTATCACTTTCAGACATAATAGAAGGCTCATATTGCTCTTGGCATTTGTGCACAACTGGCCAGCTAGTAGATGGTTGGGGTTTGTATTACTGTACACATAGATTCGAAAAAGTTGTCAAAAAACAAATATATAACAAATAAATGTTATCAAAGGCAAGATAAGTTACTTTTCTACCAAACTGGATATATTTTTCGTGTTTTTATTCAATGTAACATGTTTATTCAGCTCGAAAACCATACAGTGTTTACCGATGTAATGGAACATTCAAGATGGCGTCTTATTCTCTCTTTAACACGGTAAGTGTGGGAAAAGATGTTATAAATAAAAAACTGGATAAAATACTGTTAAAAACTCGCTCAATATATGTTACCGTGACATAGGCTGACATATATCCGGCGGGTTTTTAATAGTATTTTGTATAGTTTTTTATTTATAACACCTTTTTCCATACTTACGGTGTTAAAGAGGGTGTGAGACGCCATCTTGAATTTTCGAATACATCGGTAAACACTGTATATTTTTCGAGCTGAATAAATGTTACATTGAATAAAAACACAAAAAATATATCCAGTTTGGTAGAAAAGTAACTTATCTTGCCTTTGATATCATTTATTTGTTATATATTTATTTTTTGACAACTTTTTCGAATCTATGTGTACAGTAATACAAACCCGATGGTTGCAACAAAAAAGAAAACCAGTTTTCATCAAACAGAAATTAAAGCAAGTCGTTTTCTTTAAGTCGACAATTTTATCGTTTCACCCTGCATTGAGTCTGTTTAAAATTACACAAGCTAGAATCTTATCAGCTGCTTATATACTTAAATATCTGAATGATTGGCGCATTTTACAACTGGTGTAGAAGAGTTCTATGTTTCAATATTGATGAAAACAAAGCAATTAGCTACCACATTGTTATATTTCTGTAAATAATCTCTCATCACCCGGAATATTTCCATTCAACAGTTGCTTTATAGCCTTTTAAACTTCCAATATGGTAGAACTGTTAGCAAGATTCTCGATGTTTGGCTTCTGAGAAAGATTTGCAATCACTTCCTGACACACTGTTGATTCTCTGTTCAAAACATTTGAAAAATGTTCAGCCCATCGCTTAGTAATTTCTTTTTTTACCGGTAAAGAGAGTGCCATCTGAGGAAAATATTGAAGATGTCTTCTTTGAGATGAGATCAAACATACTTTTGTGATTGTGGTAGAAAGATTTAAAATCACACTTATCTGCCGCATCTTGTAAGGCTTGAGCTTTCAAATTCCACCAGTTTTGTTTCATTGCCCGGAGCTGAGATTGTGCCACTATTTTCGTAATTCTAAAAGCCTTTCCCTGAAAAACTTTAGTCAGTAATCCACTCTTGGATAGGTTTAATGCATATTACTAAGCAAAGAGAAAATGGTTGGATCATTTTTATCACACTAATCTTGATTTTTCCTTCGGGCATATCTTGATGACTCGTTGGCAATCAAATACTGCAGTTTTAAACTCCAACCAAGATGTCTCAATGTCATTCCCACATATAATAGAGGATAACTTTTCATCAGTTAACTGTTTGAAACGATTCCTTAACCTTCAACTTGTCCACATAAATTCTCTGGATGAGAGAACTATATTGATTCCGAAGAGGGCGCTTGATTTTCATCTTGATTGTAGAGCAGATGAATTTGTGATCTGACCAACATTCTCCTATACTGTAAGAACGTGTAAAACTTAATCTTTTCTCTCAGAATGACGTACAATTACATGATAATGGTTCGACTGGTTATGCTTCCAACTGGTTTTCTTGCCATTAAGTAACTGAAACACGGTATTACCGAGCAAGAGTTCAAACTCACTGTAAAGGGACAATAAGAGAACACGTTTTGAGTGGATTTTAATTATTTCGCATGAAGCAATGACATTTCTGTATAATGACAGATTAATCAAGTGTAGGTGCATAACTAAAATATGTGGCATATTTGTTCTTTTGCTGCGGCAACATGCACGGTCACGAGTCTGCCATTTATGCCAACAGGCATGGAGTCAAGATTTTTGTTAGTATTACTCCTGATGGTAAAACATACGTCAAATTCACGCTTTTCTTATCCAGTAAAAAGTGTATCCACCTTCAACTTCTTTTAACTGTCCTGTTTAAGGAAAGAGCTGCAACACCAATTTTATATTGTTTTAACACACGTGGTATGATAGTGGTTTTTCGTTCTGGGTTCATTTTGCTATCTTCTCATATTTGCTTCATGTATTTTCTTTCTATATTTCATTGGGGTGAAATACAGACATCTGTATTTAATAACAGGGATAACAGCAAGTAAGCAATGTGTAGGTTACTTTTTTCGAATTCTCCCCATGAAAAGAAAGCAGTGGCATTCTAAAACAGATGGTTTTGTTATGTTGCTGTCACAATCTCATCATCGCCATAAGATTTGATAAAAGCACACATTGATGTGCTAAACATCAGATGTTATTGAGTGAAAGTAATTTATAGAACAGCCGGTATTTTGACTTGTTTAAATTAGTCAGTGGTTGCTGAAGAAAACGCACTCTCTCCATCGGATTAACATGGTCTGTACAGGTGCACGGTATGCCACACATCAGATGATAAAACAATCGCAGGATTTTATTTTAAAAGTGTTCCGTCTCCTATATCAGTTGTAAGAGTCAACATTAAAGAATCTGATCCACCTTGGTAGGCATTCTGCACGCCTGGGCACCATACTAGATATTTCTAGATGCCAACCCTGGAGTTGACTCCAGAAGTCTCATCTTCATGGGGTATACTGTGAAACAGCGGTTGTTTAAAATCAAAGTGTATCTTCTAGATGATCGGTCTTGCTAGACGGTCGTGCACCATCTACTTGGAGCTATTATTCGCCTGATGCACCTTCTCCGTTTAGTGAAATGGGCCTACCGGGCTTAGTGAATAAGCCACATGAAAAGGCCAAGAGTAGAACTGGATTGTCAGATTTTAGCAGGCCTTGGAAGTATTTTATAGGGAAAATGGGGCTAGTCTCCACTTCCACCCCAGCAATATGAGAAACATTGGACCCTACTATATATATATATATATATATATATATATATATATATATATATATACGCCAATTTTTGTCACTTTACATGCTTGATATTTTTTTTAGTAAAGTCTCACTTCCATGAGAAATTACCTCGTTGAATTTAGTGTTGAGTTTCATGGACTTTGAAATTTATTTAAGTCATATTTATGTCAGCTAAGGGAGTGCCATAGGCTATATATAAAAAATATGATAGGGTTAGGGTTAGGGTGTGATAGGGTATGGCATTTTGATAGGGTTAGGGTTAAGCCTTTGATAGGGTATGGCATAAAGGTTTACTTCACAAGATCTCTAGCTATGATATAACTGGAAATGTCTTCTCAATTATTAAATCATTTCTTTCTGATAAGTTCATAAGAGTAGTAGTTGAGGGGCAAAAATCAGAAGCTCACAGTATTAATGCTGGTGTCCATCAGAGGTCAATCCTGGGCCCAACTCTTTTCCTGATCTACATTAATGATCTTCCAAATCACATCCTTACATCATTTGTAGACATTTATGCTGACGACACTACCATTTATGGTAGCACATCTAAGACAGTAAACGACCAAGTTCTCTCCTCTGATTTTGAGCATGTAGTACAATGGGGAAAAGAGTGGCTGGTTACTTTTAATGCATCTAAAACCAAGCTTCTCTCTTTACATCATCAACATTCTGATCCACATCTGGCATCAATTGAAATGAATGGCTTTCGTCTTCAGGAGGCCTCAAGTTTTGATAAGCTTCTGGGCTTGACCATTACTCCTGATCTTAAATGGAACACGTATATCAAATCTGTTGCCAAGGCCGCTGGAAAAATGGTGGGATTTTTCTATCGATCCGGTAGATATCTCACTGCTGATGCAATTCTCTATCTATATAAGAGCCAGGTACGTCCAAGGATGGAATACTGTTGCCACATCTGGGAAGGAGCTGCTAGAAAGGACTTGTCCTGCCTTGATAGAGTTCAAAATAGACTTCGTAGCCTCGTAGGAGATGTCCTTTTCTCTTCCCTACAACCTCTGTCTCACAGAAGAGATGTTGTGAGTTTGTCTCTGATGTATCGTTATTTTCATGGAAAGTGTTCGACTGAGCTTCAGTCTATGGTCCCCCCTTGCCAAACTTTCACAAGAAACACTCGTCTAGCTGAAAACACTATCAATAATTTCCCCCACTCTTTATCTGTTCCTAAACCTAAACGTAGACTCTATGAACAAAGCTTCTTTCTTAGAACTGCACGCCTGTGGAATTGTCTTCCGTTTTCCTACTTTCCGGCTGACTACAATATGGTTGTGTTCAAGTCTAACGTAAATAAGTTCTTGATGAGCCGTTCCATATAAGTTATCAAATTTACCGAATTTTCATTACTAATGATTACTATATTGTCCAATTTCTACTGTACACTCTTTGACCCTTATCCTTGCGTGGCCTCTTGGCCTTGATAATATGGTGATGCCTGTGTAAAAAAAAAATCTTTGGCCTTTTTTGTTTGACTTATCAAATGTCCTGACTATCTGCACAACAGTTTATTTGCAATAAAACTAGTAGTTTCAGAGTTCATTGCAGACGGAGACACTTCAGTTTCTAGTGAATAAATACATAAGATTAAAGATGACAAGGTGCCAGACAAGTAAAATGTGAGAATATATTTTTTGTTAAATAGCTTAATGCATTCATATTGATATCAGTTCTGTATTTCTTAATTTGTTTCTTCGTTTCTACAGAGATTACTTTCTTAATCAGTCAATTTACATTCTTAAAGAGTGCCAGAGTAAATGCATGTTAATTTTATCATATTAAGCTAACCCGGGTAAAAAGCTTTACAGCATCAAATAACTTTCATTAACGTTCCGCATAAATTTGAAAAGGGTTAATACATTACATGTGCAGATATGCACCTTAACACATGCACAATCTAGTAATAAACATATCACAAACGATAATTTGTTTTGCATAAAATCAATAAAAAAAACCTTTCCAGAATTTAATTTGCAAATTGGATTAAAACTAAAACTTTCCTGATTAGTTAATTAATATTAAAAGAAAATGTCCCTTGATTATTTGCATGATTATTTCAAAATATTAGAAATATAATTGAGGCCTAAAGAATCTAAGCCTTCGTGAATTAATATTTCATTTTGAATGTCTCTTAAAATAAATATTATATTGATAAATTGTTTACTTGGAAGTTTGAATGGTGCCTATTTGTAATGAAGTAATAGAGTGAAATTTTCAATTCAAAATAATTTCGAAAATTATATAATATAGCTAACAGTCAATATATATATATATATATATATATATATATATATATATATATATATATATATATGTATATAAAGTAAACGTGTCTGTGTACATTTCCCTACGCAATAACTCTCTATATCTTTAGTCTACAGACTCGAAATTTGATATATAGTGTACTGAGATTTGGGAAAATCGATGTGATCGGTTTCGGCCAAAGATTTGGCTGTTAAGAGGTTAAAGTTCAACGCTTTACGATCTACCAAACTCCCCCGACAATTTGGGGTCTAAACACTTGAAATTTTAGTTATAGGCTCTTTGGACATGGATCTAACTTAATAACTTGATTTGAGCCCAAAACAATAAATGTTAAGGGGTCAAAAAAGGGGTCAAAGTTTAAAAAAAATTGACCTCTGCAGTCTCTTCCAAATTACTCAGACAATTTCTGGTCTAAACATTTGAAATTTTACATAAATGATATTCAGAGATACGGCAAGCTTTTTCATCGGTTTGGGTCGAAAATTTTTAGTTACCAATATATAAATGTATGTATGTTTGCATGTGTGCCTAAAACCTTCGACAGAGGCGACGGATTTTACCAAGATCAGTATCGTTTTAAAGTTTCACCGTTCATAGACAAATATCGAAAAATTGGCTTAAAACATTAATATCTTCTCCTTCAACTAGGCACTTTTCTACAGGGGGTGGGTACTTTTTTCGCCGATATTTTTTTAAAGTTATCCTCTCCTTTAGATTGTGGAGCCTTAATTTTAAAAAATGTTGCTTCCGGTTTGGCAGTGGTCGTAACAGCATTGACGTCAGGTTTTTACCCCGTTCTTTTCCTCCTTTGCAGTACGGGTTCGAGCCTGATTTCCTACTACCATTTTTTTTTCTTTTTTTTTTTTTTTGTTCAACAGACACATCGAAACACTCCGACAACGCCGGGCTGAAATGCTAGTATATCTATAAAAGTGAACGTGTGTGTGTGTGTGTGTGTGTGTGTGTGTGTGTGTATGTGTATTTCCCTAGGCCATAACTCTCTAAATTTTTAGTCTACAGACTCGAAATTTGATATATAGAGTACTGAGATTTAGGAAAATCTGTGATCGGTTTTCGGCCAGAAATTTGGCTATTTTGACCTTTGAGAACTCTACCAAACTCCTCCAACAATTTTGGGTCTAAACACTTGAAATTTTAGATATAGGTTCTTCGCACATGGATCTAACTTAATAACTTAAGTTGAGCCCAAAACAATAAATGTTTAGGAGTCATATTAAGGGTCAAAGTTAAAAAAATTGACCGTTTTTTTATGCTCAACATACACATCCAAACACCTGTGCAATGCCGGGCTGAAATGCTAGTATATATAAAAATGAACCTGTCTCTGTGTGTGTGTGTGTGTGTGTGTGTGTGTGTGTGTACATTTCCCTACGCAATAACTCTGTCAATTTTAAGTTTACAGACTCGAAATTTGATATCAGGGTACTGAGATTTGGGAAAATCTTTGTAATCCGGTTTCGGCCAAATATTTGGCTGTTAAGGGGTCAGAGTTCGACGATTTGACTTTTGAGAACTCTACCAAACTCCTCCGACAATTTTGGGTCTAAACATTTGAAATTTTAGATACAGATTCCTTGGACATTAATCTAACTTAATAACTTGATTTGAGCCCCAAACCATAAATTTTAAGGGGTCATAATAGAGGTCAAAGTTAAAAAATTGGCTTTTTGCTCAACATTCAACATACACCTCTAAATGCCGGGCTGAAATGCTAGTATATATATATATATATATATATATATATATATATATATATATATATATATATGGTGAGTTATAAAATATATATGGCGATTAATCGGCATATATATTTTATAACTCACTAACTAGCTCTACCTACGTATTGAGCACTTTTGAAGTAAATACTTAAAGTTTACGCATAAATTTATACTTTTGTATATTAATTTTATGTGAGTAAATTAAGTAGTTATATATATATATATATATATATATTCTCTTTTTCCCTCCCCCCTTTCTTTCTCTCGTATTTCTTTTAAAATCGTTCTTCCAAATAATAATAGCGATTTCTGTAAGGTCTGACGAGGCTGCTGGATTGTAAATATGGTCCGGCAACCGAAGCATATGTAACTGAACAGATAAAACGGTAATAAAAAATAAAACGTGTATATATATATATATATATATATATATATATATATATATATATGTGTGTGTGTGTGTGTGTATATATACTGATATTTTTCTCACTTTGACATTAATATCAAAATATCACTTTTATTTAAAAATTATTAGAACCATTTTCTTAATATACTTAGTCATGGATATGCAGGCAACTACATGAAGGTTTACAAGGATTAATTAATTACTTATTCATTTTTGTGGTTCTTATTAGATGATTAGTTTCATTTCATTATTACACTATTTTTAAGGTGAATTACAAATGTTGCATTTAATATGGCAATGAAATTCAAAGTGTTCGTTTAAAGAAACGCAGAAAACCTTTTCGGGAATAGATTGGATGCAACAGTTCAATTTCTGGGATTTTCCTATAAATATACTTTATCAAAAAGTGGAAACTCTAAAGACAGAAGGAAAATACCTAGTCAGAATTAAAATAAATTTTCCATGAAGTTTTCTCAGCCGGTATGGAAAAATGTACACAAATGTCAGCCAGATTCGAACTCTAAGAGAATCCAACCAAAATCCAAAGAAAAAAAGAAATGTACAGCTTGAAAGACTTATAAAACACAACATCCTATCATAAGTCCAATTCAGTTGAGGGCAGCCCTTTCTATCTCCCAAAAAGAAGTGCAAAGCAATCTGCAATCTTCCGGCTTCTCCTAACTAAGTAGTAAAAAAAAAATACGATTATTATCCACTTCTTCGCCCTTCATTTCAGGGGAGAAGATCTTCTCTAAAATCGACCTGAGTGACGTATACCTTCAAATACCAGTCGTAGAAAACAGCACGAAGTTGTTTTGTATTAACACCCATACGTGGTTATTCAAATTTGAAATGTTAGCTTTTGGGAGTCAAAGTAGCGTTCGCCATTTTTCAACAAATTATGGATGCGATGTTGGCCGCCTGGATTTCGCAATCGCATGCCTGGATGATATTTTCATAATAAGTGAGACCAGAGTACAACATAGAGAACATTTCCACAATATATTCTCTCGAATACAGGATTTTGGTTTTAAAATAAGAGAAGGAAAAATGCGATTACTTTATAGAAGAAATAAAATACTTGGGACACATCATCGACAAACACAGTAAAAGACCTAATCCGAACCAGAGCTATAGAGAAACTCCTCCAAAATATTACAGAATTAAAAAGTTTTTGGAGGGTAGCAAACTATTTTCAGACATTCATTCCCAATTTGTACGATCTCCGGGCCCCACTGAATGAGCTATTAAAAAAAGTACTCAAGGGTGGCATTCCATAAAATAAAAAACATATGACGTCAGACCTATTCTTTATTCAAAATGACCAAAAACTAGATATCATTGTCACCAGCGATGCCAGCTCGTATCTTACATAAAATGCGGGACGAAATTAAAAAAAAAAATGAGCACACACGTCAAGATGTCTGCTCCCAGAGAAAAAGTATTATCTATAAATTGAAAAATAAGCTCTTCTTATTATCTTCGCTGTTACAAAGTCCCCTCGATATTTCCACGGACGATTTTTTATACTGAGAACTGATCATAAGCCTTTATTAAGCATCCTTGAATCGAAAAATGAGCAAGCCGACTACATAGCGAATGTCGAGATGGGGCACTATTCTGCTGAATTACAATTTCAAGGAAGAGAACGTCTCATTCAAGCAAATCGCACATGTAGACAAGCTTTGAAGGTTGTTCCGAGAGAAAGTAAACGTGAGTAGTTGCTTCCTTACATAGCGATAGTGAAATCAAAACCATGATGCGCAATATTGAGACCTTCCGGTCACACTGCATAAAAATAAAACAACAAAATCACAAATAAACAAAGGGCAGTTTTTCTATGTATGATTACATCCAACTATAAAGTGAGAGGATCGTCATAGCAAAAGTATTTCAAAAAAGGATAACGAAAAACTTTCACATGAATCACTCAGGAATAAACAGAATGAACACCATCATGTATAGTTATTATTTTACTATTATTTTTATTATATATTTCTGATTATTTTATTATATATTTCTGATTATTTTATTATATATTTCTGATTATTTTATTATATATCTTTGATTATTTTATTATATATTTCTGATTATTTTTATTATATATTTCTGATTATTTTTATTATATACCTCTGATTATTTTATTATATATTTCTGATTATTTTTATTATATATTTCTGATTATTTTTATTATATATTTCTGATTTTTTTATTATATATTTCTGATTATTTTTATTATATATTTCTGATTATTTTTATTATATATTTCTGATTATTTTTATTATATACCTCTGATTATTTTATTATATATTTCTGATTATTTTTATTATATATTTCTGATTATTTTTATTATATATTTCTGATTTTTTTATTATATATTTCTGATTATTTTTATTATATATTTCTGATTATTTTATTATATATCTCTGATTATTTTATTATATATCTCTGATTATTTTTATTATATATTTCTGATTATTTTATTATATATTTCTGATTATTTTTATTATATATTTCTGATTATTTTTAGTATATATTTCTGATTATTTTATTATATATCTCTTATTATTTTATTATATATTTCTGATTATTTTATTATATATCTCTGATTATTTTATTATATATCTCTGATTATTTTTATTATATATTTCTGATTTTTTTATTATATATTTCTGATTATTTTTATTATATATTTCTGATTATTTTTATTATATATTTCTGATTATTTTATTATATATTTCTTATTATTTTATTATATATTTCTGATTATTTTATTATATATCTCTGATTATTTTTATTATATATTTCTGATTATTTTATTATATATTTCTGATTATTTTATTATATATTTCTGATTATTTTTATTATATATTTCTGATTATTTTTATTATATATCTCTGATTATTTTTATTATATATTTCTGATTATTTTTATTATATATTTCTGATTATTTTATTATATATTTCTGATTATTTTTATTATATATTTCTGATTATTTTTATTATATATTTCTGATTATTTTTATTATATATTTCTGATTATTTTTATTATATATTTCTGATTATTTTTATTATATATTTCTGATTATTTTATTATATATTTCTGATTATTTTTATTATATATTTCTGATTATTTTATTATATATCTCTGATTATTTTATTATATATTTCTGATTATTTTTATTATATACTAGCAGTTCAACCGGCTTTGCTCGAGCCCTATGTATTGTTCAGAACTTTATGTATATATATATATATATATATATATATATATATATATATATATATATATATATATATATATATATATATATTTTAAAAAGTTTGATTCATGTCCAGGTAATCCACATCTAAAATTTCAAGTGTTTAAACCCAAAATTGGCAGAGGAGTACAGTAGAGTCTGCAAATGTCAACTCTTTCAACTTTGTCCTTTTGGCAGCCAGATTTGCGCCCAAAACCTGATTAAAAAGTTTGCTGCATGTCTAATTACCCTTTATGTAAAATTTCAAATGTTTAGACCCAAAATTGGTTGAATAGTAAGCTAGAGACCGGAAAGGGAAAATCTTTGGAGTTTGACTCCTTGCCAACCAAATTTTCGGTCAAAAAGCGATTAAAAAGCTTCCCCTATGTCTGAATACACGTTATGTAAAATTTCAAATGTTTAGAGTAACAATTGGCTGAGTAATTTGGTAGAGACCGCAGAGGTCAATTTTTTTTAAAACTTTGACTCAAATTTTGATCCCTTAACATTTATTGTTTTGGGCTCAAATCAAATTAAAAAATTCGATCCATCTCCAAGTAATGTACGTCTAAATTTTTAAGTGTTTAGACCCAAAATTGGCGGAGGAGTTGGGTAGAGTTTTTTTGACCACTTGACAGCTAAATTTCTGACCAAAAACCAATTAAAAAGATGTCCCCAAATTTCAATACGCCTTACGTCGAATCTAGAGTCTGGGGACTGAAAATTGAGTTTGGTAGGGAAATGTACACACGCACACACAATTTCACTATTACACACTATATACATAGATTTGTGGTGATGGAAAAATTAAATGCAAAACTATTTCTTTTTTGAATTTAAATTGATATCTTTATGACTTAATTCTTCAGTAAAATAGCTAATAATCTCTGCATACAAATGTGTTTAGTCCTACAAATTATGCTGCATCATATATGCTTAAGAATTCTCCACTTACTCTTAATTAATAAGATTATAGTTTTCATCTTTCACGTCTATTTCTTAATAAGCATGTCTGATTTATTACCGCCTACCTTTTCTCCACTTCGTCCACCGATATCTCCAACTCCTCCACAACCCGATCCTTTTTGTTTCTATACACCTTCTTGCTCCCCCCTCTGTGAGCCCCTTACATCCTTTCACCTTTTCACCTAACGATTTCTCATCATCTCTCTTGTCTCAACTGATAACGTTGACTACGCCTGGCAGTCCCCTTTTTTACGTTTTTTTTTCTTTCCTTTTCTTGCTTTCTTTCTTTTTTTTTTCCGTTTTGCTTTTTTTCTTCTGCCCTTATATTTAATGTCTAGAGTATATATGTCACATGACCCCTCTTTCCCTCTCCTCAAATTTTATAATATTTTATTTTAAGTAAATAGAACTTTTTCTTCATTTGAGGACTAGTTTCGTCAATGGAAAACAACCATTTATTAAGTCACCTGACAAGGATTTGTCGGTTTAACCGACCATTTGGCCGAAACAATTAGCATGTCCAGCGTCGCGACTATGTAAACTTGTTTATATAAATAAAAATATACGTTGCTCTTATTTTATTGACCACTATAAATAACTTCATAAAATTAATTAGTTATCACTCTTGGATGCTTATGACCTGTTATATATATATATATATATATATATATATATATATATATATATATATATATATATATATATATATATATATATATATATATAATTTTTATTTACTAAAAATATTTGATAATTTGACTTTCAATTTATCTTACTTTATAAAAATGTGTTCATCTTGTCTCATATTTGCTATGTAATATTTTAAAAGCGATTGAAGTTTAAAGCTAATTTTACAAGCGACATTTAACATTCTGCTGACAGCTGCAAAGCCTGTGAAAAGCACTCAACAACTATGTCAAATTGTTTTAATTGATTATCTTAAAATGTTTTTTTTTTAATGGAATAAAATCTTATTTTACTGTTTAAAAGTTGCAGTTTTTCACAAACATAATCTTGATTATTGGCAAAGACAAAATCCTGTAGTGGAACTAATTATTTTTATTAGAAAAGTCTTGGATTATGAAAGAAAAATGTTAACATTTGTTCTGAAGACATTTCTTGATGAGCTGATTGATTAAAAAAAAATCCTAAATCATTAAAATGAAGATGAAGAAACTCATCAAAATAAAATTGTAATTGGAAAAGAAAACTGTATAAAAAATGCATTTTGGGAAAAAGATTATATGTGTGTGTGTAAGTGCAACAGAGAGAGACAGAGAGAGCAAGGGTGAATAAAATTACTGTCAGGTATGACAAATGTTAAGTTTGTGAATAACTTAATTATTATCATCCAGTTCGCATTGACACTAATCTTTTCTTATTCTTTTATTTCTTCTTGACGAATTGAGAACAGAAAGATTTCCGAAAGTGCTAAATCTCTTTCTAATAGCTACAATTTTTTTAGTATTTTGTTTTCTATTTTGTAACATTATCCCAAAAGTAGTTCTTAAATATTTAATTTCAAAAACACTGAGCTTCTTTTAATGTCTTGTTAGCATATAGAGCAACAGAAACTTATTTTATGGCGTTGTTTTTTGTTTTGTTTTGAGTCACCACATGAAGAAGTTACTATTTTTATTCTTCTACTAATGTCAGATGAGAATCTTGAAACCACTGAGCCAAGAAACATAAAATCTTTTTTAGTCAGAAAATAAATCATGCATATTTAGAATAAGTAGAGAGTAAGCGACTAATGTATTTCTTTTTACTTACGAGTAACCACTTATCAAGGTTCGAAAGCCACTTGAGGATAAGAGTTAATGAATGTAAGATGGCAGTGTAGTAATCATATATAGGTTAAATTGAGTAGAATTTGATTATTTATGGGGATAACGAGAACTTGTTTACATTAGATGTAAAGGCTACCATGTTGTATTCAACCAAGAAACGGGCCAACTGTGAACATTTTGCAAGGGGTGTCCATAGATTTGAGTTCAGTCGAGTACTTGCCATGAAAATAGCGATATAGCAAAGACAGGCTCGCAACGTCTCTTCTGTGGGAAAGAGGTTGCAGGGAAATGAAATGGGCATTACCTATTAGGTTTCAAAGCCGGTTTTGAATTCTATCAAGGTGGAATAGAGTGCACTGATCAGCTCCTGCCCAGATGTGGCAATAGGACTCCATTTTAGGATGTACCTGGCTCTTGTGCTGGAGCGGTAAAATGATCCAACTATTTTTCCAGCGATTTTGCCAACAGATTTGATGTATGTGTTCCATTTCTGATCAGGAGTGAAGGTCAGTTCCAGAAGCTTGTCAAAACAGAACTTTCCTAAGACAAAAAACATTGATTTCAGTTAGTGTGTGATGAGGGTCAGAGTGATTATGATGAAAAGAGAGAAGCTTGGTTTTTGATCCATCAAAATTAACTAGCAACTTTTTTTCCCCATTGCACCATGTTCTCAAAATCAGAAGAGAGAGAATCAGAAAAATCTTGGCCATTGCTTGTCTTTGAAGTGTTGCCATACATTGTGGTGTCATTTGTATAAATGTCTACGAATGATTTAAGAATGTGATTTGGGAGATCATTTATGAAGATCAGGAAGAGAGTTGGGCCCTGGATGAAACTTTAAGAGACGCCAGTGTTAATACAATTAGTTTCTGATTTCTGCCCATCAACGACTACCCTTATAAACCTAGCAAAGAGAAAAGATTTAATAATTTAGAATCTTGTCTTTAAGAACATTATTTACTAGTGATGCCAACCTAGCATTACCCAAGATTAAACTTCTTTATGATGAAATTGAAAATAGTTTTGGTGATTTTTATTTTGTAAGCAAATTATTTTGTGAAACAGGAATAGCTTTCATTTGTTTCAATACTTGACGTTAAATGGTGTGTATTTGTTGAACACTTCGTCGCATGTACAGACAATATTTAAAAACCATCCAGATTACTTGAGTGTGTTTTTATGTTAATGTTTGGTATCAAGAACGATAATCCAGATTTACTTGAGTAAACATAAGAAATTTTATTTTAGGCTGAAATCATTTCATTGCTTTGCGTAGATTTATTATCATTATTATTATTATCATTATTATCATTATTATGTATATTTATTTGAGCAAAACATTGTAATGTCATTTGGCTTTATATGCACGTTTCTTTGAACACTTGTTGAAATCATTTCTTTTTTAATTTAAAAAAACAAAGATTTATTGGAATATATATATATATATATATATATATATATACATATATATACATACATATATATACATATATATACACATACATATGTATATATATGTATATATATATATATATATATATATATATATATATATACACACACACATATATATATATAAAATGTGTGTGTCAGTATATATATTAAGAAAATTTACAAAACTGATCAATTTAAAAGCTCTACGGATATTTACACTTACCAACAGAGCATATATAAGTAAACAATGATAGTTTAAATTCTAATTACCAAGTTCTTATTTGTATTTTTACTTGACGAATTAAAAAAAAATCAACATAAGTCTTGACAATTGTTTCACACAGCAACAAACAATCAGGAGTAAACATATAATTACTAGGAATTTTTGTTTGCTTATAACACACGTACACACACGCACACACACACACACACACTCATATATATATATATATATATATATATATATGTATATTTATGTATATGTGCATGTATATAGTGTTTGTTAAGATATGTTTACAAAATAGTGCTCAATAACACGTAGATAGATTTTTGTATAAATGTTTATTTATACAATCCTATATGAACATATGTAGCAAAAGTTTTTATATGAACGAATATGATATATATATATATATATTGACTCTCGTAGTGCCTCTAATTATTGCATTTGATGAAGGTAATAATGATTTCCACTAGGTTTGAAGCAATGCTTTTATGTGAATATAAGTAAATACTTTTCAATTATGTATTGTAAATAAAAAAATATATAAATAAATATCATCATGATAATGACATACAATTTCGAGCACTACCACAAGGAAGTTCCTGTGTCTATTGATACAGCGCCGAACACCATTCACTGGAGTCTTAGTTTCGAATCTCACTAGGTCCAGCAGTACTGACGGGTTGCAGATATGAAACACATCTCTGTAGATAGTGATATTTTATTCGTATATATATATATATATATATATATATATATATATATATATATATATATATATATATATATTAGTTTGTATTAATTAGATGATTCTATCGTTGCCATTAGTTTCTTCAATATCTTTCTAGTCAGAATCATTTCTAGAAAGATATTGTGCACTTGCAGGAAGGACCACATGAAAAATTGCCAACATTCTAAATGGATAGAAGTGGAACAAACTGAATTCGAACTTGACATACCCGGGTTGAGAGGCTGTATCGTTAACCACTTAACCACCATGACCTCTTATACACTTCATTGAAGTATGTCTTCATACTTGCATACGTGTCCTTTCCTATAAGGATGAGATTTTAAGTTGTTTTTTCTTTTTACATGAAAGTCACCACTTATCAAGGCCTGGAAGTCATTCGGGGATAAGGGTTATTGCGTGTACAGTAATCAATGGGATAGTGTCGTAGTAATCATTATTATTGAAGATTTGATAAAATGTCTTACTTAAGGGGGCCGTTCATCAGGAATTTGTTTATGTTGGACTTGAAGACATCCAAGTTGTAGTCAGGTGAGAAACAGGCAGACGGAAGAGAGTTCCACTGGCGTGCACTTCTAAGAAAGAAGCTTTGTTCATGGAATTTACGTTTTGGTTTTGGCACAGTTAAAGAGTGGGGAAAATTGTTGACAGTGGTTTCAGCTAGACGGGTGTTTATGGTGAAAGATCGGCGAGGGGGGGGACAAGGGTGGGTGCTCAGACGAGCACTTGCCATGGAAGTAACGATAAAACAAATACAGGCTTGCAACGTCTCTTCTGTGGAGAGAGGTTGCAGGGAAGAGAAAAGGGCATCCCCCACTAGGCTACAAAGTCTATTTTGTACTCTGTCAAAGCAGGATAGGCTGTTTTTAGCACATCCTGCCCGGATGTAGCAGCAGTACTCCATCCTTGGACGTACCTGGCTTTTATATAGATAGAGAATTGCATTAGCAGTGAGATATCTTCTGGAGCGGTAAAAGGATCCTACCATTTTTCCAGCAACTTTGTGGGAATTTCATTTGTTGTACTAGAATTAACATTGATAGATTAATGTTAACATTCATTTTATATCTTAACCTAGATAATTACTGTAAGCATTCTTTTCTTAATCAATTAAAATACATTAGTTGACGGTTTTGTGTCATAGTGTACTTTTGTTTGTTTTAAATTAATTTTTGTCTAATTGTCAATTCTACTCAGAACTCGATATCTACTCTTACTTGCCTCCTGAAAGTTAGTCTGCTAAACTCTAGAGACGTCCTTAATTTTATTTGCAATCTCCTTATTGAAAATATTGTTGAACAAATTTTAGATTCGCTTTTTACAGTAACAACTTATAAAAATACTTTGAAATTTACATAAAGTTACTGACTAATAATAGGAACCTCAAGAAGCCCAGAGAGTACAACAGTTGAAACGAGATCAAATGGTGACAAATGAAATTCGAAATATGCAAATAAACAATTATACTCCGAATCTTCTAAACATTATTTATAGTTATCTTTTTCACTTATATAAATTATATAAAACTCGAAACTATTGTTTCATATTTTCATTCATTTCTAGCTAGTTAAAGATGTATGTTTGTTCAAAAACAGTTGACAATTCAATATCCAATGGCTGCTCAAGCTCAGATGAAAAAGATTTTTGACACTTTCGTACTTTTACTTCTGTTTTATCATATCCTGTCTGAAATAGTTTTGTTTTATTAGCTATCGTTTGCGTTTTTTTTTCTTTACACTCTTTCAATTATCCAAGGTCAAGCTCAAAATTAACCATTCATAGATTTTACTTATTAACATTCCCAAAGCACAATGGGAGTAATTACGAGAACTTCTGATATGCCATACAGACGCCAACTCTAAATGAAAATGTGAAAGTTATCAAAAATATATAAAGTAAATATAAATAATAATAATATTAATAATCATCTCTGCTATAAATGTCGCTTTATGCTTGCATGCACGGAAGTCAACCCTAAAAGAATATATAAATGTTATCAAATATTAATAAAATAAATTATGATAATAAAAATAATTTATATTGTATGAAAGTAACTTTGCTTTTGCATACATAGGGAATTAGAAATCGACTTAACCAGTTGATACCAAATTTCGTACACACATCCGACAGATGAACAACCGTGTTTTCAGATCCTCGAAAACTTGATATATTTGCAAGGCTCAAACGTTTGTTATTAAGATTTAAATCTTCAAGTGTTTAATTATCAGCAGCGGTTAGGGGTACTGCTGCTGATAATTATATTATACAAATAAAATCATTACAAAATCACGAAGAATCAAACAAATAAAAAATAATTGGCTTCTTTTTGCCAACGTTAATGGTAAATTTTGAATCTTGATTTTAGTAAAACGTAGTTTTTCTTTTTCTTTTTCTTTTTAAATATTTTGTCAGACTTGTAATAATATCTCTATGGTGATGAATTCTGTGAAATAAACGAATTAATAAGACTTAGTTTAGAATTACATAACAATCTGAATCCCCCTCCCAACATGCATTAAAAATTAACTAATAAATGTGAATAATATTGCTTTGATTTTTCCTATTTAGCATATACTTTATTCATTGTAAAATAAGGTCTCATTCTTATGTCACAATCTGTATACCTAATTCTGTAGTAATATCATAGAGTTTGAGTCGGTGATGAATATTGATAGACAACAAAGAAAGCTATAATAACATGAGCTTTAGATTAATCTTACAATACCACTACAAATGTAATGACAATTTATTTAAAAATACATTAAAATCATGTCATTCTTTTTATTGATGCAGATTATGGTTAGTTTCTATTTTTCCTCTGTTTTATAAAGTTTGACTTAAAAAAAATTACAATTTTAATTTTTTACGATTGATGATCATCACTTAAAACTTGTAGCCTGGAAAATATTCTTCAAATTTGCACCAAATGTAGCATGAAGCACCCTTAGAACCGTCGACTGTCTTATGCAGGATCAGAATTACATGCCACTAATAGAAGCACTCAGTGTTGCTCGGAAATTAAAGTGCTCCTTATATATTAGACTACCAGGGGTGCTCGGCGTTGCCCGGCTGCTTGAAGTTGTGTGTTGAGTACAAAAAAAGTGGTAGTAGGCAGGCAAGCAAGCTCGAACCCGTGACGCAAAGGCGGAAAAGAAAGTGATGAAAACCTGATGTCTTACCCCTATTCCATGACGCGATCGGAAGTGTAAAGCGTTCAAATTTGATGTAGTCAATCAAAAAAATTACTTGGAGAAATGGCGTTGCTTTTAAACGCTTTTAAACCTCCCATGATGATCGTTTTAATGTGAAGGAAAAGCAGCTCCCCCCAAAAAAAGAGGCACTCTGGCAGTATCTAAATAAATAGTAATTGTCTCAGTATGAAGGGTTTTCCCTACATTGGCCAAGGACCAATTATAGAACAGATACAGTTGCCTGTTGCATTCGATTAGTTTCGCTTTATTTATGCAAAAAAGACAATCAAACATTCAAAACGAGGGAATTATATAAAAATCGATTAAAAAAAAGATAGAGACAATGTCCGTTTACAAATCTGAGATATTACGATCAAGGAAGTATAAGAAAACTTCTCCCGAAATCTAACCGACGTGAAAACCCCAACGCAAAAAGCCTTTTGCAGACATGCACAAATGCGCGCACCCATTTTGCATTTTATATATTAGACTAGCGGGGGGTACCAGGCGTTGCCAGGGTGTTTAAAAGTGTGTGTGCTCGGGCGCGGGGGTAATCAAAACAAAACTTAATGCAAACGAACGATGTTAAAATTTCTTAAAATCGGAAAAATAAAAAGAAAACGCGAATGTGATGAAAAAACAACAACATAAAAACGAACGTTAAAACATTTTTAAAAATCTGAAAAAAGACAAAACGTAAAAAATGGCTTAAATAACCCTGTTTCAATATTAAAATGAAAAAAAATCGAAAAAAAAGACATCTCACACCACGATTCGAATTTACAACCTTTAGATAATGACGCCGACCTCTAATCAAGTGAGCTAAGACGTCGTTGACGACGTTGACGAAATTGGGTCGTTTTTTTTTAATATTTAAACTAAATCATGGTCCGACGTCATTTGCGCATACGTAGAAGCCAACTTGTCATGAGAGGACGGTTTTTGCCACACCCTCCCTGTACAAAACTGATGATTTTAGGGTGAAGGCATTAATGTTTCTGGCCAATTTTTCGATATTTGTCAGGCGAATGTTCGAGCTTTAAAATGATACATATCTGGCGAAAATCCGTGGGCCGTGTCGAAAATTTTTGCGAGACATACAAACACACACACAAACATTTTCGCTTTTATATATATACTAGCGGGGGTACCCGGCGTTGCCCGGGTGTTTCGAGGTGTGTCTGCTCTTAAAAAAAAACATCTGAGGGGGGTTAAAAGTTTGGGTAAGTTGGTAGGATCGAACCCTGAGGCGAAGTTTGAAAATAAAATGTGAAAAAAACATGAACCGTTCGGCCAGCCAGAATGAGTTACTGAAAGATGTTTGAACTTATTTAAGTAAGAACAAAATTGGCAGGTGCCCGCACGAAAGTCGTAGAGTCAAGATTTTGTGCGAGCGTTACGACGACGATGACGACGACGACGTAAGCAATAGCTATTCAGCAGTTGCTTTTAATGAGGTCAATGACTAGGTTTGTTTGTTATAAGCGAAGTAAAAAAAGAAAATAGAAAAACGAACGTTAAAACTTATCTAAAAATAAGCGGGGGGGTAATCAAAACATCGAAAAAAAACACAAAAAAACTAACGTAAGGTAAACAAACGATGTTAAATGTAAAAGTCTGAAAAACAAAAATAAAAAAGAAAACAGGTGAAAAATGGCTTAAATAAGCCTGTTTCGATATTAAAATTTAAAAAATCGGTTGGTACCCGGGTGTTTTTGGGTGTGTGGTCAGGGGTGGATAAGCAAAGTTAAAAAAAAACAAAACAGAAAAACGAACGTTACGTGAAAAATAGCTTAAATAATACTGGTTCAATATTTAAATTCAAAAAATCGAAAAAAAAAAGAAGACATCTCACACCGCGATTCGAACCTAAAACGTTTAGATAACGAACCAACGCGCTAACCAACTGAGCTAACGCGACGTACATGAAATTTAGTCAGTTCTTCAACTATTAAAAGTAAATCAGGTCATGAAGTCATCTGACGCATGCGTAGAACCGGTCGTCGTCACAAGAGGACCGTTTTTGTTGACCCCCCCCCCGTCAAAAATTATCGATTTCGGGGTTAAAAAAAATAAACGTTTTTGGCCAATTTTTCGATATTTTTCGGGCGAAGGGTGGACCTTCAATATGCTACCGAGTTTGTGAATTTTCGTCGTGTCTGTCCAAAGTTTTTAGCGGACACACAAACACACATACAAATATACAAACATACATACATACATACACACATTTTCGCTTTTATATATATAGACTAGTGGAGGGTACCCGGCGTTGCCCGGGTGTTTATAGGTGTGTGTGCTCGGGCGGGCGAGGGATGGGTAAATCAAAACAAAAGAATAAGCTAAGTAATCACCCTGTTTAAATATTTAAAAAAAATGTTAAAACTTAAAAAAAATCGAAAAAAAAACAAACTAATGTAATGCAAAAGAACGATGTTAAAATTTCATGAAATCAGAAAAACAAAACAGAAAAAGAAAACGCGAATGTGATGGAAAGAAAACCCAGAAAAACAAAACAAAAAAAGAAAACGCGAATGTGATGGAAAAAAACCAGAAAAACAAAAACAAAAAAGAAAACGCGAATGTGATGGAAAAAAAAAACAGAAAAACAAAAACAAAAAAGAAAACGCGAATGTGATGGAACAAAAAACCCAGAAAAACAAAAACAAAAAAGAAAACGCGAATGTGATGGAAAAAAACCCAGAAAAAAAAAACAAAAAAGAAAACGCGAATGTGATGGAAAAAAACCCCAGAAAAACAAAAACAAAAAAAGAAAACGCGAATGTGATGGAACAAAAAACCCAGAAAAACAAAAACAAAAAAGAAAACGCGAATGTGATGGAAAAAACCCCAGAAAAACAAAAACAAAAAAGAAAACGCGAATGTGATGGAAAAAAACCCAGAAAAACAAAAACAAAAAAGAAAACGCGAATGTGATAGAAAAAAACCCAGAAAAACAAAAACAAAAAAGAAAACGCGAATGTGATGGCAAAAAAACCCCCCAGAAAAACAAAAACAAAAAAGAAAACGCGAATGTGATGGAAAAAAAAACCCCAGAAAAACAAAAACAAAAAAGAAAACGCGAATGTGATGGAAAAAAACCCCCCCAGAAAAACAAAAACAAAAAAGAAAACGCGAATGTGATGGAAAAAAAACCCCCCAGAAAAACAAAAACAAAAAAGAAAACGCGAATGTGATGGAAAAAAAAAACCCCAGAAAAACAAAAACAAAAAAGAAAACGCGAATTTGATGGAAAAAAAAACCCAGAAAAACAAAAACAAAAAAGAAAACGCGAATGTGATGGAAAAAAACCCCCCAGAAAAACAAAAACAAAAAAGAAAACGCGAATGTGATGGAACAAAAAACCCAGAAAAACAAAAACAAAAAAGAAAACGCGAATGTGATGGAAAAAAAAACAGAAAAACAAAAACAAAAGAGAAAACGCGAATGTGATGGGAAAAAAAAAACAGAAAAACAAAAACAAAAAAGAAAACGCGAATGTGATGGAAAAAAAACCCCAGAAAAACAAAAACAAAAAAGAAAACGCGAATGTGATGGAAAAAAAAACCCCAGAAAAACAAAAACAAAAAAGAAAACGCGAATGTGATGGAACAAAAAACCCAGAAAAACAAAAACAAAAAAGAAAACGCGAATGTGATGGAAAAAAAACCCAGAAAAACAAAAACAAAAAAGAAAACGCGAATGTGATGGAAAAAAAAAACAGAAAAACAAAAACAAAAGAGAAAACGCGAATGTGATGGAAAAAAAAAAACAGAGAAACAAAAACAAAAAAGAAAACACGAATGTGATGGAAAAAAAAACCCCAGAAAAACAAAAACAAAAAAGAAAACGCGAATGTGATGGAAACCCCCCCCCCAGAAAAACAAAAACAAAAAAGAAAACGCGAATGTGATGGAAAAAAAACCCCCAGAAAAACAAAAACAAAAAAGAAAACGCGAATGTGATGGAAAAAAAAAACCCCAGAAAAACAAAAACAAAAAAGAAAACGCGAATGTGATGGAAAAAACCCCCCAGAAAAACAAAAACAAAAAAGAAAACGCGAATGTGATGGAAAAAAAAACCCAGAAAAACAAAAACAAAAAAGAAAACGCGAATGTGATGGAAAAATACCCCCAGAAAAACAAAAACAAAACAGAAAACGCGAATGTGATGGAACAAAAAACCCAGAAAAACAAAAACAAAAAAGAAAACGCGAATGTGATGGAAAAAAAAAAACAGAAAAACAAAAACAAAAGAGAAAACGCGAATGTGATGGGAAAAAAAACAGAAAAACAAAAACAAAAAAGAAAACGCGAATGTGATGGAAAAAAACAGAGAAACAAAAACAAAAAAGAAAACGCGAATGTGATGGAAAAAAAACCCAGAAAAACAAAAACAAAAAAGAAAACGCGAATGTGATTGAAAGAAAACAGAAAAACAAAATCAAAAAAGAAAACGCGAATGTGATGGAAGGAAAACAGAAAAACAAAAACAAAAAAAAAACGCGAATGTGATGGAAAAAAAAACAGAAAAACAAAAGCAAAAAAGAAAACGCGAATGTGATGGAAAAAACCCCCCAGAAAAACAAAAACAAAAAAGAAAACGCGAATGTGATGGAAAAAAAAACCCAGAAAAACAAAAACAAAAAAGAAAACGCGAATGTGATGGAAAAAAAACCCCAGAAAAACAAAAACAAAAAAGAAAACGCGAATGTGATGGAACAAAAAACCCAGAAAAACAAAAACAAAAAAGAAAACGCGAATGTGATGGAAAAAAAAAACAGAAAAACAAAAACAAAAGAGAAAACGCGAATGTGATGGGAAAAAAAAACAGAAAAACAAAAACAAAAAAGAAAACGCGAATGTGATGGAAAAAAACAGAGAAACAAAAACAAAAAAGAAAACGCGAATGTGATGGAAAAAAAACCCAGAAAAACAAAAACAAAAAAGAAAACGCGAATGTGATTGAAAGAAAACAGAAAAACAAAAACAAAAAAGAAAACGCGAATGTGATGGAAGGAAAACAGAAAAACAAAAACAAAAAAAAAACGCGAATGTGATGGAAAAAAAAAACAGAAAAACAAAAGCAAAAAAGAAAACGCGAATGTGATGGAAAAAAAAACCCAGAAAAACAAAAACAAAAAAGAAAACGCGAATGTGATGGAAAAAACCCCAGAAAAACAAAAACAAAAAAGAAAACGCGAATGTGATGGAAAAAAAACCCAGAAAAACAAAAACAAAAAAGAAAACGCGAATGTGATGGAAAAAAAACAGAAAAACAAAAACAAAAAAAAAAACGCGAATGTGATGGAAAAAAAACAGAAAAACAAAAACAAAAAAGAAAACGCGAATGTGATGGAAAAAAAAACCCCAGAAAAACAAAAACAAAAAAGAAAACGCGAATGTGATGGAAAAAAACACCCAGAAAAACAAAAACAAAAAAGAAAACGCGAATGTGATGGAAAAAAAAACAGAAAAACAAAAACAAAAGAGAAAACGCGAATGTGATGGGAAAAAAAAAAACAGAAAAACAAAAACAAAAAAGAAAACGCGAATGTGATGGAAAAAAAACCCCCAGAAAAACAAAAACAAAAAAAGAAACGCGAATGTGATGGAAAAAAAAACAGAAAAACAAAAACAAAAGAGAAAACGCGAATGTGATGGGAAAAAAAAACAGAAACAAAAACAAAAAAGAAAACGCGAATGTGATGGAAAAAAAACCCCCAGAAAAACAAAAACAAAAAAGAAAACGCGAATGTGATGGAAAAAAACCCCCCCAGAAAAACAAAAACAAAAAAGAAAACGCGAATGTGATGGAAAAAAAAACCCCCAGAAAAACAAAAACAAAAAAGAAAACGCGAATGTGATGGAAAAAAAACCCCCCAGAAAAACAAAAACAAAAAAGAAAACGCGAATGTGATGGAAAAAAAAACCCCAGAAAAACAAAAAAGAAAACGCGAATGTGATGGAAAAAACCCCCCAGAAAAACAAAAACAAAAAAGAAAACGCGAATGTGATGGAAAAAAAAAACCCCAGAAAAACAAAAACAAAAAAGAAAACGCGAATGTGATGGAAAAAAAAAACCCCAGAAAAACAAAAACAAAAAAGAAAACGCGAATGTGATGGAACAAAAAACCCAGAAAAACAAAAACAAAAAAGAAAACGCGAATGTGATGGAAAAAAAACCCCAGAAAAACAAAAACAAAAAAGAAAACGCGAATGTGATGGAAAAAAAAAACCCCAGAAAAACAAAAACAAAAAAGAAAACGCGAATGTGATGGAAACCCCCCCCCCCAGAAAAACAAAAACAAAAAAGAAAACGCGAATGTGATGGAACAAAAAACCCAGAAAAACAAAAACAAAAAAGAAAACGCGAATGTGATGGAAAAAAAACCCCAGAAAAACAAAAACAAAAAAGAAAACGCGAATGTGATGGAAAAAAAACCCCCCAGAAAAACAAAAACAAAAAAGAAAACGCGAATGTGATGGAAAAAAAAACCCCCAGAAAAACAAAAACAAAAAAGAAAACGCGAATGTGATGGAAAAAACCCCCCCCAGAAAAACAAAAACAAAAAAGAAAACGCGAATGTGATGGAAAAAAAAACCCCAGAAAAACAAAAACAAAAAAGAAAACGCGAATGTGATGGAAAAAAAAAACCCCAGAAAAACAAAAACAAAAAAGAAAACGCGAATTTGATGGAAAAAAAACCCAGAAAAACAAAAACAAAAAAGAAAACGCGAATGTGATGGAAAAAAACCCCCAGAAAAACAAAAACAAAAAAGAAAACGCGAATGTGATGGAAAAAAAAAACCCAGAAAAACAAAAACAAAAAAGAAAACGCGAATGTGATGGAACAAAAAACCCAGAAAAACAAAAACAAAAAAGAAAACGCGAATGTGATGGAAAAAAAAAACAGAAAAACAAAAACAAAAGAGAAAACGCGAATGTTATGGAAAAAAAACCCCAGAAAAACAAAAACAAAAAAGAAAACGCGAATGTGATGGAAAAAAAAACCCCAGAAAAACAAAAACAAAAAAGAAAACGCGAATGTGATGGAAAAAAAACCCCCCAGAAAAACAAAAACAAAAAAGAAAACGCGAATGTGATGGAAAAAAAAACCCCCAGAAAAACAAAAACAAAAAAGAAAACGCGAATGTGATGGAAAAAAAACCCCAGAAAAACAAAAACAAAAAAGAAAACGCGAATGTGATGGAAAAAAAAACAGAAAAACAAAAACAAAAGAGAAAACGCGAATGTGATGGAAAAAAAAACAGAGAAACAAAAACAAAAAAGAAAACGCGAATGTGATGGAAAAAAAACCCCCCAGAAAAACAAAAACAAAAAAGAAAACGCGAATGTGATGGAAAAAAAAACCCCCAGAAAAACAAAAACAAAAAAGAAAACGCGAATGTGATGGAAAAAAAAACCCCAGAAAAACAAAAACAAAAAAGAAAACGCGAATGTGATGGAAAAAAAAAACCCCAGAAAAACAAAAACAAAAAAGAAAACGCGAATGTGATGGAACAAAAAACCCAGAAAAACAAAAACAAAAAAGAAAACGCGAATGTGATGGAAAAAAAAAACAGAAAAACAAAAACAAAAGAGAAAACGCGAATGTGATGGGAAAAAAAAAACAGAAAAACAAAAACAAAAAAGAAAACGCGAATGTGATGGAAAAAAACACCCAGAAAAACAAAAACAAAAAAGAAAACGCGAATGTGATGGAAAAAAAAACCCAGAAAAACAAAAACAAAAAAGAAAACGCGAATGTGATTGAAAGAAAACAGAAAAACAAAAACAAAAAAGAAAACGCGAATGTGATGGAAAAAAAAAACCAGAAAAACAAAAACAAAAAAGAAAACGCGAATGTGATGGGAAAAAAAAAACAGAAAAACAAAAACAAAAAAGAAAACGCGAATGTGATGGGAAAAAAAAAACAGAAAAACAAAAACAAAAAAGAAAACGCGAATGTGATGGAAAAAAAAACCCAGAAAAACAAAAACAAAAAAGAAAACGCGAATGTGATGGAAAGAAAACAGAAAAACAAAAACAAAAAAAAAAAACGCGAATGTGATGGAAAAAAAAACAGAAAAACAAAAGCAAAAAAGAAAACGCGAATGTGATGGAAAAAAAAAACCCCAGAAAAACAAAAACAAAAAAGAAAACGCGAATGTGATGGAAAAAAACCCAGAAAAACAAAAACAAAAAAGAAAACGCGAATGTGATGGAAAAAAACCCAGAAAAACAAAAACAAAAAAGAAAACGCGAATGTGATGGAAAAAAAACAGAAAAACAAAAACAAAAAAAAACGCGAATGTGATGGAAAAAAAACAGAAAAACAAAAACAAAAAAGAAAACGCGAATGTGATGGAAAAAAAAAACCCCAGAAAAACAAAAACAAAAAAGAAAACGCGAATGTGATGGAAAAAAACACCCAGAAAAACAAAAACAAAAAAGAAAACGCGAATGTGATGGAAAAAAAACAGAAAAACAAAAACAAAAAAGAAAACGCGAATGTGATAGAAAAAAACAGAGAAACAAAAACAAAAAAGAAAACGCGAATGTGATGGAAAAAAAACAGATAAACGAACGTTAAAACTTAAAAAAATGTGAAAAATAAAAAGAAAAAACATAGAACATTGCTTAAATAACCCTGTTTGAATAATAACCCTTTAAAAATCGAAAAAAAAGACATCTCACACCATAATTCGAACTCAACCTTTAGATAAAGTGTGCAAAAAAAAAAACTGACACGTTACCCTACCCGCTCACCCAGCAATACAGAGTAGTTTAAACATATTTGCATTTATTTAAAAGTATTAAAACCAGAAGTAACACGTGTCTGCAAAAGTTTACTCTGCTGCTTCTAATTGACCCCATTAATGAGGTCAAATAGAAGTAGCAGAGTTAACTTTTGCTGCGGGACGGCTTTTGGGTTTGTTTAACCATGTTTCCCCAAGATGTTGAGGAGGGAGAACCAGCTCCCCATTGTACTGATTGAATAGCAATTGTCTGATATAAGGAGTTTGGCCCCACATTAATCAAAGCTGATTGCTTCTAGACATTTCCCGGTGCGGTTGCCGGTAACACTGGGCTTTGAATTAGTTTCGGTTTTATACAAAAATGCTGAACGAGCACAAGATGGCAATAGTTTTGTAAAATCAACGTAAATAAATCTAGACGCATAGTGCGTTCGCAAATCTTCGATATTATGATCTAGGTGCGATATAAACAGTTCTAAGCGATAGTAACCTCCACCCCCACCCCGGAGCGTCGGCGTAAAAAGTTTTTTCAAAACATACAAAAAATGCGCGCGCATTTGCCTTATATATATATATATATATATATATATATATATATATATATATATATATATGTCCACACTTAACATAATTCGGGATGTTGTCTCCTCATATATTGCTCCTCCTTAATATATATATATATATATATATATATATATATATATATATATATATATATATATATGGATAGATAGATAGATGAAAAGTTCAAAATCAGAAATACCAAGTATTAGCTTGCTTACTCTATGAAGTTTTATTATCTGAAGTTGGTCATACTGTCTACGATAAAATTTGACAAAATCCACTATTACACCCTCATCACTTATTGCCAACGTTCCACCTACACCACCTTTTTGTGTCTTATTGAAGTAAAATGGAACTTTCTGATCAGCTGAGGAAGTTATATATATATACTAGCATGGATGCCCGGCGTTGCCCGGGTATTTGGAGGTGTATGTCGAGCAAAAAAGAAAAAAAAACGGTCAATTTTTTAAAAACTTTGACCCCTAATCATGACCTCTTAAAATTTATTCTTTTGATCTCAAATTAAGTTATTAAGTTAGATCCATGTCCAAAGTACCTATATCTAAAATTTAAAGTGTGTAGACCCCAAATTATCGGAGGAGTTTGGTAGAATTCTCAAAGGTCAAATCGTTGAACTTTGACTCCTTAATCGACAAATTTCTGGCCGAAAACCGATCACATCGATTTTCCCAAATCTCGGTACACTGCATATAAAATTTCGAGTCTGTAGACTAAAAATTGACAGAGTTATTGCGTAGGGAAATGTACACAGACACAAACACACGCACACACAGACAGACAGACAGACAGACACTTTCACTTTTATAGATATACTAGCAGGGGTGCCCGGCGTTGCTCGGGTGTTTGGAGGTGTATGCTGTGCAAAAAAAGCAAAAAAACAAAAAAAATGGTTAATTTTTTAAAACTTTGACCCCTATTATGACCCCTTAAAATTTATAGTTTCGGGCTCAAATCACTTTATTAAGTTAGATCCAGGTTCAAGGAACCTATATCTAAAATTTCAAGTGTCTAGACCCAAAATTGTCGGAGGAGTTTGGTAGAGTTCTTAAAGGTCAAATCGTTGAAATTTGACCCCTTAACAGCCAAATTTCTGGCTGACACCCGTCACATCGATTTTCCCAAATCTCATTACCCGGTATTTCAAATTTCGAGTCTATATATAGACTAAAAATTGACAGAGTTATTGCGTAGGGAAATGTACACAGACAGACAGACACGTTCACTTATATATATATATATATATATATATATATATATATATATATATATATATGTGTGTGTGTTGAGCACTCTCTTCAGGTTTTTACTAATTACCAGTTTTACCATATATATATATATATATATATATATATATATATATATATATATATATATATATATATATATATATATCACATTTTCTTTATATAGATTACCAAATATATTACTTTATCTATAAATGGGAGAGTTAAAAGGAAGAGAATAAGATCAACTCTTAACGAGGAGACTTATCGGGATAATACAAAGCTTTGATCCGGAGTAATTATATCTATCTGGATTCCATTTATGAGTCAGATAGAATCAGTCCTAAGTATAACTTGAAATCACATCAAGAGTCCAAGCATACATTGACATCATGAATAATTAGTTAAAGCAAAAAATATTTTAAAAAATCATGATAAAACCTTGAAATAATTTCCCAAAAGTGTTGATATGTCATAAATCAGAATAAAACAAAACAAGCAAAAACAAACAAAAACAAGAAACTTTTATTCATTGCTGCATATGTTTTATGTCTTTTTGTCCAATAATAATTTTTCTTTATTGCCAACTGCTGGATGTACGCCATCGATTTCTAAAATATTGCTTTGTCATGATTTTCTATTGAGAATTCTTATTTATCTTATTTACTTACTGTGACGTGTCATTTGACATTATGACTTTACACATCCGTTGCTACGACATATTGGTTTTTCATGGTTCGTAACTATATGTCAATTTAGAAAATAAACCCCGGACAAAAGTAGAACTTTTCTCCATTGTTACTTTAGTTCTTTTCCATTATTTCTTTACATGAAAAAAACATGTCTCTCTTGCCTTCTTCTTCTTCTTAGTAGTAGTAGTAGATACATATTAATACCGTAATTCGCTTCGACCGTTATCATCTTGGTATCCCTTAAAAGGAAAGTGGAATATTCCAAATGGTTAATAATAAAAAAATAATAAAACAAAAACCAAACTGATGTCGCTGAAACGCAAACGCATCCTGATTATAATCTTAATACGTCGAAATAAGTAAAGTCAAGTATTGATTCGAACTTTACCATCCTGACATCCATTAAAAGGAAAGTCAAATATTCCAAATGGTTAATAATAATAAAAGTTAGCGTTTAGGAAACTTTTTTATCAACTATTTATTTAATGCCCTGGAAAAGTCACTTCTGATTAATTGTAAGAAACTGTTTCGTTTTTCAAATACTATATTTATTGTTACAAAGTTTTAACATTTCAAAAATACCCTGGAAAAGTAACTTCTGATTAATTACAAAAATGCCCTGGAAATGTCACTTCCGATTAATTATAAAAATGCTCTGGAAAAGTCACTTTCGATTAATTATAAAAATTCCCGCAACAACCATCACTACAATAATAATATGAATTATTGAAGCCTTGTTAATCTGTATTAAAACAGCAACCATTAATCAAGCTCAATACGAAGCGGATGGCACGAATACTTTTAAGTATTTTAAACGATTCTAATCGTTTTTTTTTTCATTCAATTCATTACCTTATTTTTTATTATTTTTCATCACTCGCCTTAGGATGACGAAAGGTACGCGAATTCGACAAATTTCTTTTTACACTCCAAGAAAATGTTCGGAAACTAGTCCGTCAAACAGAAAAAATGGATTGTAGAGAAACAAGAGTTATCTCTTCTCTTCAATGAAACATGCATAAATAGATAGATAAACCCGATTCTGAATAATTATTTTCTAACCAGCATTGCCCAGCAGCTACATAACACTGGAAATTATGCAGACATCTGCATCTTGAACACTTCGACAAATGGTATAAGCACAACTGACATAAACTGGAACATGTAAATACAAACACCATGGATATCCATACAAGCAAGAAGACCGGATGTCATAATAGTTAACAAGAAAGAAAAGTCTTGCCAGATCATAGATTTCGCCATACCAGCAGACCGCAGAGTGAATATCGAAGATGGAGAAGTAGAACAAATATACGGAACTGGCTCGAGACCTAAAGGGGATATAGAAGATCAAGAAAATCATGATAACACCTGTAATAGTTGGAGCACTAGGAACAATCCTTAAAAACTTAAAGAAAGAAACAATGGGAGAGATTGGAATCAGAGGAATGGCTGAGAAGATATGACGCATAACAATAATGAAAACTGCTGAAATATTAAAGAAAACCCAAAAATGTGAAGACTAATGCACATCGATCGCGCATATATAAGCTGTCACAGAGGTAAAACAAATAAATCGCACATGAAATCATGAAAACTGAAACTATATAACTGTATGTGCCCTCACCCCCCCCAAACTGTAGTGTCAGCATAATTTGATGCCACACCAAATAATTGAGGAGAGAAAGACCAAGGAAAGTAACTAGCCATCCATTGGGTGAGTGAAAAAAAGGACCAGAACCTTAGAGAGGTTTATTGTCACCCAAATTTCAGTGAAAATCAAAAGTTGCTGCCAACAAGAAATCAATGGCAGACGGTTATTACAATAGTTCAAATTAATTTCCAAAGGTTATCGAAAGAGGTGGAGAGTACTGGAAATCTTGGGGGACTTGTTGTCACCCAGACTCCAAGGAATATCACTTGTTGTACTCAGAGAGAAATCTTTGATGATGGCCTGTGTGAAAACTCTTAGTGAGTAATAATAATAATTCGGATTTCGTTTACCAACTTCTTCCTGAAAAGAGATAAGATTAATTCTCAGAGAACTTTCCCTCAATCCCGACTCCAAACCAGGAGCTTCAAAGACCAAGGATTTTCCTAAGGTGATATCTACAATAGCAGAGGTCTGAAGGCCATCCAAAACATCGGGCATTTATAGTTTTTTTTAAATGTTCTTCCAGACGCTTGATACTACATCTAGCATACCAACAATGACCGGATTCATTTGTGTTTTAACCCCTAGTATACACCTTATCTTCAAGGCCAATGGAGCATAATTGCTACACTTCTCGTTCTCCTTCTCTCTCATATTCCTGTCCCAGGGTACTTAGAAGTCTACAATTTGCCACTTTTTGGAGACCTAGTTATTGACGACTAAATCCGGGTGATTCTGTTCCAATTGCTTGGTCGTCATGACACTTTTGTCCCAGCATACCTCTACATTGCTCTTTTCACTTGTTCTTACTTCATCAAGTACCTCCTCGAACCACCTTCCAGCATCGTTCATCCCAAACTTCTTACAAATCTCCCAGGAGCCCCTTGTGGTTGTGTCCTTTGTGGTACTCTCTCTGAGCCAATCCGCTACACCCTGCTCTGAGGTGCGTAATTGACTGAAAACTTTCCACAAATCTGGCATTCTGCAGCAACATCCTCTCCTAGTATTACTTTTTTGAACAATCGCGTTCCTAATGCCTACTCTTGTGCTGCACAAACAAAAGCTTCAGTAATCTTAGCCAGATACCCAGCTCTAAGCCATTGTCATGATCTTTCATCAGCCACATTTGCTACATCCTGGAAGAACGTGCTGTGCATTTGCTTTCCAGCCAATTCCTCTGCCCTTTCTTTGTCCATACGTTTCACATTCCCTGCCTTGGTTTCACATACTTCCACTTCATTGGCCACATCATCATCATCATCATCATCATCATCATCATCATCATAGTAGTAATAATAATAATAATAATATAATTGAGGTTTTCAATATATTTATTCACTTTAGTTGCAGATGTGAAATTATAACTTGAAGTCTTTATTTTCTATACCAGTTACTGCTTTCAAACCTTGCGACAAAGATACGCTAATGTTGCTATAGTGAAGGAATAGTTTTAAACTTATAGCCTTTTTAAAGACAAAATCTACACTAAACCAAATCCTCTAACTTATCGATTGTGTAATGTTTATTTACACAATATACTAATGTGAAAGAAAATAATCTAAAAATGATTAATGTACAAAGCAGAATCTATTCAATTTATAACGATATTAACATACTTTTATGCTAATTATTTTTTACCAAAAATGTGTTCAGCATAAAAAAAAAATCCAGGTTGATATGCCGTAAAACAAATCAATGAACGATATCAGTTGTTTAAATATGAAAGGAATTATTTTCATTAAATCTTTTATCTCTAATGATACAGCTTGGAAATAATGAGAGCACCAGTTACTCTATTTCCGACCATCTTCTAACGTTTACATAAGAAATGCGTTTAGTGTAGTATTTGTCTTATTCCGAGGCCACCATTACTGACATAGATATTGTTGTTCTAAACTTACATTGCTTGGCGAAATTTTCGGTTTTGAAGAGATTATAAGATAAATAAAGAACAGAAAGAAAATATCTTGCTAAGTGTTCATATAGCTTGCACAATTTTCTTTTATAAATATTTATGTTATATTCGGGAAGTTTCATATAAACTTTGTAAGAAATATAAACTGGTCATGTGACTATGGCAGTTGCCAATTTATACAGGGTGGAATGATAAATTTGGCACCCTGAATAAAACAATACTACAGCTTTATTTTAAAGGTTTTATTGAAAAAAAATCAATTCAGGTAACTTGATTATGTAGTCAGGCAGACATCTATTCAATGTAGTCGCCTTCAGCCTCAATCAGTGCCGCGACAGCGGTCTGAAACTTGGGAGTTCGTGTAGGGTATATGGTTAGAAATAAAAAAAAAAAAAAAAACGTACCGAGCGTATCTGCATCGCTCTTTGGGAAAGAAGGAAAGGATGGTTAGCTCATTTATATACATGAAGGGCATCTTGGGAAGGCAGAGCATGATGGGAGAAGCTATTTTTCCCCCCTGTCTCTTCCTTTTTTTTTCTAGATAGGAGGATATAAAAGCTGGGAAAATTCCCTGGGGGGGGGGCAGAGAGAAAAGAGTCGTGAACATCTTTTCTTGAAAAGAATTTTGTATTGCTGACGTTCGGATTCAGCGACGTGACATTGGTGGCGAGAAGCCAGGTGTGGTTGATCTGAAAAAGAAGAGAGCAGAAACATGCTGTTGTCGAGAGAGTGACTCTCCTTTCCGAACCGCAGAACCGAATCCTGATTATAACGCTAGAAGATATTTCAAGCAGGTTAACATGGCTGACTGAAGACTCTCAACTCAGATGTTGAGACCCTTCACTGGGGAGGGTGACCGAATTAAATGGCTGGAAAAATTAAAGATGGTGGCCAGGTTGCAAAAAATCGAAGACGTGGTCACCCTGCTGACGCTTTACTTAGAGGGGGAAGTCCTCACTATTTACTAGCAGATGCGCGATGAAGATAAGGGAGACCATGCCTCAGTGGAGCAAAGACTGAAATTGGCTTTTGCTGAGAGTCCATTTGAAGCACTCGGCAAGCTTTCAAGTTCGAGGTGGATTGGCGAGTCTGTTGACGTCTTTGCTGCGGAGATCAAGAGACTGGCAGGATTGGCTGGTAGGGCCGTTATCGACATATGATCAAATGAAGTAGTCCAGCAGGTTCAGGTCAGGAAACGAGGAGGGGAGACAGTAAGAGAAAAGTATAAAGTTGTAGCACTCCTTCTGAAGCCAAGCCGGGGTTTCTTTGGACTGGTGACGAACCCGGCTACCACACTCAGGATCTGTAAGCAGCCGACTTCAAAGATGTGAGGTGGCATGATATAGCCGTCACTTGAAACCACACCAATGACCATAATCGTGACCGAAAACTTTGTTTTCATCACCCTGGGCGCGTCCCTGTTATTCGTGACAATCTGGCGATGTATTTTAAGGGTGCTGGCAATTGTTCTGTTGTCACAACTGGGATCTGTAGCACACATGAGTGGTACAATGGCACACCTTCGATCTAGCTCGGTGATTATTGTGTCACTTTCAGACATGATAGAAGGCTCCTAACGCACTTGAGATTTGTACACAACTGGTCAACTAGAAGATGGTCTGTGAGTAAAAGGAAAGCCGGTTTTAATCAAATGAAAATGGAATCGGGTCGTCTTTTCTAGAGCGACAATTTTATCGTTCCATCTAGTAAACCTGCTTTAGAAAAAGAGTCGAGGCAAGTAGAAAAATCATTTTTAATTGAATAGTAAGGTTGTCATTGCAGATACAATATTAAATTACACCGTTCACTTCATATATGAACGTATAAGCAGTGTAAACCCAAAATATTTTAATGTCGCGCAATAGTTTACTTCTACCACATTGATGAAATTATGTCCTTTCTTCATCTCCCTTTTTTCTCTCTTTGTCTCTTTTTCGATCTCGAAAGCTGAGAAGCAAATAAAATTTTTAAAAAGAATATGTTGCCACTCTGTTTTCTCTTATCTATATAGCTATAAAAGTTAAATTGTCTGTGTTTGCGTGTGTCAGTGTGTGTATATTTCCCTACCAAACTGCTTTGTCAATTTTCAGTCTACATACTCGAGATTAGGCGTAAGGGGTAGTGAGATTGTGGAAAATCTTTTTAATCGATTTCCAGCCAGAAATTTAGCTGTCAAGGGGTCAAGTTCAACGATTTGACTTTTGAAGACTTTACTAAACTTCTCTGCCAATTTTGGGTCTAAATACTTAAAATTTTAGATGTAGGTCAATTGGAAATGGATCAGACTTTTTAATTTGATTTGAGCCCAAAACAATAAATGTTAAGAGGGTTAAGACTGCGGTCAAAGTTTTTAAAATTTTGACCTCTGCAGTCTCTACCAAATTACTCAGCCAATTTTGAATCTAAACATTTTAAATTTTACATGAAGTGTACTCAGACATAGGACAAGCTTTTCAATCATTTTTTGGCCAAAAATTTAGCTGCCAAGGGGTCAAAGTTCAAAAGATTTTACTTTTGCAGCCTCTAGCAAACTATTCAGCCAATTTTGGGTCTAAACATTTGAAATTTTACATAAAGAGTATTCATACATGCAGCAAGCTTTTTAATCAGTTTTTAGGCGAAAATTTGGCTGCCAAGAGGTCTAAGTTGAAATACTTGACCTTTACAGACTCTACCGAACTCCTCCACGAATTTTAGGTTTAAACACTTGAAATTTTAGATGTAAGTTACCTGGACCTGAGCCAAACTTTATATATATATATATATATATATATATATATATATATATATATATATATATATATATATATGCACATAAAGTTATCAACAGTACATAGGGCCCGAGCAAACCCAGGCTGAACTGCTAGTTTTTTTTTTTTTTAAATAATCTTGTTTTGAATACAATATGCATTCTTTTAATGTATTAAAATTGTGGTGATGATGAAGCAAACAAAGAAAAAAAAAACAAGCTCATAAATAATTTCAATTTAAATATAACCATTTTTTATATTTTTTAAACCCATAAGTTTACTAGAAAGTACATCTACGAGTAATTAACAATTTTTAGTATTTGTTAAGATACAGTAAAGAGATCGATAAAAAAAAATGTCATTGTAAGCCAAAACAAAATTATGTACTTACTTGTCATGCTGAAAATAGTAATACATCCAAAAATACGAAAAATCACGTAGTAGACAGTTATTTATAGTGTAAATAAATTTTTACGGAAAATTGGTTAAAATCGCATTTTCTTAGGCATTATAAAGAAGACAATAAGAGTCTACACACAGGGGATATAAATCCAAAACGAATATTTTAGATTACTTGTTCATGGCTGCAATATTTGTTGTCTATAGCGATAGCCTTTTTTTTTTTTTTTTTTTACTAAAACACAATAGCAGTTGTTCTACTCGATGAATTTTCGTAATTTTCGGATATATTACTATTTTCGACATAACAATTACATACGTAATATTGTTTTTGATTAAACAATATATTTCAAAAATCGATTTGTCGACTATATCTTAACAAGCACCATTTTTATATATATTGTAGCGAATAAACTCGTTAGATTACGATTATTTATTGTAGATAAAGTTAAGTAAATTACAACTCCTAAAATGTGAACCTTATATGATGTGAGCTACCTTGAATTAGGTTTTCTTATACTTTCGACTTTCTCAGGATTTGGATTTCATTTCTATTTCCGTTTCTGCATTACGGTGAGAAAAAATATAATTTTTTTTTAATGGAAGGTTTTTTTTTTTATTTTCATATACATAATTCCAGCTGTACTGATTTATTTATTTTTTTAAATTTTAGTTGTGTTACATATTATTTCAAAGTATTTTTGTATAATACCATTTTTTTAAACGTTTTCAAAACTGTTCTTTGTTGTATGACATGCATTTTTCATCAATAATTTAAAGTTAAAAATTATTTTGCTCATTCACTATTTTTTTCTTTTTTTTTTCTTGTATTCTGAAACTTTAGAACAACCTATAATTTGAACCATTTCCGAGGAGAAAACGAATGAACACATATCCAAGGCAATGGCGAAAACTCTAGAGGAAGACTTCCAGACTGTAGTGGAATGAGGACAAAAATAGATGGTAATATTCAATGTTGCCAAGACCAAGTTTTTTTGTCCTTTAATCATTACAAGAAACCTTCTCAGCCACTAATAGTCATGGCTAATGATACATTATGTGAAATTACGTTGTTCAAACTCCTTAGCTTAACGTTCACAGGGAAATGAATTGGAACAGATACATTGAGAGCATTGCCAAGACTGCTGCAAAGAAGGTGGGCTCTCTCTATCGTGCTAGAAAGTTATTTACGCCTGAGAGTATCGTATACCTCTACAAGGCCACTATTCATCTATGTATGAAGTATTGTCGCCATACTTGGGCAGGTGCATCTGCTATTAATCTCTCACTATTGTTAGACAGGGTATAAAAGAGAGTCGCCAACCTAATAGGTACCGCACTGTCAGCTAAACTTAAGCCTCTGTCTCATCGATGAAATGTTGCATTTCTCTGCCTGTTTTACAAATATTTTAATGGTAGGTGTTCCGACGAACTACAACCCCTTGTACCTTCTCGACATAAATACTGTCGACAAACTCGACAAACAACAAAATCCCATCCCTACACAGTAGAGATCCCTAGATGCCAGAAAGCCTTCTACTCTTATAGTTTCTTCTCTCGGATTGCTATACTTTAGAATTCCCTTCCGTGTCCCTGCTTCTCTAACAGTACTAACATGCAGAAGTTCAAATGTAATGTAAGCAGATATTTTGTTGCTGTACTCTCTACATAGTATCCCTGCAAATTATGTTGCAGATAGTAACCCTCTGCATCAAAGTGACACTGTGTCTTGTTTGGGGTGAAAATGCAAAAAAAAGAAGAAAATGGGCTTCTTCATAATTTGGACTTTTCCGTATTTTAGATGTCATTTCTTTCTTTCTTTTTTATTTTTTTAACTCTTCCTGTTTACTACAGTGCCTGTATCTTTAACCGTGTTTCCCAATTTGAACAACAAATTCAAGGAATGTTACTATACTTACATTTAGCTTATTTTATATGCAAACGGCAGTTTCTATCAAGCAAATGTTGAATTGGCCATCATCTGATCAGTGAGCCAAAAAATGTAAATCTTTTTGTTTGTTTTTTAAATATTTAGTTAAGTACCGAATGCTCAGCTCTTTTCAAGGGATTTTAGTAGTTTTTCAAAATGTGTTTTTTTTTTTTCTTTTGATTTTATTTCCTTTTATTAGTTGTCTGTGCCAATAATTTGAACATTTGGAGAAAAAGCTTTAAAAAGAAAAGTTTTCCAATCAATTGGGCTTACAAAAAGAACTCCATACTTTTCAGATGCCAACGGTCAGAAATAAAAAGAAAATGAAAAAAAAAAAATGTTGGTTTTTCAAAGCAAGTGGACGCCCCATTTTCTTGGCAGACTTTCACAACAAAATTTCTCGTTCTTTATTACTGAATATTTGATCTGTGGTTATAGATGATGCCAACTTTATTAGCTTCCACGAATGCCTAATAACTCACTTGGGTCACATATTATATGATAAGAAATTACTATCACATAATAAAAATCATAATATTTATTGGCATAAAATTTAGAAAGATTAATATAAAGCTGCTAAAATACTGTTGAACAAAAATGCAACTTGAATTGCGGGTGTGATGAAAGGATTTTCATGGAAGTAAATTTTTAGCACCATTTTGAAAAGTAATGAAGTAAAGTTCATAATTTATGCGACCAATCTCTCTTACATACTCTCCCTACTAGTGAAACGGTTTCTGTCCAGAGGTTGTGAGGCTTCTATTATTGATTACACTAGTCTGTGGAATAAAAAGAAATTATGCTCACTATATTCTTTATTTAAGTGTTAGCGTTCTTTTGTTACGTATTATTTTCGTATTAACATTGATAGCATGGCTACACGTATCTATGGCTTCGAAGTACATCTTCCTGCCGGTCTTAATTAAAGACGAATACAATATGTAGGTAAAACAATATAGGCTTCTGCCAGATCAAAAATGGCTAATACTTCAGTGGCTGAAATACTTTTGACGACTCTCCTAATATGCTTCGATTGCCAAGGAATTGGTATATACTTGTTGTTATTAACCAAATAAAATATATAGCCATCGTTATGGAACTTCATCAGTTCAAATAACAAAGAGCCATCGCCATATGCAGAAAAATTGTGGTGTTCAAGATTTCATAAATATGGAATATCTATATGAAATTTTGCTTTTTTATCATTCTACATTGAACTTAACCCACTATGGTTATAATCGATATGAGATCCGGGTCTTACAACGTCAGACTATTCAGACAGGCGACCCAGTTTATAATAATCACATGCCAGTTTGTGATCCAAATGTCGGACAAATAAATCAACCCATATATTTTCTAGAAAGCAGTTTTTCTCAATCAGATGCATAGAAAATCTGATCTGCTCCATAAATTTTAGTAAAATCTAATTTTATTTCTCAGTTTCGATGTAGCAAAAGTATATTTTGAGATATTGGGATCAAATATACATAGTTGAGCCACTTAAAGTAATTAAAGGCATCATTTCAGGCTTCAGTTCCTTTCAAGTAATTTCTTTTTATTAGTGTCAGAAGGAATAAATAGATGAAAATATCTTTTTAAAAGTAATTATTTTCTGCCTAAAAAAAAAACAATAAAATAAAAAGCACATGCTCTGTGACGGCAAATAATATGTAAAGTGGATCATTAAGGAGGCAAATCTCTTTTATAAATAACAAATTAAAAAAAAAATTTTATATAGCATACACAGTTGAGTGTAGGATGCCAGAAGTTACGACGGTGAAATTTTCCTTAAATTGAAAGGAACTTAATTTAATAAATGTCAGTATTGGAGTATCTAGTCGACGGGTGAAAAGAGAGAATGGCTATGTATTTCTTCATGACTATCTGGAAGCTTTCTGACTGCTTTGAGAACTCTAAAAGACTCCAAATTAACTCCTTAAAATGTCCATTATAAATTACTATGCCATGTAGTCTTATTATTCATTGTATGACACAACTGCATCACTCGGGCTACTCTGAAACAAATATCATTTACGGCTGCTATATATGAAACTCATTAAATCACATTTGCAATCAGGAAGTTGAATTTTAGTTTAATTTAACAACCATTCATTCTTTGAGAAAAATGAACAGATCATTTATCATTTTTGCTTTAAGGTTTCAATCAAGCATGCTCTAAGCTAGAGTCACCATTGTTTATTTGTGGTATGCGACTTTTAGGCTAAAACGCTATCATTATTTGTTGAAATTGTTTATCACAATTCACAAACTTGTATTTTATACCTGGACCTTTCACATATAAGCCAGGTTTAAGTAGCTATCTTGTGACGACATTTTCATCGTGATTGAATCATATACCATATATCTACAATGGAGAGTGCTGATTATCATAATGTATATGTTCACAACTTATGAAATTGGCTACACTATAAACAGTAAAAAATATCTTAAGTTAGATAAATATGCTTAATGTTTGACCCAAAATGTGGATTATATGTACACTACAGGAGAGATTTTCATTGTTGTAGTGGAAAACATTAATTTGAACTTGTTTACGTCTGTCAAATTTCAATTTTCCCGCTCACTGACCAAACTATTACTCCAATTACTTTTTCAATTTATTTTTAGTCATTTTCTGCACGGATCCTATATTTCTATCTCTAAAAGAACATAAATTTAGTAAGCAGTGAATCGCATAATTTTTGGCAAAACACTTAGCATTGAATCTGTATGTTTTTAACCCTACTAAAAAGCGATAGCACCGAAATTTGTTCAAATTTACCCAGCCGATATAGCTACACATTGGGAAATTAGTCGAAGGAATGAAGAATTTTAATTATAAAATATTTTGAAAATTTGTCAAGAATTAAATCTAACACTGACGTGTTTTTCTAATGATGTCATAAATTTTCTGTCATAAATTGCATAATCACTGTAAAATATATAGTAATGCAGGAAATTATAAGAACAAAGAAGATGAATTATAAAATAATCGTTAAATGACCATTTTATGACATTTTTGGATATATCTGATAGAATATTTAGAGAAATTTAATCTATATTGTCATATTATACGGTATCTGAATTTTGTAGGTAATCTGAGAATGTCTTTGCTGCTTCCTCTTGATTTTTATAAGTAAAATATTTAAACTATAATGGAAAATAACTAGACAGTTAGTAAAATATAAAAAGTAGATAAATTGCAACAAGACAATTTGGACAGAGGAGGTTATTAGTATGGCACCGCATAGAAAACTAATTAAAATTAATTAATTAGTTAAATTATAAGATAGAGATATTAACGTTAGTGCATTTCACTTAAACAATGTTTTTTCTAATGAATACTCCTTAAAAAATTACTTTATGTGAAACTCATGTATCCACTTCTGAACCCCATGTAAATATTTGTTCTCAATGTTTCTAAACTATTAGTTATAGTGTTCTTCAATTATTAATTTTACAAAAAATGCACGTTTATATTATTTCATAAGTATGAAAGATCGTTAAAGCTTATGTAGAGGCAATGCAATTGTTAGTTTTTTTTATTAGGGTAATCTAGGACAATTCTATACCATTATTTTCCTTTTGTTAAATTTTTATTGTGGGGTAAAGCATATCAACATTTGATATAGATAAAAAAAGATTACAGCCAGTTTAGTTATCATACAACAGACTAAGAACAAATAGAATCAAACAGAAAAGTAGAAGAACTTGCTTCCTAAAATCATTGAGTATATATAAAAATAGGGGTCATTCCATATGGTCAGTTTAACAATTATATAATATGGGAAACATCAACAAATTAAGATAGAAATAAAGCCAACCGATAAACTAAGCATTTATTTAACAACATAGAATAGGCATGGATATGACTGGAAAAGAAAAAGGCTCAAAGAGACTGTTCAATTGTTTCTGACAAAAGACGAACTTTCGAAAATGTTTCTTCTGGCTTTGGAAAGCACCTATCCAGGGTTGCCATCGCTTATAATAGTTTGGAGGTCTATTTATTTAGTTGTCCTAACCGTGTTCATTTCAAACATACCAGCTTATAAAACAAACGTTAAACTAATGATGAAGATGAGGATAAGTACATAAATCACAAAGTCTTGATTTGTATAAAACTCGACAAAGTAAACTACAAGTATTAGTTCAAATGAATTGAAGATGACAAACAAGGTTAACATTTGTCATTTTATTAGGTTATTTCCACAGCATCATGACCAGCCATTTTGATTATGGTATAAATTCCTCAGACTCTTCACTGTTCTTTTCCGTTTCCAGGATTTCAATAGTTATTAACAGTTGGAAATTAGGATAAAATGGACCGTGTTTCTAAATTTTTTAGATGAGAATAGATGATTCATATTGTTTGGATTCCTTGAGTTATTTTCACAGCGACCTTCGGCAGATGTACTTTGTCGAACTCTGGAATCTTTCTGTCACTTGAAAATCTGCATGGAATTTCAAATACTATCCTTCATCTAATCCATGAGGATAGCATGCTCTCGTCCGATTAGCCATGACTAGGTAGAAGTCCTGATTAATTCGCAATTGCATTTTAAGTGTTGCTCACACAAAAGATTGAACCTTCAACCTCTGGAAGAGTGTAACATTTTACAACTGATTTTTGCCAAGTATTTTCTCCATTATGGCACGTCGTGAAATAACACTGAAGATGAAAACAGTAGTTGGAATAATCCAAATAATACGAAAATGGATCGTCATTAGTAAAAAGAAAATGAAACAAGGTGTCACTGTAGTACTTACCAACACAACAAACGCCCTCGTGTTTGTGCCTTGTATAGGCATGCGTGACAACAAAACTTGGGTTTTTATAAGCGGAAGTCTCGAGATTGTCAGGAATCTACAGGCGCATGCGCAAGAGAAGGGATTGAGATAGTGGTATAAAGGCAGGTCGAGTGAGAAGGTTGTGGTTGTTGTTGTCATTGGACGTTACAGTGACGCATGCGTTAGCAGGTGATTAAGAGGCGGTTTATTTTTGTGTGTCAAGTCGCGCACCTCGGTGAAGGTCATATAAATCGTTCACCTCGGTGAAGGTGAAGGTCATAAGCTATTTCGGCTATTTCATTTTGTCTCTTTTCCTGGATAACTATGGCTGGGGCAAAGTTTGATTTAAAACTGATACCCGAATTCGACGGATTCACTTCTGTTGTCGACTGGGTCGAAAGAGTTGAGCTGACCTGCAACCTCTGTGAAGTAAAGGGGGTGCATACCGTGATTCCCCTAAGATTGGCTGGAGGCGCCCTAAGTGTATATCAGCAACTGAGTGCTGTGGAGAAGGCTGATATTACCTGTATAAAAAAATGCTTTATACAAGGCATTTGCCATGGATCCCTGTACGGCCTACGAAACATTTGTCACTAGGAAGCTCATGCCAGGAGAAACCGTGGACGTCTTCTTCGTGGAGCTGAGTAAACTTGCAGTTCTATTTGGCAATGGAGTGTCAGAGCAAACACTGGCGTATGCGTTTGTGGCCGGCCTTCCCACTCATGTTAAGCAACTGTTGAGGGCTTCCACCAGCATATCTGTAACGCCCATGGAACATTTGTTAGAACGCGCTCGAGCCATTATCAGAGATGAGGAGGACCTGAGGGAACCGGTTGTAATGATGGCGCAGGCAGCCAAGATTAATGCTGATAAGAGTCCCAGTTTGAAACCCACGACCAATGGGAGATGTTTCTGTTATGGCCAGCGAGGCCATATCGCAAGAAATTGTATTAACAAGGGGCGGGGGCGCCCGCGCTGTTTCCAATGTGGTAGCTATGGACATTTATCCCAAAATTGTGCGGGAAATGCATCAGGGGGCAGGACGTCAGCGTCGCCCTGTTCCCTGGACAAGATTTAATTGAGGCGCAACCGACAATAAATGTGTACGTGGACCAAGTGCTTTGTTCAGCTCTTCTCGACTCCGGGTGCTCACACACCATCATGAGTGCCAAATTGTGTCGAAATTGGACAAAGCAGAACATCAAAGTAACCACAATAGGTGGCAATACGCAAGCTTGCTGTGGAGCCGGAACTGTCAAAGTCCACACAGACTCTGGTGTGGCCGCAAACATTAATGTGCTGGTGATGCAAGGGGATTTGCTGGGATTCGATGTACTATTGGGATATGATGCTATTAAGGCACTGGGGGGAGTGGTTATCGGAAGAGATGGGACTGTGCGATTTTTGGAAACCCCAGTGTGTGCTGCAGTTCACATTGATCGGCCTGATTTTAAGGTGGACTACGACCCTCACCAAAAAGCATGGACTGCATCGTGGAAGTGGACAGAAGGAAGGGCGCCAACCGAACTCAAGAATAGCATTGCAGAGTACTCGATACCCGACGAGGCCCGTAATGATTACGAGAAGGAACTTGAGGCATGGATCCAGGATGGATGGCTGATCCCCTACCCCAACAAGCTGGGACCACCCAAGGGTCTGATTCCCTTAATGGCTGTAGTCCAGCATAACAAATCAAAAGTTCGTCCGGTGCTGGACTATCGTGAACTCAATAGATACATTGAGACGTACACTGCCGATGCTGACGTGTGCGCCAGCAAGCTGAGAGAATGGTGCCAGAAGGGCTCCAATGTGTCTATAGTAGACTTGTGGAAGGCTTATTTGCAGGTGCGAGTGGATGAGACATTGTGGCCATTCCAGACAGTGTGGTTCCAGGGTCAGAGATACTGCCTTACTCGGCTTGGCTTTGGGCTGAATGTGGCACCGCAAATCATGAAGACCATCGTAAATGCAGTGTTGTCCCAGGAAAAGACTACTGAGGACGCAACATCGGCCTATATTGATGATGTGTATGTCAATGAAGACGTACAATCTGCGTCGCACGTCAGAGAAAAGTTAGCTCAATTCGGGTTGGAGTGCAAGGATCCCGAACGTCTGAGGGATGGAGCACGGGTATTAGGATTGGACGTTTGCGGGAAAGACGATACCTTACGATGGAGGCGTGGCAGTGAGATTCCAACCGTCCCTGATGTTATTACGTGGCAGACTATTTTTTCCTTGTGTGGGAAACTTATTGGTCACTTACCAGCGTGTGGCTGGCTCCGAGCAGTTGTGGGCGTCATCAAACGCAGGGCAAGTTTAGTAACTACAGGTTGGGATGATGTATCTGATGATGCTCTTCTAACTCTGATGACGACAGAAACCCTAGAGAGAGTTAACAAGGAGGATCCTGCCCGTGGAGAATGGTGTGTCGATGGGGACACTGTGAATGTGTGGGTTGATGCTAGTTCTTTGGCATTGGGAGTGTTATTGGAGCAACGTGGAAATGTAATTGAAGACGCATGCTGGCTGCGACCCATGAATGATGCTCAACACATCAACCTGGCGGAATTGGATGCTGTTGTGAAGGGTTTAAATCTGGCACTGCAATGGCAGTCGAAGAAGTTACACTTGTACACAGATTCTCTCTGCGTCTACCACTGGGTGTCCGACACTCTCTCGGGACGAACAAGAGTCCGTACTAAGGCAGCCAGTGAGATGTTAATCTGGCGGAGGCTAAACACCCTGAAGAGTCTGGTATCAGAATATGACCTGTCGGTGAGTGTAACGCTCGTGGCATCACACTGTAATCGTGCAGACCAACTAACCCGTGTGCCTCACAAATGGTATGAAGCTGTGAAGACAGGCGTGGAGTTTACTGCTCGATCTTGCGCAGTTGGCGCGATTAGCTCATGCCAAATACAAAGAATTCATGTGCAGAGTGGACATCCAGGTATCAAAAGAACTTTTTATTTTGCGAGGCGTGTAGACCCGGCAGTGACAAGGGCGGATGTCAGGCAGATCATCAGGCACTGTGAGGCATGCCAGTCTATCGATCCTGCACCTGAGCAATGGAAGAAGGGGCGATTGGAAGTTGAGCATGTGTGGCAACGATTAGCGATGGATATTACCCATTACAGTGGTAAGCCCTTTCTAACCCTTATCGACTGTGGACCCACTCGTTTTGCGGTGTGGCGGCAAATGACCAGGCAGGACTCAGCGAATGTTGTCCGCCAACTGTCATCTATCTTTTCTGAGCGAGGTGCGCCGGAAGAGATATTGACGGACAACGATGCTGCTTTTTGTAGCCACCAAGTTCGGCAGTTGTTGAATGAGTGGGGTGTCCGACTCCGACTGCGATGTGCCCATGTGCCATCAGGGAATGGCATTGCTGAGAGGAGCCATCGCAGCATCAAGAGAATTGCTGCCAGAAAACAATGCACCATTACGGAGGCCACGTATTGGTATAACGTCACACCAAAGGATGGGAAGACACTAACAACAGCACCGGCCAATGCCATACACAAATACCGTGTTAGGATAAAGGGCATTGACACTGTCCAACCAATCGACGAGGAGAGTCATAACAAATACAAGGTAGGGGATCCAGTTTGGGTTAGACCCCCTGGAAACCGGTGCACCACCAAGTTCAAGCGAGGACAAATATCTGGAGTGGTCAGCCAGCAGTCAGTCCTTGTTGATGGAACCCCACGCCATGTGCGCGATCTTCGCCCGGCTAGTGAAGTACATCCCATAACTACAGAGAGCAACGAATCATCAGATGATGAGCTGCTGATGAGTGAGGTCACCGAGCAAGAGAGTGGTAGTTGTAGTTCGTCTGATCAGGCAGGACCAGAACCAGAACCAGAACCTCACACAGAACCAGAACCAGAACCTGAATCCGAGAGTGTAAATACCACCCTTCGCAGAAGCCAACGAACTAAGAGACCACCCCCTGAGTGCACTCTATGTGATCATCAGATCAGGGGGGAGTGTAGTACTTACCAACACAACAAACGCCCTCGTGTTTGTGCCTTGTATAGGCATGCGCGACAACAAAACTTGGGTTTTTATAAGCGGAAGTCTCGAGATTGTCAGGAATCTACAGGCGCATGCACAAGAGAAGGGATTGAGATAGTGGTATAAAGGCAGGTCGAGTGAGAAGGTTGGGGTGGTTGTTGTCATTGGACGTTACAGTGACACATGCGTTAGCAGGTGATTAAGAGGCGGTTTATTTTTGTGTGTCAAGTCGCGCACCTCGGTGAAGGTCATATAAATCGTTCACCTTGGTGAAGGTGAAGGTCATAGTCACTTGTTGTATAGCATAGATTGGTATATAGATGTAGTTTATCTTTCTGTGGCAGGGTTGTTGATGTCTGCATAGTTTTCTCTCGGATAGATTGCAGGACACTAATGAAAGAGGGACGACAGAGACAACATTTTAATTTAAATTGAATATTCCTTTTCTCAGCTGTGCACCATTTCTTTAACTACAAGTTCATTTTGAAATAAGGTATTTCAACATTAATATCCTCACGTTACATGGTGCTTCTTCTCTGACTTGAAATTGTTTAATATAGAATGATTAAATTTAACAAATACAATATAAAGTGAACTTCTGTTGTATTATTGCTGAGTTTAAAATAATGATGAAGAACACAGATTAATAAAAATAACATTTTTATTAATCGATTGATGAAGGTTAATCTATCACATCTGTAAGCCAGCAGATTTCTTGATTTCAATTTGGGCTAGTGGATATAATATTTTTGGCCACCTATGCATCTGAAACTGTAGGCGCCCATTCTGAAATTTCTCCTTTGCCGTTAATGTAAACACCCCCTCCTATTAAACGTGGCCCACATCCATTTTATTCTTTATTTACTGGCGGTTGTGTTTCCGTTTGCAGATAACCATACGTGTCTCTGGATCAAATTTTCAAATAGCCAGTTGTATCAATCAACCATAGTTTTGTTTTTGTTTTATGCTAAAAGCGTATTCATTCCGTTGCTGATAATGAAAGTGGGCCAAAATCTTTATGTACCTTTAAATATGGTGAATCTTTGTGTCTCTTTAAAGGGATCTATTGGGAAAGAATCTTTACTAAAACTTCTAATATATATTTTTTATTTTAATGAAATTTAAACCATATATATGAGACATTAATTGTGAGAATTTTCCAAAATTTCAGTTTGTTCCGACTATATTAGTAATGAAGCAGTCCCGAGCAATGTCGTGTCTCCCTGTTATTTTGTACTAAGAATAATTCAAAACTGTATCCGATGATAAGGCCCCAATTTTTAGCTTTGGAGAATATAAAGACCCAATTTTCTTCTGATTAGTTACATGTCCATTCTGACTCGTAGTGTTTAACACCCCGTGTTTGGATTACATAGAACGTGCCTTAAATATGAAATAAAACTGCATTCAAAATTCTCAGCACAATCACTTGACTCAACATCAAATAATTGGAAAAGGGTATATATGCTGTAAAAAAGAAAATCCAAACTGCTAAGTAATACATAACACTTGTACAAATATAATTTCAAATCATTAGTTTGATACACCTGATCTCTTGCATCATAGAAAGAAAGATCAACGAAAGCCAGGATTATCATAATTCCAAATGACCTCTTTTCATACCTAAATTACTTTTCCACACTTGAAAATCCCCAAAAAGGTGATGAAATATGCACATTATTTTGTTGGTGCGGGAGTGCTTCTTGTTTTGCAGATATCACCTTGAAGCTGTTTTGCTTTTTTAGTTGGTCGACGAAAAGAAAACTTCATTTGCAGTTTTCTCTGCATAATCACAACTGTAGGGATTGTAACTTTGTGGAAAATAAGAAATTCGCAAAGCAGACTTGTTGAAAATTTGCTAAGGGGATTTTCGTGATAATTCTCGAATCAATCTTGCACTTAATCTAATAAGCAAATCTCTTAAGATTTCAAAGCTGTTCTTGTCATGGTCATTCCCGCCATATTAAAATGGTGGCTTAAATAAATATCTTCCCGGTTCAAAATAAACATATCAAAATCAAATTACAGGGAATAGAATTGATAATTTGAAAGTGTAATCAGCAAGCAAGTCTACATTGATTCTGTTTACCATTTCCTTTTCCTCCTGTGTGCTGTTCAGATAACTAACCTCATCTTACAGACGTACTTATTAATTCTGTAATCTATATTTTATAATAACTTTATCATTGTTGATTAAATTCTTATTACATTGGCACAAGGTCCGAGCCTTTGCCTTATATTGAATGTGATCTCATTCCAGTTAGTCTGCAAAAGATTTGGAACTTTATTTCAGCATAAATGATGCTGTATATCCGATGATTCAGAGTTAAAGCATTCTTAGCAGGAATAACAGTCTTGTAAGACAATAGATTGAGGTCAATTTATAAGGATTATCAAGCTTTGCTCTTATATTTAGTGTCGACCATGTGACATTGCTAATAATTTCTAAATATAGATGTGGCATATAAAGCAAGAGATATGTATTTTTCTTCATTTTCGTTTAAATACACATCAGCAATTAGGTTTCAAAAGTAAGATTCCTTGCCCTTTCTGTTTCTGAATTTTTGAGATGAGGATTGATAATATATATATTAATAGGATAGCGTGCGTGTTGTTTATTTTCTCTGTCATGCTTACATTCGAGTGACTGTCGTTTAATTTTTATGAACTTCCATTTCCTGTAATAAATAAATTTTAACAATAAATCGTTACAAGTTTTGGTTTCGATTATAGCTGATGGCACTCAAGTCATTTATTTTTTTATAAATAATTTTTACCAAAAATTTTTATAAGTTTTAGTTTCGGTCTCGATTATAGCTGAAGGAACTTAAGTTATATATATATGTTGTAGACTTGGGCTAGAGGTTACAAATGAAAGAAACCACAGTAGTGTAAAATGTATATAATATAATATGTATTTATCATAAAGAATACAGGAGTCACTAAAGTGGTGTGAGAGAAACGTGTTCGTAGCAGTTAAACATGGTATGAATGTCTCCATTTTGTCTCTGAAACCATAGGACTAATTTATTCCAATTGGTTCTGAAATAGGGGTGATTTGTCCCCGAAACATTCCCCTCCCGAGGTTTTCATTTCCCTGGAATGATCGTATAGCTCTTTTTCTGGGGGTTGATCTCTATCGGGTCAGTCATTTTCCTTTTTCTGGAGGACTGGCGTTGTCCGGCTGCTTGTGGTGTTACCAAGTCGAGCATGTCATATATCTGGTTCATTACTTCTTCTTATTCAGCAGGTGGTTGTCTTTCGTTATACGTTTCTGAATTTGGTTTAAATGATTTTTGTGCGTAAATCTTGGACCTTCAATAATGTAGACCATCCGACCGGTCCTTTTCTGGAACTTTTCTAGTTCCCACATCGTGCTATTATTTTTGTGTACCTGGAAAAATACCTTTTCACCAGGTAAATACCTATTTTTAGGAAGTATAGTATTTGGCGGTTTCACCTGTTTTGGTAAAAGTTTCTTGAAGATCGGCCTAATTTTCCTCACAAACATTAACTCTGCCAGCGATATCTTCGATGGAACCCTTTCATTTGGCATAATTCGGTAAACTTGTAAAAACTATTGTAACGATTTTTCTGAGGGCGTTGGTTTAGCCTTCTTCAGGGCTCTTTGCAATGTGTCTACAAACCTTTCTGCCTGACTGTTCGATCGGGGATGATAGGTTGGCGTCGTTATGTAGTTAACCTGGAAATCCTTGCAGAAGCTTTAAAAGTCTGCTGAAGTGAATTCTGTGCCATTGTCTGACACTAGACAATCAACCACACCAAACCTAGCAAACAATCCGTTGTTGGACTTTTACATCAGAATACCTCAGGCCATTTTGAAAAAAATGTCTATCACTATTAAATAATAGTTTCCATCCAGTGAGCCTGCGTAATCTACATGTATTCTTTACCATGAGTGGTCTGCTTTAGGCCATGGGCTAAATTGTATGGGGGACTTTACTGTGCCTTCTATACCAGTGTCCATACTCTTCTAATAAGCGTAGGACCTCATGAGGCTCTTCATTCACGTAGCCCCAAGGTGATCCGTATAAAAATCCTTTAGAATTTTCTTTTGTAGTGTAGCTGGAATTACTATTCTTTTCCGGTATCTCATTGCACATAGAATAAGCTTCCACCACAGATTCATCTGATTTAATTTTTTGGTTCATTTCTTTGATGAACCTATCTTCTTCAACCTCCCTTATTATATCTTCTAAAATGACTGGTAGTTCCTTGATCATATTGCATAGTATTTGTGTATAGTCCTTTTCACTTTGCAGTGACGCTATTACTGTGTCTTCTAGCGGTTCCCTTGATTTTGAGATTAATCGCGACAATCTGTCTGCGTGCCTTAACTTCACAGATATAAGAAATTCCATACTGAAATCGTAATTCCGTAGAATGTTCCCAATCTTTTCAGTCTGTTGGCTGTGTAAGTTGGCAAACCTTTTTTGGAGCCAAAGATGGTTATAAGCGGCTTATGGTCAGTTTTTAATTTAAATTTACGACAGTGTAAAAATCGGTGGAATTTTGTAACACCGAACATGATTCCCAGTGCTTACTTTTCGATTTGGGAGTAATTCTTTTCGGAGAAAGTAAAGTTCCTGATACATGGGCGATCAGCTTAGTGGACCTATCAGACATCTTGTGTAGAATGCACACCCCTATCCCATAAGAACTTGCGTCAGTTGCGACAATAATCTCTTGTTTCAGATTGAAATGAGTCAGGGATAAGTCTGACGTTAATACATCTTTTAATTTCTTAAATGCTGCCTGGCACTAAAGCGTCCAGTTCCATTTTTTAATCTTTTTTTAATAGTACATTCAATGGCGCACGCAATTCATACATGTTCTTCATGAACGTTTGATAATAGTTCGCGAGCCCTAAAAAACTCTGCAATGTAGTTACATTATGAGGTTCTGGCATGTATTTTATAGCTGTGGACCTGTCTGGGTCGGGTTCCCTCCCGTCCTTATCTATGATATGATCCAGGTATTTAATTCGTTCCAAAAAAAAAATTTCCATTTTGCTTCCTTCAATGTGAAGTCGTATGTTTTATTCTATCAAACACTTCAAATACATTATCTATGTTGTTCAGCATTTTGAGAATGCATAAGAATATCATCCAGATAGCCCACTGAGAAATCCAAATCGCTTAATAAAGTATCAGTTACCTGTTAGAAAATTGCATACTTTTATACCACATGTTAATCTATTGAATTTATAAAGTTCTTTGTGCGTTGAGATACAAAAAATGTTTTGAGCTATTTTCCTCTACTGGTATTTGTAGGTACGCCTTGCTAAATCTATTTTAGAAAAATATTTTCCACCATTTAACTTAGCGACTATTTCGTCTGGGTTTGGTAGTGGGTAGTGATGGTCCTTGAGCGCCACATTCAATCCAGTCGAAAAGTCCTGCATACCCTAATCTCTTTAGATTTCTTTTTCATGTATACGGTGGGGGTTACTCACTCACTATAATAAATAGGGATTTAAATCCCAGTGTTAACTAGTCTTTCCAATTCTTTTTCAATTTTTCCCTCAAAGCAAACGGTATGCTCCGTGGCTTTTTGAATATCGGTTTTGCTTCGTCCAGCAATTCGAATCTTTTTTTGTTCAGCATCCAACCTTTTGGGAAAAAAATACTTGGGAAAGATTTTTGAGATCCTTTTTGAGTTTGTCGGCTTCCACCATTAGGTTTTTGACTTTGTGACAAAAATCACTCATTGGCGAGTCCCATAATTCAAATTCCTGAATCCAATTGGCTCCGAATAAGTTTGTTGCGTTCCTTAGAACGAACACTTTTAGCTTTTTGTCGTTCTTTTTAGTGACACATTAATAATTAGCTCACCCTCAAAATTTATTTTTTCACCAGTTACTGATCTTGCGACTTTATTCGTCTTTGTCATCGTGCGCTTTCCTATTCTCTTCCATTGATAAATCTGACACTGAATCGGGCTACAGTTTTACTTCTTTACTTCTGATTCTCACCGTAATATATTTCCTTATGTTCACTGTTGGTCAAGGGTCCATTTTTGCAGTTTTTACGTAACTCTTTTTGCTACTTTTGCTCTGCAATATGAGGCCTTGTACCCTGCACGCTTGCATAGGTCACATGTTATTTTCCTTTGGTACTGACATGCATTGTACCCATGAGGTCCTCCACATTTGCTACAAGGGTTTCTAGGATTTTGTCTATCCTAATAATTTTACCTCTTCGTTGGTAATTGCTGGCAGGCGGGTGTCCTTTATCTTTTAAGCATATTTTTTTTATGTGAGCGATACCTGCTTCCTTTATGTTTCAGGAGTCTTGCTTCATTGTCACGAACCGCTGACAATCTTCAGCCAGTTCAGGTTTTAATTTCAATTTATTTAGAGCATGGCGTCTTATATCGGCGTCTTTTACGGCTATCAAACCTCGTGTGACTATTAAGCATTTGAAATTGTCCGCCGTTAATGACGATAATTTGAAATCGTCACAGTGCTTATTAACTATAGATGCAAATGTCGTATAGTCCTGACTCTCCTTACGTGTAAGATTCATGCATTTCCATCTTTTATGAAAAAGTATAACATTTGGACAGTATAACTCCATTAATAGTTTGACTGCCTCGTCAAACGACGAATCGTAAGTTTTTCTTGGTAAAATATAATCCCCCGAATTTATTATGGTCGGATGTACCTAACTTCCGTAGCAATAAACGAACCTTCTTTTGATCCGTCCATGCACTGCAATCAATTTTTAAAAGGTCTTCAAATCTTCTGAAATATGCCTCAAACGTTAAGTCTTCCTCAGGAGTATAGTGAAATATATCAATAACTCACCAGATCGCATTTTGGAAAAAAGCCGTGCTGGTTTCTTCTCTGCTGTCCTTATTTACTAAAACTTGCGTTATCAAAACCATTTTTTTTATCTGACTGGTTTTGTTGCTCTAAATGTAATTTTTTCTATTCCAACATTTGTTCATTCATTTCTTTCCTATCTGTTTCCTGTTTTTCCTCGAAGAATTTCATTAAATCTAACTGCTTTTCCAATATTTGTTCGTTCATTTCTTTCTTTTCTCTTCCTCGTTTTTCTTCGAGATATTTTATTAAATTTAACTGTTTGTCTTCGTTTTGTTTCTGCATTGCCAATTGTTTCTCTTCGTTTTGTTTCTGTATTGCCAATTGCTCTTTGAACTTTTTTCTAAGTTCTAATTTTTGAGTTTATTGGAATTTCACCATTTCCAAAATTTGTTTTGTAAACTCGTTCATTTTGATTTTTTTTTGGGGGGGGACGGTATGGAATTACTTAATATGACAAAACAACCCAATTCGTTGATTTACTTTTCCTATAGTACCAACTCTAAAAAAAAAAACGTTACAAAATTCTTACCTGATTATTTAACGAATATTTCTTTCATATATTTATTTCCTCGTATTTTCTGAGAAAATAATTTGGCGTTTGCATTCATACAGAAAGCAATAGATTTCGTTTGTCATTTTTTAATTTTCGTAACGTGTATGGTACTGGGTTCAATTCCTTTTTGCTCCTACACCTTTTTTCCTCTTTTTTTCTTTAAAAAGAAAAAGTTACTTATTTGTGAAAGAGAGTTCATAGCATTTATTTAATATTGGCTATTCTTTTTGATCTCTGTGTGAAAAAGAATGTCATTTTCTCGTTAACACTTTATTTCTCGTGCTTAGTGAAATCTTTTTTTTTCTTCGATGTGAAGTCCCATAGACCAGTAAAAAGTTTATTTTAATCGGATTAAAATCCTACGTCTTTTTTAATTTGTGAAAATACTCACTTTAGTCAATAAAATAAAATATATCATTTACTTTTGCAGGTGTTTTTTTTCCTTTTTCCAACGCTAATGCCTTTTAACCATAAGACGTATTAGCAAGACATGTCTTTTTTGTACTTACTGAAGACTTGGTCTCGTTAATTCAGTAATAATAATTCTCCACACAATTCATCTTATGAGTTCTGTTTCAGCTCGCAGTTTACGTTTTAGTAGCTTTTTAACAGCAAAATAAGGCTTTTTGACGTCTTTGTAAAATATTTTTTTCGGCAAGAATTGTTGTCCTTTGTTCGAAGTGTTATTAATCCCGTATTTGTGGATTTTTATGCTTGAATGTTGTTTTGTTTCCCAACGTAGACAAGTAGTTTTTCCCGTTCTGCACTGAACTTTTGAAAAATAAATACTATTGAAGTTTCAAATTTGCTCTGAGTGTAGGAAAAAAATTATTTCAAATATCAGCAGGTGTTCTTTTTTTCTTGAATCCTTTTGGTCGTCAAATGCTATCTTCCAACAGCTGTGTGTGTATATTTTTTTATTATTTTTTTTAGAGTGAATTCGTTGCCCGAATATTCGTCATTGAGTTGTTGTTAGCAATTATTGTAGATTGACCCGGGAAGTTCTTGAATCGTCCTCGTCCGCCAGTTGTTGTAGACCCGGGCTAGGGGTTACAAATGAAAGAAACCACAAGTAGTGTAAAGTGTATAAAATATAATATGTATTTATTATAAAGAATACAAGGGACACTAAAGTGGTGTGAGAGGAACGTGTTCGTAGCATGCGGTTAAACATGGTATGAATGTTTCCATTTAGTCTCTGAAACAAGTGGTATTCATAGAACTAGTTGATTCTACTTAGTTTTGAAATAGGGGTGATTTGTACCCCATAACAATATATATATATATATATATATATATATATATATATATATATATATATATATATATATATATTTTATAAGTTTTGGTTTCGGTTTCGATTCAAGCTGATACACCCAAGTCATATGGATATATTTTTTTATTTTGGAAATCTCAAGTTTATAATATATAAAAATCGATAGAACAAATCTATAATAATATATACGAAATCTACAGAAATGAAAATACCCTATTTAAGCGTAGTTTACGACTGGTCTATGTCGAGCGTCCCTGCTAGCTTAGATAAATACTGTTGCAGTTTTAACAAAGAGGCTACAATAATATCAGGGCGTCTACATTTACGCTGAACATCCACAGAATGCCAACATCGATATGAAAGAGTCTACTGTAGATTTTCTACAGGTCCCGCTAGTTCGTATTATTTACATTATTCAAACTACTGTTCTCATTTTCAATGTTATTTTCACAACATTTCAGCTAATGTAACCTCCCACCTATTTCAAGTGTGTTTTGGAAAATTCTGAAACTTGCAGATCTGTAGTTTAATGGATAAAATACTTTGTAAAATTCAGTTGTAATTGGCACTCTTCTGGAAGTTGAAGGTTCAATTTTCAGAGCAGTTGATAGTCAGAATACAATTGTGAATTACTTGGGACTATTACCCAGTAATGGCTGACAAAACAAGAGCATGTTAACCCCATGGATTAAATAAAAGGTTCATGTTAGAAAATCCATGCAGATTCCCAAGTTCGACAAATAGGTTCCCGAGTTCGACTAGATACACCCGAAGAAGAGAGAGGTTACATTGACTAAAAAGTTGTCAAAATATCACTGAAGACGAGAACAGTTGTCCAAATAATCCTTCTTTCTTTTATTTTGTCTTACCGAGTTCTTCATTAAGTAATCAATTTTTAAAGATAATCTCATCTAGTAAATCTTTCTTCCTTTTTATCATTTATCAAATGCTGTGTGATAAAGAATTTATTTCTGTTTCGTAATAAAACATTATTCAGTAGTGAACCAGTTATGTTTCGCAATCTCCAAGATAGATGAGGATAATTTGTATTATTTACAACTTTATTTCGGCTGATGTAATCTCTGGCCTTCTCGTCAAACTTAGGAATTTCCAACAGATGTCATTATTTAATCCACATGGCTACATTTTCCAGCTATGATTGGGTAAAAGTAGAAACGTAGTACAAAAGTTTGGTAGTTGAAGGTTCAATTTTCACTATAAGCAGTAATAACAAAGAAAAATACTTTATCATGTAAATCATAGGGGATGGAACAAAAAAGAATCTCTAAAAAGAATTTTTAAAAATTAGGGCAAAAAAAGTGACGCTTACAAAGTAATTCACGTAATGACTAACTTGTTTATAGTGATCCGAAATACATTCTGGCCGATATAATTCCTTAATTAAAATTTTCATGCCATAATATTAATTTTATGCAATATGATCTTTACGAGTTCGTTTAATTTTTTTTAATATGTAAGTCACATAAATATTTTGTTCAACTTGAAAATGAAAATTCGAAGTTATCATAACTTTTTTATTCGAACCTGTAACCGTTTGATTGTATAGACCATTGCAATATGAATGCAAACTGTTTGCAGTATCCAATAGTTGTTGTTTTGTGTACATAGATTCGTTTTTGTTGACTATGCCAGAGATTCTTGTCACTAAGAACAATAAATTAAAATCAGACGATATATTAATGGAATAATTCTAATTAGTTTCAATTGGGGACAGTAAATAACTTTGCATTTTTATATCTAAAATAATAATAATGTATGCTTTTTTTTCTTCTTCTTCAAGCAATTAATAGAATTAACAGTAACAAAAATTAACAGAATTAGCAGTAACCAAAATGAGAAATAGAGAGCTTACCTCGGATACGTCTGTTTTGGGCTGAGCGGAAGAGAGAGTTCCAAGATGGCGTCCATGGGCTTTTATTAGCGTTAACCCAATGTAATTATCATTGAATCACGTCTGCTCTCGCGCGATAATGCAAATACGTCGTTCCCGGCCGCTATAAAGGCAGGACACTGGAAAGGAGAGTGAACGTTCTGCAGAGTGTGTGTAGGTGATTCTGGCGAGTAGATTGTGCTTGTTACGACCCACGTGTCTGCGAGAAGCGAGTTTTTGTTCCGTCTGTTTTTAGTTGTATTTTTTTTTGTTTGTTTTTTCTACTACATTTTTGTTTCAAGCTATTTCGGCTCGACTATGGCGAAGGTGCGGATAAGCAGCGATATTATCAAGCCGTTCTCTGGCGTGCGAGACATTGTAGCGTGGCTGAAAAAAGTGAGACTTGTCGCACAACTTTAGCAGGTGAGAGTGGACACTGGGCTTGGAATTGCTCGGGAAACGAGCACGGGGAGGACGCATAAGCGCCAGTCTCCTTCCCCACCAAGATGCGAACACGACGCTCCCGGTGATAAGCATCCATGTTGACAGAACGCGATGTTTGGCGCTTATTGATACAGGATGCTATAGGACTATTTTACATGCAGACCAGTGTCGGTCTTGGAGAAAAACGAACGTAAATGTCAAAATGATTGGTTGAATGTCCCATGCGTGCTGAGGTGTTGGAGCGGTCTCTGTGTCCACTGACGAAGGTGTGTCTGCCAGAATCGATGTGTTGGTGGTGCGTGGCAAACCGCTGGGGTTTGACTTACTTCTAGGGATCGACGCCATAAAAGCTCTGGGCGGTGTCATTGTCAACCCTCCAGGATCAGTGCGGCTGGGCGACAGGAAAAATATTAAATGCGCAGCCATTTCTATTAATGAACCGGATTTCACCGCCACCTTTGATCATCAAAACCGAACGTGGACCGCATCGTGGAAGTGGTCTGAGGACCACCCCCCTGAAAGACTACACAATCGAGTGTCAGAATACCCAGTGCCGGCAGAAATCCGTGAAAAATACACGCAGGAGCTCCGCACCTGGATAGCTAATGGTTGACTCGTGCCGTACTCAGAGGATAAATTGGGACCTCCCAAAGGCCTAATTCCCCTGATGGCTGTGATGCAGCAGAACAAAGCCAAAGTGTACCCGGTAATGGACTACCGGGAGCTAAATCATTACGTAGACGCGTTTACGGCCAATGCAGATGTTTGTGCGGCTAAGCTGCGCAAATGGAGACAAAAAGGTGCTAACGTGTCTTTACTGGACCTAAGGAGAGCATACCTACAAGTCCGGGCCCATGAGACACTCTGGCCATACCAGACTGTGAAAATCGATGGGAAAAAATATTGCCTGACCTGTCTGGGGTTCGGTTTGAATGTGGCTCCCCTGATCATGAGAGCAATTGTCAGTGAAGTATTGTCTCAGGAAGAAGTTGTAAGCCGCGCGGCATCTGTTTACATCGATGACATTTTTGTCAACGAGGACGTGGTGCCTGCGACCCATGTAAGAGAACACCTAGCACAGTTCGGGTTGGAGTGCAAGAACCCGGAGCGGTTGAAGGACGGTGCATGGGTGCTAGGATTGGCGGTCTGGATGGAACACAGTGAACTACGGTGGAAGCGAGAAAAAGCAATTCCAGAGGCTCCCAGCATTGTTACACGACCCACCATGTTTTCCTCGTGTGGTCGACTTGTCGGGCACTTTCCGGTGTGCGGTTGGCTTCGTGTGGCTTGTGGAATACTTAGAAGGAGAGTAAGTTCGGTAACGAAGGGCTGGGATGATGAAGCAAGGGACGCCGTACTGCATCGTATGATGTTCGAAACCTTGGAATCTGTGCAGCAGAACGATCCGGTCCGGGGAAATTGGTGTGTGGATGGCAAAGAGCTGAATGTATTGGTCGATGCTAGCTCCCGAGCAATTGGTGCAACCTTGGAGATGCGCGAAACTGTGTTGGAGGATGCATGTTGGCTGCGACCTGAAGGTGACTCAACATATCAACTTAGCCGAGCTGGATGCCATATTGAAAGGTATCAATTTGGCTCTACAGTGGCAGAGCAAAGTGCTACACATAAAGACAGATTCTGTCTGCGTATACCATTGGGTCTCGGACACACTAACTGGAAAGGCGTGAGTACGCACCAAAGCAGCAAGGGAGATGCTTATTAGGAGGTGACTAAGCACTCTAAAGGAGCTCGTGAAAGAGTACGGGCTGACAGTGGACATGACGCTAGTTCCATCAACATGAAACATTGCTGACTGATTGACACGAGTACCACAGACGTGGTTTGAGGCAATGAAAATGAAAAACGGGCTTGACCCGGTGATAGGCGCGGTTCACACAGACGAGCTGGATGAGAGTCAAATCATGTCTATTCACAAAGGTAGTGGACATCCGGGGGTGCGAATATCACGCATTATGGCACCTTCCATTTTTTAACTCTAACAGACTGTGGTCCATCGCGTTTCTCCATTTGGAGGAAATTGGCAAGGCAGGACTCAGCAAGTATGATCTATCAGTTGGAAACAGTGTTTCTCGAGCGTGGATCGCCGCATGAAATCCTTTTAGACAATGACACAGCTTTCTGCAGCAACACATTCCAAGCATTTGCACGTAAATGGGGAGTTCACTTACGATTCCGTTGTGCGTACGCTCCAGCCGGGAATGTGGAGCAATGTCACTGTACAGTGAAACGAATAGCGGCTAGAATGCACTGTCCCATACAGGAAGCTGTCTATTGGTATAACATCACACCAAGAGACGACACATCTCCCTTCACTGCGCCTGCCAACAGGATTTATCGATACGAAGTTCGAGTAAAGGATACCAATCTCGCAACTGCATCTGCAGATCCCAAGGACAGCTCTTACCAGGTTTAAGATCGTATGTGGATCAAAAGGCCGCAAAATCGATGTACCACGAGGTTCGGCAAGGGTGAGGTGACCAAGGTAATCAGCCCTCAATCGATTTTGGTGGACGGTGTGCCTCGCCACATGAAAGATCTGCGGCCTCGCCATTATGTTGTTACATCAGAGGAAGAGGAAGACAGTACAATGTCTTCTGAACGAGCAGAGAGTATAATGCAGGACGATGGAGAGCCATATAATGCACATACTGAAGAAGCGGAAGAGGGACAACCCATCTTGCCTTTACGAAGGAGTACCTGACAAAGAGTGATACTGCCCGCCTGTCCCTGCCCTGATTGTGAAACACCGCCTATGGAACAGACTGGCGGCAATAACGGTGGTAATGAGGAAGATGACAAGGACGTGCTGCCTCTGGTTCTTCGAAGAAGTACCCGACAAAGACGACTGTCCCCCTGCCCCGTTTGTGATCATGAGATCAGGGAGGAGTGTAGCAGAATTAGCAGTAACCAAAATGAGAAATAGAGAGCTTACCTCGGATACGTCTGTTTTTGGCTGAGCAGAAGAGAGAATTCCAAGATGGCGTCCATGGGCTTTTATTAGCGTTTACCCAATGTGATTATCATTGAATCATGTCTGCTCTCGCGCGATAATGCAAATACGTCGTTCCCGGCCGCTATAAAGGCAGGACACTGGAAAGGAGAGTGGGTGTTCTGCAGATTGTGTGTAAGTTATTCTGGCGAGTAGATTGTGCTTGTTACGACCCACGTGTCTGCGAGAAGCGAGTTTTTGTTCTGTCTGTTTTTAGTTGTATTTTTTTTTTGTTGCCTACTACATTTTTGTTTCAAGTATTATTATTATTATTATTATTAAAATATAAATTAATTTTTAAAGAAACTTTGTAAGGGGACGAGGTAGCTTACAGTTTAATTCTGTTTGCTTAAAGATTACAAATATTGGGTTAGCTATTTATATTAATCGTTTTGTAATCGAGATTTACCGACGATACTATTGGTCAAATATTTCAGAAGTTATGTGGATTATTCAATGAAATTACACTTAATAAGCACATCTTGTTTTGTATGCAGATGTAGAGTATTAAACTTAGAATTACAAGTTAAAAAATATTAACGATGCTACAGAAGTAGAAGTTGATAATTATTTGTCATTGTTTCATTTCAGAATAATTTTAAGTGTCTAATTGTATTTAAGTGTCTAATTGTATTTAAGTGTCTAATTGTATTTAAGTGTCTAATTTTATTGTTTTACAATTTAAATCTTCTCTGAGTTGTTTGACACTAACAAATTTTGTCTACATTTAATGTTGGCCATAAGATAATTTTCTTTTCTCTGCAATAGTTATTAGATTTGCCCTTTTTGCACACCCTTTTTTTAACCATTTTTTATATTACAAGAATGACTCTCCACTCAATCCTAATGTGTGATACGAATTTATATTCTATGAATATATTCAATGTTTCAGAGTTTTCAGTTATTTTAGCGTCATAATTATTTCTGACAATGATATGATTCAGTCGTCTAAAGACAAATGTAAAAGTTGAGTACAAAGTTGACAAAGGATCAAGACAAACATTATTGGATAAAAGTAACGAAAAACAGCCTCAGTAAAAATGTCTCCATGGAAACAAAGGTGAAACTGATTGCCATTTGAAAATGTCACTGAATCCTGAAGCGGTTTTCAGACATCTTCTCAAAGAATGGAAACTTGATGGAAAGAATATGAAATTAAAAATTGTTATTGTTTGGTTGCATCTTTCATTATTAAATATCACCTAAGGAAAAAGTGATTTTGTTAGTGATTGTTTGTTTATTGATGAAGTTGATATTCTTTATGCACTTTCCATAGAAAAGAATAATTGGATCCACAAAGTATAGGATCCGGTACTAAACAGAAAATGACGTTATAAGACTCGATATTAAAAAGTGACAAATTCTTGTAAATCTTAGAAATGAGAGGTAGTAAAGAAATTGCTACCTATCTCTGAACCCTAGCAGAAGAAGAAACAAGAATGATCCATAAACGTTTCTATTGTGATGGGCTGCTTTATGCAGCTGGTAAAAATTTGATAGAGTCGCTTTTTTACCGTAGCAATATATGACAAATACTTTTTCTATTGTAAATCTGGTTCAAACTTAAATTCTCTGAAGTTTTAAATCTTCTAAAAATCACCAAAACATTAAATCCGACGTCTTGTCTTCTTGAATCAATACATAGTGAACGTTTCATTAAACTTGCATATTTCTCTGATTTTTCTCAGTGTTTTCTTACATGAATACAATACCACTGAGAGGAGTAAATATGGCCTCCTGGCACCTTGTATTTTCAGGGGGAAAAGTATACTTTACAATTAGCAACTTAGGCGCTTGCACAGAATAGTGGATTTTGAAACAAACGCATTTCATGTGAAAACATTATGAAGTCATGTCATGTCGAAATTAGTATAAATTTCAAAAATTACGAAAAATGATCCAGTAGAGAATGTGTTAGATCTAGTTTTTACAAAAAAAATCATTAACAATAATGGTCCGACTTTTGGTATTTGGAAATTGCAGATTATCAAATTGATCGATTGCAGTTACCTCCCTGAATTTTGAGAACTTTTCCACATTAAAACATATGACAAAACTCTCTAAATTAATTAACTCGATAAATCTTATTTTACTTGTAATTATTTTTCTACTAGGTCATTTTTTGTAACCTTTGAAATTTATACCAACTTCGAAATAACTTGTGAGTACGTAATAATGTTTTCACCTGAAATGCATATGTTTTAAAATCCACTACTGTGCACAAGTATCGAAATTTGTATTAAATGTTAAAAACTATATTGTATATTCCTCCATGATCATCTCAGTGAGCTGCTTGATAAATTGTATTTAGCTATAAACTTCATGATTTGGTGTTTAAACGTTAGCTATCCTCATTTTAGTCTTGATCATATTTTAAATTTCCTGTTTGGTATCAATAGCTGTGCTAATGAAAGTGCTTTGTTTTAATACAAATTCGAATTGTTTCACATATAATCTTACAGAGATTTGTTGTTGATGTTGAATTCACGGAGTAGACATATGATTTTTCCAGAAATCATATTACTTTATACCGTTTATACAGGGTGACCCAAAAAAACAAAAGCTAAATGGAGGTCATCTAGAACATATGCTGTAGAACGGAGAAAAAAGGCCAAAGACCCTAGTGTTTTGATGTGATTTTTTTTAATATAATAAACTAGTTATGACAAAAGTTTCATTTCATTAGGACAAAACACTAAGAAACGGGGCCTAATTAGAGTTGGGCCCGTTTTAGGGGGTCACCCTGTATATATATATATATATATATATATATATATATATATATATATATATATATATATATATTAACAGAAGTACTCGTCGTTGACTGGGTTCAAAAACAGCCTACAGAAAATGGACTGTGATTGATGAAAGTATGATAGGTTATGAAAAGGAGGGGGTTGTAAAGAGATAGGTTTTGATACTCAAAAGTTTTACCCTAAGCAAAATATGATGAAAGTAAAGATAATTTTCGCGAAAATACATTTTTTTATATAAACTTTGTTTCCATTCGTAGTCAAGAGTGACCAACAAAATGATATTTCCTTACAAAGAGAAAATGTTATATATACAATAATATAAATATACAAGAAATAAATGTTACCATAGTCAATAAAAGTTACTATTATGGTAGAAAAGTTCATTGGTTTGTATTTTTAAGTAGTTTGTAAAAAAATTTTTTTTTTAATTCACGAACCAGTTTAAAACAATCAAAATGGCAGCGACTTTGAAATGGAGATCCTCGTTTTCAATTTGAAGGAGGGGCACTTGAGCATTCTGTGTTAACAATTTAAGAGAGTTCCGTCAACGCAAAGAATATTTATAAACGTATTTTAATGTTTTCCGTTATTTAGTGCTTGAGGAATATTTGATTATGGCATGTGTAGTTTATATAAAAATTCATTTAAGTAGTTATCGCCTCAAATTTCATTTTAATTTCGGTTCGCTGAATTATTTCAAGTAAAGACCATTAAAAGCTATTTCAAGACAAAGAAAACATGAACTGAACTTTTATTGACTATGGTAACATTTCTTCTATATTTATTTTTTCGGGTAGTCGTTTGTTGGCTTTTCTGCTAAACACTCTTACAAAATAATATCGACGAAATATCGAAAAACAAAGGAACAAAAATAGTTTTGAAAAATAATTAAGCTTTACTTACTTTAGTAAAATAATCCGAAACAGCAAAATGGGGTATTAAAAAAGTAAACTCGTAATTACTCAGTTTTTTAAGGCAAAGAATCAATACGAATAAGAAGCTTCGTTTCAGTTTTACAGTATTTAACGGTGTAGTATTGCGCCGTCAGATTCAGGGGTGTACTATTGTAATGCAAAGAATACGCAGAAGGGGTTGTAATCAAATAAATTCCTTCTAGTACACTGACAAAAGAAAGCTTAAACAAATATATAAATAAAAATAAAAAGGTTTTGTAAATGTTTTTAAAAAGACACATAATCACGTGAGCAGAATTTATTCCTTCTTTTGACACGATAACAAGTAACGTTCTTATGTTTTATTATTTATCTATTTATTTATTTTCGAAAGCGTGCAACGTGCAAGTGGAGAAGGAAAAACAGAGTTATGCGAAATTTGTGTCGAGAATTGTTTAAAGTTCCGACTTTTCTTTTGGCTTTCACTTTAATAAGAACGTGAATTTATGAGGTGAATTTATTCGATACAATATGATTCAACTTGAAAAAATAAATAAAAGCTAACGTGAATATATATATATATATATATATATATATATATATATATATATATATATATGTATATATATAATGAACTAAGAATTACAGTTAAATTTACCAAAATGATCCAAGATGGCAAAACTAAAATATATTATAAATATTGAAGAGTTAATATTTAAAAAGTAATCTCAATCAGATGTAAAAGCTCGATAAAACAAAATAGGAAACAGAGTTTATAATAAGAACAGTAGTTAATAAAACATGTTAAAAACACTTTGAAAACGAGTTAAAAACATATTTTGAATTTTAAAAAGGGAGCACCACGAGCGCTACGAGAATAAGTGGATAGTCCAGGACTATCCATTTATTTAGTGCTTCCTTTTTAAAATTAAAAATATGTTTTTAACACTTTTTCAAAGTGTTTTTTAACATGTCTTATTAACTGCTTGTTCTCATATATATATATATATATATATATATATATATATATATATATATATATATATGTGTATATATATATATATATATATATATATAAAACTTTAACTGATGAAATTTTGCTACCATTGAGCTAACTTCTTATCTCCTGTATTTTGGACATTTGGTCACTATACATATGCTTACTCTTATAAATTAAAGGTAAGTAGGCTATTTATCTATCAAAGTTGTTTTTCTCTACATGGTTCCAAATGCTTATGAATCTCTCTCTCTCTCTATCTCTATCTCTCTCACTCTCTCTCTCTCTCTCTCTCTCTCTCTCTCTATATATATATATATATATATATATATATATATATATATATATATATATATATATATTGTTAAGATAGGTAAAATCCGACGATATGAAAAATAGATTGGAGGTGGAAGGACCTGAACACTCAACATTTCGCCCGATTTATCGGGGTTTTTCAATGACCATCCATCTTTAAAAAGCCTGCATAAATCGGGCGAAACGTTGAGCATTCAGGTCCTTCCACCTCCAATCTATTTTTCATATATATATATATGTGTGTGTGTGTGTATTTTATAGTGGATACTTCGTGTAACTAGAAAAATCATCAGAGTAATACAAGAACAATATATATATATATATATATTTATTTATTTATTTATTTATTTATTAACTATACAATAAGGATTCCACTGAATGGTACCCTGGTTTCGTGTAGCTGAAACCTTGCAAATAAAAAATACTTAGCAGGCAGACGCGCTAGGTTATTTTGGCATCAAAATAGAAGAAAAAGAACGTTTTCGTCTATTTTGTTTGCTGATAAACATTTTAAGTGTTTAAGTTTGCATGTATATATAATTATAAATAATAGTTATTTTATTATTATTTATTTATTTTCATATTTATATCACGTTACGTATGTTCATATGTTTATATATTTTATGTACAGGATTTGCCTCTAAATGAATTAAGTGATTATTATGAATTTTAAAACGCAGCTGCTAGGCATGTGAGTGGTTATTGCAGGCTATAAAGAGAAGGGGTAAAGTTTATACGGGTCCTATTTTTGTCAAATTCTAACAATAGGTGTTAAACACCAGTTCATAAATATCCTCCAAATTTCGGTTTCTTTAGAGTATTTTGAAGATTTTAGTTAGTATAATGCGGATACAACTCCCCATTTGAAAATCTAAATATTTCAGATTTGCGTTGAATTCAATTCATATTCATTATATACCAGTTACACACAATTTTTTGAATGCATAACAAGATACAAGTGGCATGACGAGTGCTATGAACATTCTTATACTTACACCACTATCAGCTGGTCACTGAGGTGTGACCAACAGACATGTTATAGTAAATGTCTTAAAGCGGTCTCGGGAAGATATGAAGATGGCCGTCATTAGGGTCTATAAGAAGAAAAGCATACCTGAGATGTTGGATGTGGCTGTGTGGCTCCTTCTTCTCCCAGGAAACGTCTTGACCTCTTCACCCTTGGTGGTGTTCTGATTGGAATTTTCTTTCTTCATTTTCCGGACCTTTTCGTTGTTTCAATGAAGGCATTTATGGCAGATACAAGAAAAACAAGACGCGCCACAATTGTAATATATATGGAACATAACTATTTTATTTTACATTAGATACAATATATATTACAAAAGAAAACTTTTACAATTTAAAACTGGACAATAGGCTTTTCAAAGCTAACTAACCTAACTAGTTTTGAGGGAGGGGTGCTCCCCCTCCCACATTTACGGAGAGACAAAAATTATGGTGCTAACCTCATGACAACCTGAACAGAAAGAGGGAGAGCTCTAGGAAAGAGAATTATGGGAAGGTGTTTCTTTGTATCTCTACGCACATGGCCAAATAACCACCCGGCCATGCTGGAGAGTGTGTTAGAAACCGTGGCACGGAGAAAATAGTGCCACATCCCTCTCCATGCAATCCGAAATTTATGAGTATTCATAAATTTCAGAAGTCCTAATTTTCCGTGGATGATGCGTCAACCGGCCGTCAGCGATCAATGTCCCCATGCTCTACGTTCCGGCAGCCAACACTTATTAAGAACCAAGTGTAATAAACTGTCATTGATTGCAAAGAGATGATGACCCAAGAAAGAACAGGATTGACCTATAAAACTGTCAATAAAACAAAAACCATCTGCAGGTGTATCGACCTTTCAAAATTATAAAAACATTATCCAAATAAATTCGTTTTGGGAATCCAACATTTTAAGTGCAAGGAGATTGTGTCTCGAGCAATGACCTATAAAACTAAAACAAAGTGCAGGTGTTTGCACTTGCTGAAAAATCATAATCGTCAAAATTATAAACAATAAATGTATTTCTAAGTTGGCAAACATTATGGGTCGGCCTAACTTTGAATTAAGCACAAATTTGGCACAAGGCTGGGCGGCTATACATCGTTAATCAACTAATCACAGAATTGCTCCGTATAGCCCCTCCCCATGACTGTAACTAATTGGCCGATTATCTAAAAGCAATCAGAGGCGAACCAGGATGATTGTTACGACGATAGCCATTAGTCGACAATCCCCCATTGGCTGACCAATCAGACACTGAGTGTTCAAGGATTCGGGCCAATAAATAGAGGATACCCAAAGCGAAAAATCGAGTTGGTTCATTTTTTGTCGCCGCTTAAAGAACCAAATCCGTTGTCACTCCGTTCTACATCATTAACGCTGCCTAATTGCAGTTAAGATCTTCTAAGAAAACTTTATTCCGCCAGTCAACAACAATCATTCTCATTCCGTGGTGTTTTTGAAGATTGTGTTGATAAATGTTGTTATTATTTATAACAAGCGCTTTCGAATATTTTCTTTTGTTTGCTTGACAACTTTTCTTCCCTCCAGCAACAAATTCAACCTTTGTCGACTGGACCGCACTCATCTCTTCTTTCTACGGATCTTGAAGCAACATGGGCGTGGAAGGAAACAAAGAAAGGCAAGTCAAAATATGTGGTGATCACGAAACCATCGGCCAACTCGGGTTCGTAAATACATCGTACCACAACTCTGTTGAATGTGGAATGTTTTTCATTTTTTATCGACTATTCTCTTATCAATTACAAATAATATTTAAAATAAGCATTTCATCAGAGTTAATGATATTGGAAAACTCAACATACATAAGATAAAGCATCAACAGCAATAATATTTGAAAATGAGAAAAATACACCGGAAGTAGGCTCGAGCTTATATCAGCCGGAGCATAATAGAAATAAAATGCAAACTACAAAAGACAGTCGTCCAGAAAATAACAACATAGGGAAAACTTTTAAGCTGCCGGAAAGAAACTAGTTTTTAGTTTTATGATATCAATATCCGGAAAATGATTTTTAACAAGAACGTTTTATTTAAATAATGTTTTACCTCTCTTGAAAAATATTATGGTTTAGCTTCCCTCAGTCTGATTTTGATTTTAATTTATGCAGTTCCAATTTTTAGATTTTTGAATTGTTTGCTGCAATTGATTAGTTCATCCACCATTTTTGTTTGTAGACTGGATACGTAAAACGGGCCTGGCTTGTTTATTTGTGTAAATAAAATGTAAATAAAAACTTTTTTCTCTCTCTAAAATTTCCCCTTTTGCGAGCATGGATGCAAACTTTCAAGGAACTTTTTACATTTTTTCATAAAATTTTTCCAGCAATGAAAATAAAAAACATAAATAAAAATAAGATTTCATGAAAACACCTGAATATGGATTTCAGGAATTATAAGGCCGAGATTAAATTTAGGGTGTGCCGAATAAAAGATACAACTTATGACTTATAAAGCTCTACAGATTACACCAAGCAATTCCTTCAAATGATAAAATAAAGTCCTGACCAGAAATAGGTTAGTTTGGAAGTATTTTTAAACGCTGTCTAGCACATGCCAATCTTTAAACCGATTATAATTGTTTACCAATATATATATATATATATATATATATATATATATATATATATAAACTGCGTCAATCGCTTTGTTGCAGATAAGTAAAATATCAATATTTAACTAAATATACACCACAACAAAATGAAAATTATATCATCAAACGACTGTTTTAAGGTTAGTTATTTCCAAAAATGTTATTCTAATCCGAAGTTATGACATTTTATTCTTTCCACTGTCCATCGCTTTATTTCAGGTCTCTTAAAATGTTGTTTAAGGGCAAAAATACAATGTCTTATCATGCGAACTTTTTTTTTAATTATATTTTTCTGTCAAAGAATAATGAGAAAAAGCACATCCTAGGTGCTAAGCCTCAAATAAATTAATTATTTATCGACATATCCACCATTTTAAAATAATTTAAAACAACCTTTTGCCCCCCCCCCGGGGAAGTCAGTTGTTGCATCTCAAAAAGGAGTTATGGCTCTAGCAATATCAACTACGTTCTTCACATGTCATCCTTTGAAGTAAATTGCTCTCCTCCCTCATAAATTCCTATTTTTAATATTGACCAGAGATATTCAATGGGTTAAGATTTGAAGAACACGGTGGTCAGGTCATGAGAGTTTCCCCAACGAATCCTATAGATTCAAGGAAGGCTGCAGTCGCCCTAGCAGAATAGAATGGTGCATTGTCATGCATAAAAATCATCTGAAAGCGACGTGACAATGGTCGGTCATCTAGCCATGGTGGCAAATATTTATCCAAAAAAGCCGTGTACGCATTGCTGGTAAGTTTTACACCATCTGGAACTCGGAATGGTCCAACCAACTTATCCTTAATGATTCCCGCCCAAAACATGATGCCTCCACCTCCTTGTAGTAGTAATAATAGCAAGATAACCTGCCTACCAAGCAAGTGAAAAAAATAACATCATAACTTCGTGAATAGAACTATCACTCTCTCAATAATTGTGGATTATTACTCAAGGAACAGAAAACAATAAGAGATACAAACAACCTACTTAGTATTTTTTTTATAAGGGAGTCTCAACTTACTAAGACCCAAAGGCCATTCGTGGATAAGGGTTGATGAATGTAATGTGGTAGTGTAGTAATCGTTAACGGTGTAAGTTGGGTACAATTTGATTATTTTAAGAGATAGTTCAACAAGAACTTGTTTACATTAGACTTGAAGGCGACCATACTGTAATCGGTCGGGAAGCAGGCTAATCAATGAAACTGTGTAGTTCTAGGAAAGAAGCTGTGTTAGTGGAATCTGCATTTAGATTTAGACACAAATAAAGAGTAGGGGAGACTGTTGATAGTATTTTTTTTTTTTACACAGTGATCACCACTTATCAAGGCCCGGAAGCCACTCAGGGATAAGGGTTATTGCAAGTACATTACGTTAGTGTGGAGATTTGATGAAGTCTTTACTTAAGGGGGCGGTTCATTAGGAATTTGTTAACATTGGACTTGAAGACATCCAAGTTGTAGTCCGGTGGGAAGCAGGCAGACGGAACAAAGTTTCACAGGCGTGCAGTTCTAAGTTTGTAGCTAGTTGTGTGTTTTTGTAAAAATTTGGCAAGGGAGGACCGTAGATTGGAGTTCAGATGAACACTTGCTACGAAAATGACGATAGAGCAGAGACAGGATTACAATGTCTCTTCTTTGGGAAAGAGACTGCATGAAAGAAAAAAGTACATCACCTATTAGGTTTTAAAGCTGGTTTTAAAATCTATTGAGGTAAGATAGGACCTATTAAGCAGCCCCCACCCAGATGTGGCAACACTACTCCATTTTAGAATGTACTTGGCTCTTATATAGATAAGATTGCATCTGTAGTGAGATAGTTATTGGAGCAGTAGAAGGATCCAACCATTTTTCCAGCGATCTTGGCAACAGATTTAATGTATGTGTTCCATTTCAGGTCAGGAGGGAAGATCAGTTCCAGAAGCGTGTCAAGATGTAGTGCTTCCACAAGACGAGAACCATAATAAACTTAAATTCTCTTAAATTTTAAATGAAACAAGTAAAACACAAAAAGGGAATATAGCCCTGACATGGATCAGCTACAAAAATACCTACTACAATAGACAATCCATCAAAACATGGATGATTGAATGCTTATATCTCATGCATATGGACAACATTAAACTATTAAAAATAACACCAAATTAAGTAGAAATTAATTAGATGAGAAGAAAACCTGATTACAATTACAAGTCGTTTTTTACTTCCAATTCTGTTTATTTTTTTTCTATTTTTAAATCGTATAAATAATTTCTAATTAGTTGTTTTTTCTTTTAAATTTATTAATAATAAGAAGCCAGGAATCAGAGGTAACTAGTCATTAACAAGTCTTATAGTGTTATGTTGAGTTTTAATTACATGCCAAATGCAAGAATGGAGAAACTGACATATTGCCAGCTTTCTACATGTAAGAAAGAGTAAAGAGGGGGAACATTAAAGAAGCTCGAAATAGGATTTTTAATAATTTCGTTTTAATGATAAAATAAAAATAAAAAAACTAGTCTTTTAGATAATAGGCCCCACAATATCAACCAAGCTCCAACCCCTGACCCATCACGGCGATGCAGCATCACTGTACCTGTTTGATAAGTACTTTATTGGAGTATGCTCATGTGAACTTGTAGAACTTGTGCCCCTGCCATGTACATACTCTTGACTAATCTGACAAGCAGAAAAATGCCATCCCTTCACTGTTGAGATTCCTAGGTGACGGAAGGCCTTATACTTGAATACTTTCTTCCCTTAAACTGCTAGACTTTAAAATTCTTCTCCCTGTTTCCTACTTTCCTGACTGTACTGACATATTGAAGTTGAAATGTAATGTAAACAGACATCACGTTGCTCAAATCCCTACATAGTTCCATGTAGATATGATCCCAAATTATAACTCCTGACGTCTAAATGGTAATATGCCTTACCGTATGTTTGGAATGAAATAGATAAATGAATATATATATATATATATATATATATATATATATATATATATATATATATATATAAAGCTGAATGTGTGTGTGTGTCTGTCTGGTCACGAATAGGCTCCTATATGGTTGACTATTTTAAAAAACTGATTACATATAATGATAGAAGATGTATCGAGGACCAGGAATGAGTAAGTTTGATTTGGCAGAACGTTGGTTCATTAAAATTGTGGGGTCTGCGTTCGCGCCTGTTCCACAAAGTATGGAAATAAAAAATTTTAAAATTAAAAAAAAAACGTTTACAAGTGTTTTTGATATAGATGTACATAAGAATACTTTGATAAGTATGTTTTAACTTAAATAGGGATGATAAAATTGTGGAGTCTGCGTTCGCGCCTGTTCCACAAAGTATGGAAATAAAAAATTTTAAAATTAAAAAAAAAACGTTTACAAGTGTTTTTGATATAGATGTACATAAGAATACTTTGATAAGTATGTTTTAACTTAAATAGGAATGATATAATAAAATTGTGGGGTCTACGGCCTCCATAGAATGGAAATAGGCACAAACTTTACTAAAAAACTTTTCATATCTATCTGCGTAAGTATACTTTGATAATTATGTTTCAGTTTGAAGAAATATGGTATAATAAAATTATGGGATGTTCGTTCGTACCTGACTTCCATAGAATGGAAATATGTCACAAAGTTTAACAAGATTTTTTATATTTAGATCCACAGAATATTGTTATAAGTGTTTCCGTGTGAACAGGTATGTATAATAAATTATGAGGTTTATCTATTTTATTTTTACTTTCATCATATTTTGCTTTGGTTTTGATACCCCAAATTCGAAGCTATCTCTTTACAACCCTTCCTTTTCATAACCTATCATACTTTCATAAATCAGAGTCCATTTATATATATAAGAATAAGTAGTTAATAAAACATGTTAAAAACACTTTGAAAAAGAGTTAAAAACATATTTAATCTGAAAAGGAAACACTTAATGAGTGGATAGTCCTTAATCCGCGGAGTTTCGAAGAAATACTTTCCTTCTCATCAAGGGGTAGGTATTAGCAAAATGCGGGAACGGATTTTGCTTGCAAAAATATTTAATGAAACTACAAGTAAGTCATAGATGTTACTTGGTATAAAATATTGAAGCAGAGAGAATATGGTGAAGAAAAATGTGATTTCACGTGAATGGATTGTCTGGTAAAGAGTAAAATATCCAATAAAGGTAAAATCCAAAAACGTTGATTAAATTTCCATTTCCACAAGTAAAATCCAAAGGAATCTCGTTATTAGAAGAGGGTTCAAAGTAATCCAAAAGGCAAAATTATGTGAAATAATTCACAAATGGGTACAAGGAAAAAAGGGAATGAGTTAAAAAAAATATTATTAAAGGTTGATAAAATGTGCGTAGAAAGAATAAATGGAGAAATTTTAAAAACACGGCTGATTAAAGAAAAATGAGTAAAGAAGAAGAAAAAAATAATTGAATGGTGATTGAGTTATTTTTAGAATAGAAAAGGCAATGTCAAAATGACCCAGACAGGATGATGTTGAAGTGGCGCCAATAGATATATATTTCATTAATAGTCTATCATTTAGCGATTGCATTTTCACCCCAAACAAGGCACAGCGCCACTTTGATGTAGGGGGCTACTATCGGGGACATAAATTGCAGGGATATTATGTAGGGAGTCGAGCAGCAAGATGTTAGTTTACATTATTACACTTGAACTTCTGCATATCAATATAGTCGGGAAAGCAGGAACTTCCAAAATCTAGCAGTTCTGGAAAAGAATATTAGAGTAAAAGGCTTTCTGGCATCTAGGAATCTCTACTCTGTAGGGGTGGGATTTTTCTGCTTGTGGGTTTGTTGGAGGTATATACGTCGAGGAGGTACAAGAGCTTGTAGTTCGTCAGAGCATCATAATTAAAATACTTGTAAAACACGCAGAGGGATGCATCATTTCATCGATGGGACAGAGGCTGAAGCCTAGCTGACAGTTCACGACCTGTTAAGTTGGCGACTCTCTTTTGAATTCTGTCAAGGAGTGAAAGATTAGTGACAGATTCACCAGCCCAAATGTGACAACAATACTCTATATATGAGCGAATGGTGGCCTAGTAGAGTTACAGGATACTTTGAGGTGTATGTAACTTTCAATCATGGTAGAGAGAGCTCACATTCCTCACAGCAGCCGCGACAATGTCCTCGATTTATCTGTTCCAACTCATGTTCTCTGTGAACGTTAAGCCAAGGAGTTTGAACAGCTAATGTATCATTAGCCATAGCTATTGGTGGTTTAGAAGGTTTCTTGTAATTATTTAAGGAAAGAAGCTTAGTCTTGTTACCATCCATTCCCCTATAGACTGGAGGTCTTCCTCTAGTGTTTCCGTCATTGCCTAGGATATGTGTTCATTCGTTTTCCCCTCATGCCTGTTATAGAGCGCGGTGTCGTCAGCAAATATACTCATCTCAAAGACAATTTTATTATACAGTAGCTGTGTGTATGTGTGTGTTTAACTGATCAACTTTTAAATTACTGGTTACATAACACTGAAATTAACAGGAAATAATCATCATACACCAAGTAAAAATGAGTGAAATCTTTGCCTGGGTAATGAATAACACTACAGAGATATGTCGGCAAGTTGAAATGCAAATGTTCATTTCAACTTGCCGGCATATTTTTATTAGTTTTACGAATGCACAAATTCAATCATAGCGAGAAGGATTTAATTGTAAATATTTCTTATCTATCTTTCGGATTAGTTGAAATGGTAGGAAACGTGACTGGAGTAATAAATGAAGGAATGCGGCTGAAACACTAAATGTTTTGATTTCGATTCTAGGTGATAGGGCCCAAGTATTTTTTTAAAAACCTTGGAAATCAGTACTAATATATATATATATATATATATGTGTGTGTGTGTGTGTGTGTGTGTATGTATGTATGGGAGAGAGAGAATTGGCTCTGTAATAATAAATACGAAATCTACGTGAATTAAAATATATTTAAGCGTATTGTACAACCAATTGGGTTGGGCCCTTCTTAGCTTGTAAATAAATACAATAATTTAATGTGTAATTACTAGAGCTATGACAACAGTATATTCTTTTCATTGTTTTGACTCTGGAGTATATATCCGTTAATATCTTATATGTTTTTATATAGACGGATGTGTTTCTCCGTTGATTAAGTATGTCTAACTGTGTCGGATATATGCCTGAGAGTCAAAAGAATGAAAAGAATATTCTGTTGTCACAGCCCTAGTAATTACTAAAGTTACGTTGACGTTCATATACATAAAGTTACCTCACAACTTTATTAATATAGTCTTATATTGTTATGCACAAAAGATTGTCAAAACTTCTGCTTGCCTGCTTTGCAATTCATACCAACTCCTCTTAACTCAATTTACAATTCTCAACTTCTCAGCTCTCTCTCTCTCTCTCTCTCTCTCTCTCTCTCTCTCTCTCTCTCTCTCTCTCTCAGCTGTCAAACATTTAATTGGTTGTTCTCTTTGATTCGTTCTGCTTGTAGAAACAGTTCGCTCTTATATGCAAATTAATGTCAAATGTATACAAAACATCCACAAACTCGCGTTTTCTTTTCTTCTTTTTCCTTCTCCTGACTGTCAAAACGGACGCGATGGTCGTTGTTAGTAGTTTATTTTATTACAACATTTTTATTCGCTTTTACATTTTAGATCACATATAGATTAATCATACTTGAATTTCACATTACTATTCTTAAATCTTGTTTAGGACCACTAATTTAAAAATAATTACGTCATATAGTGTACTTCTTTGTTAGTATAATTCAGGGGAGATAAGTTGAATATAATTCCAAGGAAGTAACTGTATATACCCTGTGTCAGCAATACTATATTTATAAAGATCACAATCATTTTAGACGCCATATTGAATATGCTGTCTTACATTTTCTGAATGGGAATTAATTTTTGTACATAATCAATAGCATCTTATATTGTCCAAGATTGTGGAGAAAAGACACCTGCGATAATTATTGTTTTGTGTGTAATGAACATTAGTAGCGACTGTTTTCGACACCAAATTGAAAAAAACTCAGGTAAAAAAAAAACTGTAGAACTTTTATGTTATACTTCGCTACATAAGGAAATTATTCTGAAAAAATAATCTATTGAAATTCTTCATTTCCGGTTCAAATGCTAATGTTCCTGAACTATTGATGCTATCAGTAATCAATTCTTTAAGTCAGTAAAAAAAAAAAAAATTCCCACCAAAAGTAGATTTTTGTTTTACTATCAAACGACAAAAATCCAAAATAACAACTTAAGATAAAAAAGGGGAAAGTAATTTTTGTAACTTGGAAATATTGATGTCTGCATCTGTAAAACGTTTTCTGTCATAACAGCTGCTGCATCTACAAGTAAATGTGTCATGTTGACGTAAGAGAAAAGCAGCCAGTGGAACTTTGTAATTTTCTGTGGTCCTACCAAGCAGAAAATGAAATTACCTTGCCAAAAGTCTGACAATCCAATTCTGCAAAGAAAACTAACAGTAATCGTAACGGGCTTTTCGGATTCAGGAATGAAAAGGACTTGAGAGGAGAAATAGCTAAAAAAAAAAAAGACTTACAGAAAATCGATATTTGACTAACAAATAGGAACGATGATTGATTTTTTGTTTGCATTTCTGAGATGTGACTTTAATACTATTATACATTGATTTAGTGAAATCATTTACATCAATTCTTTTAACTTTTGAGTGATTTAAAAACAAAACAGCAATAATATTATACACAAACTCTCTGCAAAACTATCGCCATTGTTCATAAAATTGGGACAAAGTAACACTTGAGTTTGGAACTTATGAGAAAATGAGAGAGAAACCAACTGAAACACTAACTAGATGCAACAGAACAAGGAATTGGTAATGCAGATTTACATTTCAATTGGATCTATCATGTTTATTTGTGACTAATATAGGGAATGGTATTAACCTACAATTTACTCTACGGATAAAATAGTGACTTGTGTTCTACAAACTGCACACAATTAATAGATGATAAATAGTGTAAGCCAGTATTATTGAGCTAAAAATTTTTAGTTAAACTTCAGTACACGTTTTATTCGCCTTTAGGAGATCATAGAATATATAAATTCATATGCATAGGAGTATAAAAATATATCAAGTTCTACATTAACATATTATCTTATTGGAAATATTAACATTTAAATGGTGTATCTATCTATCTATATATATATATATATATATATATATATATATATATATATATATATATATATATGCACCATCTAAATGTTAATATTTCGGATAACATATGTTAATGTAGAACATATATTCCAAAATTCATAAGCTATTTATTAGTCTAGGATACTATTGTATATATATATATATATAAATTATTTATTTAAAAACTATACATTACATATTTCAGAAACGTACCATTGTTTAATTGACACATGCCAATTTTAGATGTAGATTACTTGGAGATGGATCAAACTTTTTATTTGATTTGAGCCTAAAACAATAAATGTTAAGGAGTCAAAATTAAGGTCAAAGTTTTAAAAAAAATTGACCTCTGCGGTCTCTACCAAACCACTCATGCAATTTTTGGTGTAAACATCTGAAATTTTACATAAAGTGTAGTCAGACATAGTGTAAGCTTTTTAATCGGTTTTTGACCGAAATTTTGTCTGTCAAGGGATTAAAGTTGAAGATGTGACCTTTGCGGTCTCTAGCTAACTATTCAGCCAATTTTGGGTGTAAACATTTGAAATTTTACATAAAGGGTATTCAGACATGCTACAAGCTTTTTAATCATTTTGAGGGTGAAAATTTACCTGCCAAGATGTTTAAGTTGAAAGAGTTGACCTTTGCAGACTCTACCAAACTCCTCCGCCAATTTTGGGTTTAAACACTTGAAATTTTAGATATAAGTTACCTGAACATGAGTCAAACTTTTTAATATATATATATATATATATATATATATATATATATATCTGCATGTAAAGTTATGAATAGTACGTAGGGCCCGAGACAAGCCGAACTGCTAGTATATTTAAAAACCTCAAAATATTAGAATATGATAAGATATTATTGATTTATGTTATATGTGATTGGTGTCGATTATTAGGATGCGAACCTTGATTGTATTTTATAAGAATGGTTGGGAGTTGATATGTATAATATATATCTAAGGCGAATGGAGAGAGGCGCTATTTGCATATATAGCATAAATTTTGATAACACATAATTTAAATGGAAAGGCAAAGGGCAGGTGTATAAGTCTTGCATTTTTCGTATAATGCATTGTTTTTTTAGACTTATATACGGAGTAAGGATTTTCAGTAATTTATGTGTTTTAGTTAGTTTAAAGACCTCAGTTTTTGCAATCAATCAGTTTATGAAAGGGTTATTAATAGCCTAAAATATTCTGAACGTTTTTGTGTTGTATTGTGGTCAATTTCCGAAGCACCACAGAAAAATTCAGGATCCTACTGACGATTGATAAACCTCCCATAAACTTTTCGAATGTCAAAACTGAGGTCTTAAAACTATGCCAAAAGAAAATTTCTACTACTTTCAGTAATCATAACCATTATGGAGGTGATGCAGTGAAATTTCATAGATAACCAACTTCCAAGATCAATGCTTAAATTATTAAACAACTAAGTAATAATGAGAGTATCAAAATATTTTTCGCTTCCCTCCACCGCCTTCCAAAAAATTGACCGGCTTATTCCTATTACTCAGGAGTGATCATATTTCGATTTTATTTTTCATCGTCCTTTATGTATTCGCAAAGAAAAATGCAAGCGTGTTCGAAATATTGAATAAAATTTATAAAAACATTACTTTTTATTATTCAAACACTATCAATCATCCTCAAATTATATTTCTAGAAACATACATGGAATATCAAACACATCCCTCCAGCTCATATATATATATATATATATATATATATATATATATATATATATATATATATATATATATATATGTGTGTGTGTTTACTGTTTTGGGAGGAAAGAATTCCAACAAAGTGCTCGATTACAAAGAAAAACTTTTTCGATATAACAGCTTAATATTTATTTATTTAATAGTCCTTTTTCTTTTCGATATAAGAGCTTAATATTTATTTATTTAATAGTACAGAAGTTCAGAAAAACATTGGTACCGTCGGTTTTAAGCCCAACATAAAGGGGGCCAGTTAATGGTAAAACGTAAATGATGTTAGGCCCTCGTCAGCCATGCTGTTTCTGTTTGAGGAAAAAATTTCAGGCCCGCATTTATTTTTTTATAATGATGCTCATTTTCATTTAACTGAGTCTTATTCCTATCTCTGTATATTTTATTTTATTCTAATATGAATTTTCTAACTTAGTAATTTTTTTATTTAAATCATTTTAGTAAATATGTACAGTTCTGTTTTTGCATGGTTTCCGGTCTGCCTTCTGTTAATTTTAGCTAGTACAAGGGAGATAATTACTTTATCTTATTTGTTTCAGTTAAGAGAAACAACATGGCTGACGAGAGCCTAACATCATTTACGTTTTACCATTAACTGGGCCCCTTTATGTTGGGCTTGAAACCGACGGTACCAATGTTTTTCTGAACTTCTGTACTATTAAATAAATATATATATATGTGTGTGTGTGGGTGTGTGTGTGTGTGTGTGTGTGTGTGTGTGTGTGTGTGTGTGTGTGTGAAAGATATGCATTCGTCATTTGTATTTTATAAATCTGTAGATTCATTTTCATTTTTCCAACTCTTAAATTTCGAGGAATTATTCTCCTGCGTGAATTTTCAACTTGAGATAATGTTCTATCCAGCAATATTTTCTAAAAGTATCTTGCATCAAAAAAGTCAATTTCTCGTTCAGATATTGATTTCATGTGCCTCTAACAAATAACATTAGTGCATAGATCAGGGGTGTGGAAAGTCTTTAACATTCAATCCCCCATTCGTTCATGCACGAGGAGTTCATGGTTGATTGGTTGTTGAGTTATTGTATGCCAAATCTCTCACCCTCCATTACTATCTGTCTGTCTGTCTGTCTCTCATATATATATATATATATATATATATATATATATATATATATATATATATATATATATATATATATATATAAAGAGCAAATAGTTAATAAAACATGTTAAAAACACTTTGAAAAAGAGTTAAACACATATCTAATCTGAAAAGGAAAAACTTAATAAGTGGGTAGTCCTTAATCCGCGGAGTTTTGAAGAAATACTTTCCTTCTCATCAGAAGGTAGGAATTAGCAAAATGCGGGAATCGGATTTTGCATACAAAAGTATTTGATGAAACTGCAAGTAATTCAAAGATCTTACTTGATAACAAAAAGTGAAGCAGAGGGAATATGACGAAGAAAAAGGTGATTACACGTGAATAATTAGTCTGGTTTAAGGTAAATTATCCAATGGCGGTAAAATCCAAAAATATAAATCCAAGAAAGTTAATTAAATTTCCATTCGCACAAGTAAAATCCAAGGAAATCACGCAGTCGGAAGATGGTCCAAAGTAATCCAAAAGGCCTAAATCCGTGGAATAATTCACAAATATGTACAAGGAAAAAATATATATATAAATACTAGCAGGACGCGTTAACTGGCGTTGCCATGTGGAAGCATGATTCCACCATTGTTAAAAAAAAGTAAGCGACGTTTGTTGTTGGTGCTATCCCTGGCCAATTGCGAACAGTGGCGGATAGTTACGGCCGTGGCCAATATAAAAAAGCAAGTAAGGGAATGCGTAAATGCGGAGGTGGAGTTAACGTAAAAATGTTCCTTCCTCCCCCCCCCAAAAAAAAATTAAAAGCAAATAAAAAAAATAAAATACAAAGTCACCGTGCAGTCTAGCAAAAGTGGTAAAAATTTACGTTAAAACTAAGGCCTAGTTAATTCGTGACTAATTTGAAAGAAAAAGAAATGATTCTCAGGAAATGCTAGCGAAGAAAAAGTAAAGAAAAGCAAAAGTAATATAACATCCGGTATGAGTCGAAAATAGTTTCCGATTCTAAATTAAATATTGCTACCGGTCTTTTTTTATGTTTTTCTCGGTGCCTTTTATTCGGAGGAGGTGGGGTGTGGAAAGTGGATGTATGTATATTTCCACCATCGAGAAAAATCATTTAACATTACCACTTCCCAGGTTTTCGGTGGCGCTGAAAACGAAAATATCATTTACAATTACTGCCAACACGTAGTTTTTAAGATATGAGAAAAATTTTAACTAAGTGGCGGATCACTTTCCTCTAATAATTTTACGTAAATTGAGTAACTCCTTTATGGCCACGTGTTTTGGTGGAGAGGCACGTACAATGAACTCAATATAACGTGAAGTGAGCAACCACATGTACACCGACCCCCCCCCCCCAAAAAAAAAACAGATATTAAATGTGTACATTAGCTGGAGGAGGCCGCCTAGAGAATCGACTTTGCAAAAAAAAAAAAAAAAAAGCAAAAAATCACTCTAAGTTTTTTTCGCGCGCGCGTGCTTGTATATATATGTGTGTGTATGTGTATATATATATATATATATATATATATATATATATATATATATATATATATATGCACACAGTGCATATATATTTACATATATGTATATATAGAGAGAGAAACAATGTCAATCGCTTCAATGCAGATTAGTAAAATATCATTATATTACTAAATATACGTCACAGCAAAATGAAAATGATATTATCAAACGACTGCTTTAAGGTTATTTATTTCTCAAACTGTTAGTCAAATTCATGCGATATTCACAAAGTTATGGCATTTTATTCTTTATCGAGGAATTTCCACTGTCCATTGCTTTATTGCCGGTCTCTTAAAATGTTTTTGTTTCAGGGCAAAAATACAATGTCTTATCTTGCGAACTTTACTTTTTATTATATTTTTCTGTCAAACAATAATAAACAAAAACATATCCTATGTATAAGCCTCATATAAATTAATTATTTATCGCCATATCCACCTTTGCTTTTTAAATAACTTAAAACAACCTTTTGTCCCCCAAGGAAGTTAATTGTTTGATCTTAAAAGGAGTGGTGGCTTTAGCAACATCAACTATGTTCCTCAACAAGGCATCCTTTGAAGTAAATTGCTCTCCTGCCTCATAAACTCCTCTTTTTAATATTAACCAGAGATTTTCAATGGGGTCTGGAAAACACGATGGTCAGGTCATGAGAATTTCCCCAACGAATCTCATAGATTCAAGGAAGGCTGCAGTCGCCCCAAGCACAATGGGATGGTATATTGTCATGTATAAAAATCATCTGAAAGCGACGTGACAATGGTCGGTCATCTAATCACGTCGACAAATGATTATCCAAAAAGACCATGTACGCATTGCTGATGAGCTTTACATTCTGGGACTCGGCATGGTCCAATCAACTTATCCTCAATGATTCCCGCCCTAAACATGATGCCTCCACCTCCTTGTTGGCGATGAACTTTGCAATAAAGCGATGGACAGTAAAAATTCCTTGATAATAAAACAAATGCCATAACTTCGTGAATATCGCATGAATTTGAAAAAAAAATGGGGGATGACTAACCTTAAACAGTCCTTTGATGGTATAATTTTCATTTTTTTTTCTTGACATATATTTAATGAAATATTAATATTTTACTAATCTGTAATAAAACGATTGACACAGTTTATATACACATATATGTACACGCACGCGGTTTATACACGCACGCGCGCACACAAACACGCACACATGCACGCGTGCGTACACACACACACACACACGCATTTATAAGATATAAGGAAATATTAGTGTTAAAAAGTGGGGCATGACTTTTCTCTAATAATTTTAAGCAAAATGAGCACCCACTTTGTGGCCACCTGTTCTGCTGAGGGTGGAGGGAAAAGTACAATGAACTCAATTCGCGGCCCAGATAATCGACTTAGCCCCTCCCCCAAAATTTAAAAACTTTTACGAACCTTTTGTTTTGTTTGTTTATATATACGCGCGCGTACGTGTACTCACATAGACACATACAGTCACACACTCGTGTGAACACGCAGAAACACACATTTTTTGTTGGTTGAATAATGGTATGTATTTTATTGTTTGTAACTATTTCTGTTAAAAGTATGTCTTTGGAGAAGACGAATTCGTATTATCAACATTCTTAAGGAAAAGTAATCGTTATGGTAATATATTCATTGGGGATGGGGGGCGAACGTGTTGTCTTTAGTTTACGTAAATATGTATTAAAAATTTTACTGATTTATTTTCCAAAACAAATGTTGTAAGCGTTTATAAGCGATGGTAAGCACACAAACAAACATCCGTAATAGTAAGGCGTGTTTCTGGTGTAAGACGCTCGCGCATGGAGGAACAAGAAAACAAACAGAGCATTGCACACATGGGGGAAATAAATAAAGTAAAATAACAAAAGAAATTTCAGTAAATTATTTGTCAACCGAGAAGCGGTGTTGTACTAATATTATAGAAGTTGAGTATCTTAAGAATCGTTCGGCAATGTGGGTAAGAATAGGCTTCTGGGATAATAGAATATTTCGAGCGAAGCCAATTAGAATGAATGGACCATGTCAAGGGAGACTTTAGTAATTATGTATAGGAAAAGGGAAAGATTATGTCTCATGCATATGTGTGTGTAATAAGCAGTTAAGAGTGGTGAGATACTAACAGCATACAAAAATGAATTATTGTACACGGTGTCAAGTGGAAGCGGTGGTAGGACTTGATATTCAGAGAGAAAAATAGGAACTCCTTCCTCTGTAGATGTCGTGATCGTGACGATCTTTCCCCGAGAGCCAAATGTAGGAATTTATTATAACGAATAAATGTTTCTAAAATGACGTTCTAAAGTTACATAAGACGGTGGGTAAAGGTTTACACCTAATAAATTTATATGCAGCATCTGTTGTTGCAAACCTACGGCAATTTGGTCCAGGGGGAAATTTCTGCAATCAAAATATTATTTACAGTGTGTGTATATATATATATATATATATATATATATATATATAATACACAATCTTCAGTTTACATTCTGTTTCTCCGTGAAGTGAGCCTTGATCCTGAACAACGGAAAGCCGTCGGATTATACTGAGCGTATGGAAGTCATTAACCATTAACAAAACAGCCATAAAAACAACCTACCCTAATCAATTCATAGCTGTTATTTTTTTTTCGAGCGAACGACCAAAAAGCTATCTACTCTAATAAATTCATAACTTTTACTATTTTTGATTATTTACTTTTCTTTTCCTCCTGTTTTTTTTTTTTTAATGTTTTTTAAGATCTTTTTTACACGAGGCCCGCCTTCTCAAATTTCTTTAAACTAGCAACTTTTCTATGTTTTCGAGTATGCTGATTACGAAACTGTCGATTAGAATTTTGCACTTGCTTATATCACCACATTTATATTTGCCCTCTATCGCCTCCACAACAGCGGAATTACTATCTTTAAGAGTATATCTGAGAAGATTGACGACAGCCTGTCTGCTAATCCTTCGGCTAAAATTCACATTTGTGGTAACTTCAATGTCCACAATGTGGAATGGCTGACATACTCGAACAAGACAGATGATAAGGAGAGGTTCTGTCATGGTTTCGCCCTGCCTCTGACCTCACCCAGATTATTCACGTGTGCCCGATACTTCTGGTCAGTATGCACAACTTCTCCTGAGCTATGTTCATGTTCCGTTCTATCTCCTCTGGGAGCTTCCGACCACTCGGTTGTATCAATTAAGATAAAAATGAAATGTAATAAGTCATCTGACGTACCTCTCCACCGTACTGTATATTGATACTCTACGGCTGACTGGAATAACTTCCTTACATTTATATCTGATCTACCTCTGCATTCCATGTTTAAAACGGATGATCCTCTATAGTATCAGACCTGACCGAATGGTTACTTGCAGGCATAGACTGATTCATACCATCCAAAAAATTCCAACAAAGACCTAACAGCCAGCCATAGTTTTCCCCAGAATGTGCTGCTGCCATCGTGCACAGAAATCACTTTTTCCATAGCCACCAACGTAATAGATGCACTGAGACTAAAGCTGCTTTCAGGAACGCCAGCAACCACTGTAAAAGAGTAATAAAAAATGCAAGAGAGCTATATGCTCAGTCCGTTAATCCAAAGTAGCTGAGCAGCGGCTTGGTTCCCACCAGTTTTAGCAAATAGAAAACAGGATCCTGAACAGAAGCGTGCGTTCTATCCCAACCACCATCAATGGACATGAGGTAATCTCATCAGCATCAGACAAGGCCAAACTATTTGCCAAGAACTTTGCAGCTAATTTTACCCTATGCGACGAAGGCCATCAACTACCCATATTTCCTCCTATAACAGACAACACGCTAGGCAACATACAAATATCTGTGCGTGAGATCGCCAAGCTAATCAAGAACCTTAATTCCAGTAAAGCAACTGGCCCTGAGGGCATTCTAATTATAGTGTTGAAAAAGCTTCAACCAGAATTTGCCCCCATACTTACAAAATTGCTTAAGCGTTGCCTTAATGAGAAGTACTTCCCAACACCTTGGAAGACCTCATCAGTATGCCCTGTATTTAAGAATTCAGGTGAAAAGTCATCTCCCTCTCAGTACAGACCAATAAGTTTCCTGTGTGTCTTGAGTAAGTTGCTGGAATCCATATTAAATAAAGAAGTAGTCAACCACCTCAGCAGAAATAACCTTCTTAGTGACATGCAATATATTTTCCGTTCTGCCAGATCTACAGCAGATGTATTAACGGTTATATCTCATAGGATTAGTGAATCTCTCGACAAAGGCTTCCTTTCTAGGGCAATTGCTCTTGACATATCAAAGGCTTTCCATGAAGTATGGCATAAGGGCCTACTTCACAAGATTTCGAACTACGTCATAACTGGAAATGTTTTCTCAGTCATTAAAATATTTCTCTCTAATAGGCTCATAAGAGTAGTGATAGATGGGCAAAAATTAGAGGCCCACAGTATTAATGCTGGAGTCCTCAGGGGTCCATCCTGGGCCCAACTCTCTTCCTGATCTACATTAATGATCTCTCAAAACGCATACTTAAATCATTCGTTGACATCTATGTTGATGACACAACCATCTATGGCAACACATCCAAGGCCGTAAATGACAAAGTTCTCTCTGATTCTGTCGCCACTGATCTTGAGTGTGCGGTTCAGTGTGGGAGGAAGTGACTGGTTACTTTTAATGCATCTAGAACCAAGCTCCTATCTTTACATCATAAACTCTCTGATCCTCATCTGGCATCAATTGAAATGGATGGCTCTCGTCTAGGGGAGGCTCCATGTTTTGATAAGCTTCTGGGCTTGACCTTTACTCCTGATCTTAAATGGAACACGTACATCAAGTCTGTTGCCAATGTAGCTGGAAAAATGGTAGGATCCTTCTACTGCTCCAGAAGATATCTCACTACTGATGCAATTCTCTATCTATATAAAAGTCAAGTACGTCGGAGGATGGAGTACTGCTGCCACATCTGGGATGGAGCTGCTTAAAAACCCTATCCTGCCTTGATAGAGTACCAAATAGACTTTGTGGCCTAGTGGGGGACGCCCTTTTCTCTTCCCCGAAACCTCTCTCCCACAGAAGAGAGTTGCGAGCCTGTCTTTGTTTTATCTTTACTTCCCTGGCAAGTGCTTGTCTGAGCTCCAATCTCTGACCCCCCTCGCCACTCTTTCACGAAAAACACCCGTCTAGCTGAAACCACTGTCAATAATTTTCCCCATTCTTTATCTGTGCCTAAATCAAAATGTAGATTCCATGAACGAAGCTTCTTTCGCCTGTGGAACTCTCTTCCGTTTGCCTATTTCCCACCTGACTACAACTTGGATCTCTTCAAGTCCAACATAAACAAATTCCTGATAAGTAAGACATTTTATCAAATCTCCATTACTAACGATTACTACGATACTATCCCTTTGATTACTGTACATGCAATAACCCTTATCCGCGAGTGACTTTTTTATGTTCATCAGTTGAGTAGAATTTTTTCTAGATTGGAACAATGTTTACTTTTGTCTGAATCCAGCCCTTTTTCAGAGAGCTGGAGTTTCGTAACATGAAATGACCTTGTGTGTAACTTTGCCCTTGTGTGAAGACAAGTAAATAAAGACCTTCGAATATGAAGGTTCTCCCACCCAAGAATATAGCACATACAAATGATTTTCATTTGGATTTGTTTGTTTCACAAAAATGACTAAACTTTTAGAGATTTTGCAGGATTGCTTATCGCACGCACATTAAATGATTTATCAGGTCTAGTCGATACTCAAATCACTGAACCTATCTTTTCACGCTCACTCACTTCATCGTTTGTCTTTTTTTCATATACTTCCTTTCTTTATGTCAATTGAAAATATAGATGAAGCATATAGATTTTCGTCTATAATAATCCTGATTTTTTTATGCATTTCAATTTCAAATATTTATTTTCAATTCTGACATCAAATATTTCAGAAATGGATAATTTCCACAGAATATGAAACCATAATGCCAATCAAGTTACAAGGTATATCATGCTAAAGAAACAGTGCATTTCCAAATTGTCCATTCTATTTTCATTGCATTATTGGATAGGTGACGAAGCGACTCCAAAAAATATTGTATGTATACGCGCACACACACACGTTTACAATGGCAGTGAATTTTCAGATATCAAACCCTATTGCTGACTATGATGACGTAATTAGAAAGATAGATAGTTATTTTATTTACATGTTTACGTATTGAGTCAATTAGAGTGATACAGTCGAGCTAAAAAGACAAATGGAGTCAGAGCGACTGGGGGACCATAGCCTTTGTATGCCAGGAAAACTGTCTGGCGTATGATATAGTCAGAATGCAGACAAGCGTGCAACTTTCTAAAGGGAAAACATTCTGGAAATAAAAGTTGCTGAAAATACAACCCTGGTCGTTTCCTTGGGATGAATCTTCATTGCAGCTTTTGTAGATCCATCAAACAATGCTCAAAGATGGAAAAGGTATGTTTTCCCTATTGGCCGGATATAAGCCCCCCCCCCTTCCCGAAATATGTTATCGCCCTTTTGTTGTAAAGACTGTCTGGAGTAAACTGTTATATATCCGCGTTCTTCAACTGTATCTGTTTATTATATGAACACGATAAATATATACAGATGTTAAATACGCATCAACTCGAGAACAATAGAGATGCTACATTATCACAAACACTAAAGACTCTCGTAAATATTATAAACCTAGCTATATAACAGCATCAATCACATATATTTACTGCTCTGGTTTCGATGCGAGTAAAACTAATAATTAACGCACATTTTTTGTTATTTTGAGTAACTCTCTCTGTTGACACAAACTGGAATTTTCTGCTTCTTGTTTTATTTATATTTTTCAGTTGATTTGCCTGTGTTTACAATCTTCTCTTTTTTTGACACATCATTCCCATTCCATTTATATTTCACAACTTTTTCTACTTGCATTTTTAGTGTTGTTTCTTAATTCTCCTTCCGACTATCAGAAATTTGTTACATTGTTCTTCATCTTCCTCCCACAAGACTTCCTTTATATAATTCCAAGAAATGTTATTCCTTATAATTCAGCTTCCATTAAATCTTTCTCACTACATGTAAGGTATTAAATGTAATCTAACGATATTGTTACAGCTTCTAATTCAGATAACTGATCAATCATAACTGAGTATGTACCTATATTGAACACAAATACAAACATCATTTGAACTATGGCCAGGATGTTTCTGGAGTTCATTTTAGTGTTAAAAACCCGAGCTATGGTTATTTCTGACATATTTCTTATTTTTTAATCAGTGTCGGGCCGTGCCTAGAACTGTAGCTATGCAGCACCCCCAACTTATTTATGTTCAATATTATTGATAAAATAAAAGTAATATGTCCGTCTTATTATTTTATTCTTTTGTGTACACTAGCGAGGGGGTGCGCCCGGCTTTGCCCGGCTGTAAAATACCCTTAATTTTAATTTGTCCAGATTTCGTATATATTATTATAGAGTCATGCTTTCAAAAGTAAGAAAAAGAATATTTGGATGCGATCAATTAGAATAGAAACCTAAAATGTAGCATTCAAAGCTGGTGACGTTACCACTGTACCAATGTGATACACATATAAACTCGTTAAAAATTTAAAATAAACTAAGATGAATGCACAAAATGTATAACGATGTTTTTTTTTCAGTTTTTAATCATTTCTGACCTTTTAAAAACTATTTTAACTGATTAAAGTCCCATAAAAGAATGGTCCATAAAATCCAAAAGTTTGAGGTCCCTAATCTGCAACTTTTAGTTTCGGGGGAAGATAGGGTTTGAAAATATGGAGACAGACAGACAAAGATATACCTTTTTATATATTAGATTTTAAAATTCTTAAGTTTAATGTAGGTATACATCCCTATGTTCATGTAAAAATATATATTAAAAAAACTTCCGTGGAGCTGAAAACCACAGTGAAGCTGTTAGATCAACCTTTTTAGTGTTTTCTCTTGTACACGTACGAGCAGCACTGCAGTACAAAAAGATGACAGAGAACTGCAAATTCTTGCAGCGACGCATTTCTGGTTCTGTGTGTAATTATTAGTTGACGAAAGACCACTAAGATTAACTAATTATTTACAAATAGTATTATTTATAAATAGCTTTGTTTATAAAGTTTTTTTTTGATTAAAAATGTGCATATAAGAAAATGTGCTTATAAATAAAACTTATTTAAAAAAAAAATTTTTTAATACCCATACTTTATGGAATAACGTTGTTATTTAATTTGTTAGCAAACGAAATGGCAACATTTTTTATTTAAAAATATTCTTTTAAATTTGATAACCATTGCACAATAAAAAAAGTTTACGGATTTTATTATGGTAAACTTTGCAGAATAGAAAATTGTTCACAATATTTTATGTAAGCAAACAAACGAAAACGCATTTTAAAAATGCGTTTATTTACAAATATTTTTATAACTTATAATTTTATTAAAACAAATGGTCGACTCCTCTCGAAGGCAATGTTCGACTTTTTTATATTTGAAAAAAAAATGGGTTTTTATTTAATAACAGTTTTATTTACAAAAAGGTTTTTGAATTAGGAATGTGCATATGACAAAACGTATTTGTAAATAAGTCGATGTATTATTTACACCTCCTTTTTTTAAACTGTTAATTCAGTTTGTTAGCAGACGGTAATAGATAATGCATGAAACAAAAATTAAAAGTGAAATTCTTCTGGACTGATACTACTCCTTCTGGGGAAGCTACATTAAAATTCGATTTTATTATGCCTGTAAATAAATATCTAATATGACCAGTGATGGGATTCAGCCGGTTCGCACCGGTTCGTGCGAACCGGTGCTTAAAATATTATGAGTTCGGCGAAAATCGGTTGTTAAAATTACATAAACCCCTATTCATAACTACACTATACACTTATTCATAACTAAATTATAGTAGAGTCTTTATTCTTATTAACATTTTCTTAGAACCTGTTCTTAAAAAATTTGAATCCCACCACTGAATATGACCCCCTCACGCACGCACACACACTTAAAATAAATTGTTCTCTGCATTAAAAACAGACTTTGTGTCTTATTTTCTTCTGTGGGTAGGTAAGTAAATAGCAATTTTTTTAAATAAAAAATAATTTCTAAAAATATTTGTAAATAATATTATATATTTTTACATACTTTTTTTCGTTTCTTTGTGCAGAGAAATAATGTAGACATGTTTTTATTCTGTAAAATTTACAAAATAAAAAAATATATATTTTTTTTTCAGTTTCCGTGTTTAATGGCAAAGTTGAAAAAGTGTGTATTAAAAAATACAACATAGTTTTATGGAGCAATACCCCATAAATCTTAGCCACGAGCCGACACTGCTTCTAAACTCTTGTAAATCGTATTAGCCACTGTTGGATTGTAATATTCCAAGCACCGTTGCTAAATATGCATCTTTCAATAATTAGCTTTTCATTCATCTGCCTTCATTCCTTCATGATAAATATCTTCCCTTTGTCACTTAAAAACGGCTTCAGAATTTTCCAATGATTTTCTTACTTTTTCTGTAATTCTGTTTTTAATCAAACTATCTGGAGGCAAATACCCAGTGGATGTATAAATTAGGTGCAGAATCTAGTATTTGTTATGCCCTTGTTCTTTGAAATCTATACAGGCAGTGACATTTGATCTATTTCCAGGAGCCAGGCAAATAGAGTAAGAATCAACAGCATTCTTGATCAAATCCTGAAATGCCTTACCATGAAAGACTTTACTACTGCTAGTCCAGAATATCAATTTATCTTTTTATGCATGAGCAAATTGCTCATGAGTTTTCTCAAACTTTTTTGTTTTATTTTGTTTACATTAAGCAATGCATAATGCCACTTAAGCATAAAGGGAAACTGACAGAGGGTCAGATTTATAAGGCCAACCTGGTTGGAAAGGGTGACAGCAAGATGTTTGTTCACATTACGTTTAACTTTCTACATGCTAGTACTGTTAGGGAAAAAGGAGCAAATAGGGAATTCCAAAAGTTAGCGGTTCATGGAAAGAAGATATCAGAGTAAGAAACATCTTTTTGGCATCTTTAGGACCTTTATCATGAAAGAGTGGGGTCTTGCTACTAATCGGATGGGATGTGAGTATTTACGTTGGGGTAGAGAATATTATGACATTAACAGCATCCGCTTCTACAAGGCAACAGTCCACGTCTTCACGCAAAGAATGATCACTCAACAATTTAGTTATGTCATCTACCGATGATAAGCACTCATAAACATTGGACTTCATTGCTAGAAAAAAAAGGCTTTGGTAACCCCCTCTGCAACCGCATTAAATCTAAAACAACAATTATTTTCCCTAAATAAAACTTCCATTTCCTTACAAGGAATCCGAAAGAACGAGTGACCAACATCGTGTAACGTTTGTTCTTCAAAATTATGGACTAACTCCAAACAAATACAAAAAAACAAACGTTTAATTATTCTACATAAAAATGCACGCACACGGGTTGCAGCGAAGGTATATATATATATATATATATATATATATATATATATATATATATATATATATATATATATATATATATATATATATTACCTTCTTCATAGGACAAAAAAAAAACAAAAAAAAACAATACAAACTATTAAGCAGTCAAAATCTCAAAGGGGTGTAATCCTCAGTTACAATGTCACTATTGCTCAATTAAAATTACCATTAAGTGGACTTAAAACTAATTTAAATAGATGGAAGTTAATTGGCTGGAAAAAGAAAAATAACGTTTAAGACTCTTTGTAGTAATATCCTCACTGAACTGCAATCGATGAAAAGAGTGGGAAGAGAGCTTAAATATACAACTACATAAGGAGGAGTATATGTTTTCAATATCACATGTATATTTTCCAAAGAATCCAAATCACCAAATGCGAATACAGGCTAGGGGCAAGAAGCAGCAACCTTTTTATTTCACAAACTCTTTCTTAGTATAAAACAAACCGGTGAGCAAAAGGATAATATGAATTCGCTATCGAAAATATATTTTTCGCTAAACAACTACGCTACCCAACAGACATGTCCTCTTTAAAATCGTCCTCATATAACCTCACCAAATAAAAGGGGTATTATTATGAAAATCTGTAACATACGAAGAAATCCTGTCTCCAATAGACGATACAATCTTCAGTATTAAAGAAGGTGAAAAATACGATGCGTATCGAACACATACGAACACAAAAAGTCTTAGAGAGAGCAGAATTTAAAACGCACAATGCACCACTCGTAACGGTATCGGCTAGTTAATTCACAACTCAAGGAGACACCAAATACATGTGAGAGAACGCACGTGTCCGCTATAAATAAAATAATGAGGTGCATACTTATTTCTTTTCTTTTAACAAATTGGGGGAAAATATGTATATGTAACAAGCACCAATTTTAGACACAGCGTCCCTATTTACTTGCCTCTCCACGAGGGCATAGTGCGGTAAATTCAACTACCATAAAATATCGGAAACCCTGGATTATGACGAAAAATCAAATTGCATCAGTCAAGCAGGATTTCTTATTTGCTGAATGACAGAAAATACTACGGTTTCACCTAACGTCAACTGCAATACATATTGGAATTCAACCAATGCATGAAAAATTCAAATTATATTCCGAAAGAGGTTAACGAATGTTATAACTTCAGTTCTAAAGGGGAGCAAAGGGTACGCATATTATACATGTTGCTTAACCGCCTTTTTATTGGGGGAAAAATATATACGAAAAATAGTGAGGTTCTCTCGTTATAATCAGGATTCGGTTCTGGGGTTCGGGAAGGAGTGAGTCACTCTCTCGACAACAGCACGTTTCTGCCCTCTTCTTTTCCAATGTACCACACCTGGCCTCTCGCCACCAATGTCACACCGCACAATCCAAACGTCAGCAATACAAAATTCTTTTCAAGAGAAGATGTTCACGACTCTTTTACTCTGCTGCCCCAGGGAATTTTTCCCTGCTTTTATATCCTCCTATCTAGAAAAAAAAGGAAGAGACAGAAAAAAAAATAGCTTCTCCCATCATGCTCTGCCTTCCCAAGATGCCCTTCGCGTATACAAATGTGCTGACCATCCTTTCCTTCTTCTTTCCCAAAGAGCGATGCAGATACGCCCGGTACGTTTTTTTTTCTTCTTTTTTAAACATATAACCCACAGAGGTATACTAGAAAAATAACTTACTAAATTCAGAAATAAACTAACTATAACATTCGAATCTCTATACAAACGTATTATGCTAAATTCGGGAAATTTAGCTTGGCCAATGTCAAATGCTCGAGACAGACACACAGAATTAAAAGGTTTCTTAACTTAATGCGGAAGAGAAAATTGTAATAGTCGAAAGAATCTATACGACGTAAGGAACGGGGAGGTAGCAGAAAGCATCAAGTAGTGGGCTTTGGTGGAGATGAGTTTAACCCCTCTTAAACTACCTGCCTAAGAGCATGAAACATATCTCGAAATAGGAAAGGAAGCACAAGTATTTCGAAATAAGGCAAGGAAAAACTTAATTTGCAAAGGGATTCAAAATTAAGGATCATAAAATTTGTGAAGTGTCGGAAATTATTCCGCTTTCAGATAAATCGGACGTGAAACAGATAGCCGGCACACACAAAAAAGGATGAAATTTAAAAAAAAAAAAAAAAAAAGGAGGAGAGCAAACGAATAAAATAGAAAGAGGTTTTGTTTTAAAATGAAGAAAATATTTTATTTATAAATAGGTTATAAAGTTTCCCTTTGCAGGCACTCAAATACAAAAAAAACAAAAAACAAAAAAAAAACGCCAAGTTACAAAAAAAAAGCACATAAAAACAAACTGGTTCATAAGTTCATAAGTTGTAAACGTCGCTGCTACGATCGACTACCGTTAAAAGGAAAAATTACGGACGAGTACTTCCCAAAACATGCACACAACGAATTCGGTGAATTTTAAGGAACGTACTCACAAGGTTAAAGATAGACAGTAGAGTCTTTTGGCTTTTTCTGTCAGTTTGAAATTTCTTTCCCTCACAATACGCGCATGCCGTTGCCGCTTATATAAAAGTTTAAAGAGGTGTTCGCCTCGTCGCAACCGGTCATTTCTTTTTGTCAGGTTGTACTTCCAGAAGGAAAGGCTTAGGACTCCTCATCCAAGACAGGCAATGAAGCACGCGTCCGTTCTCCTTCAGGGCAGGATTCAAAGAGGCAGATTTCCACGCTGGAACCAGAGACGTCGTTCTAAGGGCGCTAATATTGCCTTTTTATCCAAATTAAAGGTAGTTTCGTACGAATGCAAAATATATGAAACTAAGTTCAATAAAGGTACAAAATACGAAAAATAAAATATATGAATCAGGATAAAAATAAAACAAATAGATACGTGGAGCTACACAATTGTTGGTACAAAAAATTCCAACGTTTTATACTCTGTTAAGATTAACAGGCGTGCAACAAAAAGAAGATTTGAGAACCAACTAAAAATACTTTCGAACGAACCAATATAGGTGTTAGAATATGGGAGAGAAATGTAATTTATAAAAGTATATAGTGATATATGGTATGGACAGTAGTTGTTTCGTTCAACGGATTGATGAAGAAAAACGCCAAGCAAGAAAACCTAGGCGAACTTCCTTGTGGAACACTGTTGAACAGTAGAATTGGACTTATTAGCTGTAAGAAGAAAGTGTATACAGAGATGAATCGAAAGGAATTAATCAAGTTCTAGCGACAGCGCCACATGAGGACACATATACACATATGGACAAATCACTTTTTAAAAAGAGGCGTAAAAAATCCAAACAGTAGTAAAAGCCAAACATCAAAGTGGATTCCACAGACTTGTCAATTTGAAAAGAGCATTGAAAACTCAGGAAATAAACACAAGTCTACACAGAACCAGATCGGCACGTGGCCATTCGCTAGCACGTGTTATTTGTTCTGAATAGCGTCAGATGCATTAAAACCATTTATTGTTTCACGAACCTATTTTCACTTTGATTCTTTTCTTTTTCTGGTTGTTTTTATCTTACCTTACCTCTCTCTTTCTCTCTCTGAAAACAATTACCTTAAAAGGAAGGGAGGAGGTGACTGTCCCAAAAGATTTATGGTGTTTTGCTGACATTGAACGCTTTTATACACTAGCCATTAAGAGTGAGTCCGCATTGACAGGCTTGGAATGTCTGTCCAAATATCAATCACACTTAGTATAGACATCCGCTAATACTTCCACTTTTTGAAGATAGATTTTTTTGCTCTTTCGTTTAGTGATCCGTATATGTTTAGATTAATCACTGTTTGCTTACATTTCTTTATATACCAGCAAGCTGATAGGCGGTGTCCAGTCGTAAAATACGCTTAAGTATGATATTTTAATTTATGCAGATTTCCTATTTATTATTATAGAGCCAATACTCTGTTTATTCTTATATTGTACTCAATATATAGTAATGATTTCAAAAGTAAAAAAAATATGTATGATTTCAATGGCATTAGTTAGAATCAGAATTTAGCTCTTTAGTAGTATTTTCTGCCATCTGAGCTAACGGTACATGCATCTCGAAACGTAATAAATTAACGCAGTTAAATGTATAAATATATATTTGTACATGCATAGAGTATACACATTACGTCAAATTACACATGCCAAGTTACGATTTTTCAATTTTGACTCGTTAGCAACTATTTATTTTTATAAAACCAAATTGATATTATTCAACAACTCCAAATATCTTATGTATCGGCAGAGTAGTTTGGTATATATATATATATATATATATATATATATATATATATATATATATATATATATATAAGCTTGAACTTCTCCATCCTAAATGCTACACCATTATGGGAGCACTGGACTGGGTAAATGAACTTGGAAGAAGAAAACGACGTGCCACCTCGCAACCAACAGCTCACAACCACAATAAATGTAAATATGAAACAACTTGGTTGTTGGAGTTTTTCGGGAGAGACATTTTAGGAACGCGTCGGAACAGACACAAATGGTTGTGATTCAAGATATGTCGTGCTTTGTCCAGCACAAATGTAAAAGGTGTTTATCCGTCTTTGTGTCTATAAACTGTTTAATATGTCGACACGTACAGATAACCATTATACACACCTCAACAACAGAAACTTTTATATACCAGATGATAACATATTAGAAGACGTCACAAACAGCCAATAGACACGAAATACATGAACACAAATAGACAACACGTGAACAAGGTAAAGAGACGCATTATGCACAACTCACATCTATACACTCATTATATAACCCAGTATACAACAATGATTTAAAGCTTAATAGATAATTTAATAAATGTTTGCGTTATTCAATTTTAGACTGTCAAAGACTGGACCTATGACCTCTTGGAAAACTAAAAAGCAACAATTGTTGCCTTTTAGTTTTCCAAGAGATGATAGTTCCAGTCTTTGACAGTCTAAAAGAATACCCCGTTATACTTTTTCTATACTCAGAGAAAAAAATAAATTGTAAATTGTCCCGGCACGACGTTAAACTGCGACCATTTCTATCTCACTAACCAAATTAACCAACTAATACCTAACATAATGTTTCCAGTTTTTGTTAATGTATATTTGTGTGAGTTTCTGTGCATATATGTATTTGAATAGGATTCTATTTGTATATATATATATATATATATATATATATATATATATATAAAACATGTATAAATACAGTTGAAGCCAAAACTGCAACGCGAATTTTTTTTTATAAAATGAACGGGTGTTTATTTTTAAACAAATATATTTCGGAGTAAGACTCCTTTGTCAATCTTTTTTTTTTCCTCTTCTTCCTCGACATAATGTAGTGGGAGATAGTTCGGCGAGGAGTCCACGTGATGTTAACTGCGGGTTTTTTATGAAGCCGGATAGGTGACGCATGGTCGCGCATTTTGAAAATCTGGGTAGTTTTTTTTTGTTTATATCCGTTAGAAGCGCTGAGTGAAATTTGAAAAATAAAACATGTATAAAAACATTTGAAGCCAAAACTGCAACGCGAAATGTTTTATAAAATAAACGGGTGTTTATTTTAAAAGAAATATATTTCGGAGTAAGACTCCTTTGTCAATCATTTTTTTTTTGAAAGAGAACATAATTTCACGCGAATGGATAGTCTGGTGAAGGGTAAAATATCAAATAACGGTAAAATTCAAAAAAGTTGATTAAATTTCCATTTCTACAAGTAAAATCCAATAGAATTGCGTTATTGGAAGGTTCAATGTAATCCAAAAGGCAGAAATCTGTGGAATAATTCAGAAATGGATGCAAGGAAAAAGGGAATGAGTTCAAATAATATTATTAAAAGAAAGATAAATTGTGTGTAGAAAAGAGAAATGGAGAGATTTAAAAAAAAAAAAAAAGACGACTGTCAAGGCTGGGCTGATTTAAGAAAAATCAGTGGAAAAAGAATTGAATGGTGATTGAGTTGATTTTAGAATGGAAAAGGCAATGTCAAAATGACCCAGACAGGATTACGTTGAAATGGCGGCACATTTAAAGCAAATAAAGGGGTCAACTGAAATATACAAGTTATTACTTTAGATTATCAGCAAGAGTCATTAAAAGAAGCAAATGAATTGAGAAGAATTATAAGTTAAATACATATATATATGCATGTACATACCCACATGTATACATATATATGAATATATACAATTACACATATACATGCCTATATATATATACATATATATATATATATATACATATACACACACATATACACACATACATATAAGTAAATAGATGAGTAAATAAATAAAGAGTTAAAGGGGAAAACAATTATACATATATATACACATACAAATAGAATTTACAACTGTTATAACGCAAAAAGACAAACCAATAAATTTCAGTGAATTTAAAGTGGCATTGCGCCATTACATAGAGACGGATCAGATGCTTGTGGACAATAATAACTCCAGCAATATTATGAAGTTCACAAATGCTTCTCGAAAACAGACACCACCAAATTACACACCTCACCGTAATGTTTTCACCAAAAGTAATTTTTCCAAGAAAAAGAATAAAATTGTCTGTTATAATTGTAGACGACCCAAACCACAAAAGTTTCCAATATCGATCTAAAAGCTCCAAAATGGTCTCCGGAAAAACGTTGAAAACTTGATGGAAAAAATACATTTCTATTCACATGTAACTTTAATAATGCAACAAACGGTAAAAATCTCCTTGTAGACGATGTTGCTACAGCACACGTTATCACCAAGGACTTTGATTTTATTAAGTTTAATTCAAACTTTAATCCACAAAGTCATTTTGTCGAACTTGCCGACGGTTGTCAAATAAATTATATTGCTTTGAAAAGAGGCGATGCTAAAATATCCCTAAAAAGTAATAAAGGCGAAATTTGTAACTGTATTCTAAAAAATGCTCCGTTCATACCTACATTTAAGCAAGACATATTTTCCGTGCAGGCTGCCATTAAACAAGGCGCGAATATAAAGTTTGGCCAAAACAAGTCAAAATTGATATTCCCCAATGGAACTGTATTTGACATTAAAGAAAGTGGCCGACTCACGCTTTTGTGAATATTTTTAATTAATATGTGATCTTATTTTATTACTTTCTTTTATCGAATTATTAGATGACTCTATTTTATATATATTAGGCTTCGAAACCGGATTCCAGTGGTTAATATCCTGTGCTCTATCTATTGAGCTACTAAGACCACTACTGACATGGAGTATACTATATATGGGCCTTCTAAATCAAATAATTCTTCATCAATGAATAATCTCTATGAGCAGTGAAGATTCCGAATCTTCTGTATGATGTGAAGAATTGCTTCCATTTACCGACACATCTTTAGCCAGCGTCTTTAAAGGCATCATTAAAGTCAATTATTAGTTTCTTTTTCCAGCTCTTTTCTACTAGCCAAAGACCACGTTAGTCACCCATTGATTTATTATATTTCCTTTACCATGTCTAACGTGAGTTATTAGTTCTATATTTACATATTAACGAAACAGCACGTGAGCTATACTTTGAGCCGAAGATATAAAGGACGATTCATGGATATGAAGTCTGGAATCTGAATGTAAAATTGAATGATTGAACGGAACCGAATCAATTACTGCTGTCATTTTCAGCAGCGACGAACTGTGCCCAGTCGTTGAAAAGATTTCTTTTATTTATAAATTAAGCCTAAAGAATTGTTGGCAAATATCCATATTTGGAAGCCATGGATGCTACCATTACTGGTGGAATTTAGTATTTTCTGAATTGGCTTCATTTATGTTTTATTTGTGGCATGATTTTATCTTTTTCTAATTTTTTTTTTTTGGACTGAAATTCCTAATGAAAAAAGATTCCCTTGATAGTTTTGTAAGATCTCTTGGAACGATCCGGAGAAAAACCTGTAAAAACCAATGTGACTATTTAAACGACAGCTAAAAATTTTAATTTACATTTTGATAAAAAATATTATAAAATAAAAAAGGATTGTTACATTATTTTTACTTGGATGCCCAGTCTTGTACATAAATTGAGAAAGATAAATTGGAAACTTATTTCATATTAAGAAGCACACATAATCGTGCATATATATATATATATATATATATATATATATATATATATATATAATTATATATATATATATATATATAATTATATATATATAATTAATTTATAACTTAATAACTATTATTATTATTAAGTTTTTACTTGGTATTTTATTACCATTATTTACTATTTTTATTTTATTATCTATTTTATTTTAAATTTATATGTATTTTTTATTTTATTAATACTAGTACTATAACTATTATAATTACTATTATAAATATTATTATTTAATTACTATCACAAAGATTAATAGTATTACTATTATGGACTTTATTAATCTTACTATTGTTTAAACCATTACGATAAATAAATAATTCACTTTATAAATAATTAGTACTTATCTTCATTTGACCGATAAAATGGCAGTTATCTCCCTTTCTAAATTAAACAATAACAAGTTAAGAAATTTCGTGGCTGTGACAAGACTCTTGATGATGATGAGTATAGTGGTCGCCATCATATGTTTACAATGATCAATCTTAATTTGAAAGCCAATGGCAATCCAAGCACAACTGCTTGAGACCTGCTTCTGAATTAGGCGTAACGTATACAACGATTTCCAACCATTTGAGAGAGATTATAAAGCCCAAAACCTTGATAAATGGGTGCCTCATGAATTGAACGACAACCAGAAGAATTGCCGTTATGAAGTGTCTTCCCTTTTCTTACGTAACAAGAACAACCCGTTTCTCGACCGCGTTATGACTTGCGATGAAAAGTGGGTTCTTTACGAAAACTTGCGATACTCAGTTCAGTGTTTAGACAACGATGAAGCTCCACAACACTTCCTGAAGCCAGGGTTGTACCAAAAGAAGGTCATGCTAACTGTTTGGTGGTCTGCGATCGATCTTATCCACTACAGTTTTTTGACTGCTGGCGAAACCATTACAGCAAAAAGTACTTCCAACAAATGGATAAAACGCATCAGAAACATCGACAACAACACTCAGCATTAGTCAACAGAAAACGCACATTTCTCCTCCATAACTATGCCCAACCACACGGTGTTTAACTGTCTGTGCAGAAGTTGAACAAATTAGACTATGAAACTCTCCCATATCTGCCATACTCTCCAGACCTCACCTAATGACTACCACTTTTTCAAGCATCTCAACAACTTTCTGCGTGAGAAATGTTTCAAAAACCTAAGCGATATCAAAATGCCTTCAGCAACCTCATCACGACCAGAACGCAAGATTTTTACATTACTGGCATAAATACGCGTTTTGCATTGAAAAAAAGTGTGTTGATTCTGATCGTGCTTACTTCGATCAATAGATTTTTATTTGAGCCGAGATATGTTTATCTGAACTTAAAAATTAAAACCGCAAGACTTTCTTATCAACCTGATAATATTCTTATTGTTGACATTGTGTATGCTTTGAATAGCAGTAGTGACTTTCAAAATGTGACTTAATACCGAGAAGCCATAAAATAATTAAACGGACAAATTTATTTAAAACCGGAAGTCAAAGCCAGATGGGTGATTTTAACGGCCAAGCAAGATGATTTCAGTTTTCTAATTATATAGATTCGGGTTTAAATAAGAACTATCAATTTTCTAACGAGAACGGTCATTTTACGATTTTCCACAATATTACAGTGAATTTAAAGTCAGTGTCTATTTTACAATCAATGTATAATAGTGGATTAAGCCGCGTCCTAAAAAAAAAAAAAAAAACTCTACTGCTGTTTATGTATTTTACAACAAACACACTACAAATTATGAATTTATTACAAAATAAGTCATTTCTTAAACAAGAAAAAAGTCCATGTTGTCCTCGGTAGTCATACGTCAAAACAACATGATATAAATGCAGGTGTCCCACAGGGTTGATCCTTAGACCTTTATTAATACACATATTCATAAAGGAACTTTCTGATAAAATTGTCTCTGAGATGGATATATTGTCTGATGATACCACGCTCTATAATAAACATGAAGCTAACGTGAATGAACACATATCTTAGATAATGGCAAAAATCTTAGAGAATGACTTCCAGTTTGTAGTGGAAAGGAAACGTAAACGGATGGCAACATTCATTGCTGCCCAGACTAAGCATTTTTCTTTATTACAATAAACCTTCTCAACCAGTGATTGCCATGACTAATAATACGCTACTGAAAGTTCTACTTTCAAACTTCTCCGCTTGACAGGCAACATGAAATCAAACAAATACGTTGAAGACATTGCCAAAGTTGCTGCAAAGAAGGTAGGCTCTCTCTACGTTACTAGAAAACTAAACACGCCTGAGAGTATCCTATGTACTGTGAAGCCACTATTTTCTCATGCTTGAAGTTTTGTTTCTGTTACATGAGAAGGAGACAGACCCCAGTAATTATATAGATAAGTTTGAAAAATGATATTTGGAAAAGGTTCGAATCGAAGCCACTAAGAAAAGTTTTAAAAAAATACATACTGAAATCATAGGAATGTAGAACGATTGTCATTGTTCTTGGAAATAACTAAATATTATTTATGTCGGAGTTAGATATCAACAATGTAGTTCAGAAATAATGATGAAATAAATAGATTATAAATGAAACAATTTATTTAGGAATTTCTTTGTTTGCCAAGAGCGTGTTTGAACATACATAGGTGAAATCCACGTGAATGAATTTCACGTGTCGAAGCACACCTCTCACGTCATAAAGAAGGAAATTTCCAATATATTGAGATGGGTTCGAGACAGACAGAGAGAGTCGGGGCCAGAGAGTCAGAGAACGACTTAGAGGAAAGGAGAGTCGCAGACCGAGAGCTGGCGTCCTCTTGGATGCGAGAGGGGGAGAAGATATGACAGTGTAATTGTAAAGGCTTGAATCCCTGACCATTATCATCACCAGCTGGTATGAATAAAAGGATCATCATTTACATTTGTAACCTGTTTGTCTTCGTGTTGCCATTTCAACTGAAAGGTAAATGTGTTTTGTCTATCATCTGTAAATGAACTTTGTATAACTCCCTCCAAGTATTATGTGTCTCCACCACTGTCATCAATAATGACTCCCCTCTGAAGTAAAAGGATTATCACCTCGTCGTGGTGATGTAAACAGTATATACACATCATTGTCATCTTCTGTATTATGTGTCTCTGGTATGAACCACCCCCGGACTACACAACATTTCCACACTGAGCTTATAAATCTACCACTGTTTTTTCACTCTTAAACAGGTTCTAGAAAAGAGTCTCCAACCTAATAGGTCCTGCACTGTTAACCAAATTCCAACCTCTGTCTCATCACCACAATGTTGCATTACTGTGCCTATTTTACAAGTATTTTAATAGGATGTGCTCTGAAGAACTCGTAGTACTTATGTCCCCTCGATGTCAATACCTCTGATTAACTTAACAAGAAGCAAACTCCCACCCTATACTATAGAGATCTTTAGAGGCTGGAAAGACTTATACTCTAATAGCTTCTTTTGATCTGCGAGAATTTGAAATTCCCTTACAGGTCCCTGCTTCCCTGACTGTACATGCAGCAGTTTCAATGTAATGGTAACAGACATCTCGCTGCTCAACTCTGTACATAGTGTCCCTGTAGATATGGGCCCTAAATAGTAGCTCCTTGCATCTAAGTGGCAAATATACATTGCTTGGAGTGAATAAGAGTAAAATATTGGAATTAATTCCAAACTTAATCCCAATTGAAAATATTTTAATATTCTTGAAAATAATTTACAACGTTAAATAAACTTTTGCTGAAGAAATTTACTGAAAAAATGTGATTGGGAAATTTCATACTGTCAAATGTTTAAGAAGTTAACTCTACATTTTGCCAAGAAGTAATTTTCTAACTTTTTCAAAGTGTGTGCTGCCGTTATTTTGACTTCATGAAATGTACACAAATGAACCAGAAACAAAGAAAATCTGTCTAAAAATGTACTTTTACAAGTCAAGACAGAAAAAAACGTATGATATCGAAAAATGACACGCATCTAGAGAAAAAAAAACACAAATGATTTTATTTTTAGAAATAAAAACATATCGAAACCAAAAGAACAATAGAAATGGCACTTGACTAAATATGACCCATGTAGTTTGAGATGTGCACAACGTTTTAGGCAGAAGTATTGATGTAAAAAAAAAAACAATTAAGAAACCTAATAATGTGGTTTTTAATATTTCCTGTCGCTCTTGTTTCTATCTATGACTTCATTAAAATTCCATTATTTTACTTTTGCAATTTCAGATTATCCATGCCCAATCGTATTAGCAAAAAAAAAAAAAAACCCAAAAAAAACAGTTTCTTTAAGACGGCTTACTTTCTCTTAGAATAATGGTAGAATATCAGTACATTACCATTTCAAAATTGAGGTCACTGATTTATTTTTATTTATGTCAATCTCAAATTATCTGCTTACATGTTTATCTGCTTTTTAGATTTCCTTTTTCACATTTTGTTAATCCAATATGAACCACAATGTCATATGAATTATAAATTCATAAAATATTAAGATTTAAATACTTTTGTCGCAAGTGGTGCAGCCAGTATTCTTTTAGTAGCAAACCAGACAAAGTTAGTTTTCACAACCGGTTAACCAAAATAAGATCTTGAGCCGTTAGGATGTTGTCATACACAGATCCAGCGAGAAACCAACATAAAACGTATCAACTACGCTGCCAATCGTCAAAAAAATCAAAATGTCTACATAAGGGAGGCTTAGAGATGTCTAAATTGGGAAATTATCGACATACTAAGAGACTGGCTTTCCTAAGTTGAGATTGTCTTTCCCTATTTCATCATTATATAGCCGTGATGTTGCTAGTCTAACTCCTTTTTATATATGCTGTTATGGCATGTGTTCTTCAGAACGGTTTGATCTAATACTTGCTTCCTTTGTTTCAGCTCGATTAACTCGTTGGTCTAATGGTTTCCAACAGTTCATTGTTTATATACCTCGTGGGGGAAGAGGTGGCTAGTTACCTTTAATGCATCTAAGACCAAGCTCCTATCTCTACATCATAAACGCTCTGATCCCCACTTGGCATCAATTGAAATGGATGGCTCTCGTCTAGGGGAGGCCCCATGTTTTGTATAAGCTTCTGGGTTTGACCTTTACTCCTGATCTTAAATGGAACACATACATCGTCTGGCCAAGGTCGCTGGGAAAATGGTGGGATCCTTCTACCGCTCCAGAAGATATTTCACTAATGATGCAATTCTCTATCTATATAAAAGCCAAGTAGGTCCAAGGATGGAATACTGCTGCCACATCTGGGCAGGAGCTGCAAAATACCCTATCCTGCCTTGACAGACTACAAGATAGACTTCGTGGCTTGGTGGGAGATGCCCTTTTCTCTTCTCTGCAACCTCTCTCCCACAGAAGAGACGTAGCGAGCCTGTCTTTATTCTATCGTTATTTCCATGGCAAGTGCTCGTCTGAACTCCATTCTCTGGTTCCCCTGCGCCAATCTTTTTCAAAAAACACTCGACTAATTGAAACCACTGTCAATAATTCCCCCACTCCTTATCTGTGCCTAAATCAAAACGTAGATTTCATGAACAAAGCTTCTTTCTTAGAACTGCACGCCTGTGGAACTCTGTTCCGCTTGCCTGTTTCCCTCCCGACTTTAACCTGGATGTCTTCAAGTCCAACACAAACAAATTCCAGATGAATGAACCGCCCCCTTAAGTAATGACACTTTATCAATTCTCCAATACTATTACTACACTATCCCATTGATTACTGTACACACAATAACCCTTATCCTCGAGTGGCGCTTGGGTCTTTATAAGCGGTGAACTCCATGTAAAAAGAAAAAAAAAAACAACGCCAACTATTGTCAGAACAACTTCCGGTTTTGATCTATTTGCCAAATTTACATTACTGGCAAATATAAAAATAAGAAAGTAATATTTAACACCAATAACAAAAGAAGCGAAATATCTTCTACGGAACAACCTTCTGAACAAACAGGTATTTGTTTTAAACAACTTGTTTTCCTTTTTGACAATTTCCGCCCGCGACAAAAATGAAGCTAAGTTTATGTGTGTAATATGAAACTTATGCATTGGATATTCACAAATATATTAAATTATTTGGGAAAATTTTTTGACGTATATTTTGTTTTAAAAAAAAATTGCTCCACTAATAACTACATAAGAGACAAATACAAAAAAAAACAAAAAAAAAACAAGATGGCTGAAAGTCCTTTTTTTCCACTCCACCATTAATGAAGACATCTTTTTACACTTATATATATCTCGAAAAATTGCCAAAAAAGCATAAATCCTTTCACCCTCAATTTGTCATTTTTCTACAGGGAGGGGTCTCTTTTTCGCCGATATTTTCGAAAGTCATCTCCTCTTTTCAGTTGACTAGCCTTAATTTAAACATTCGCCACTTATGGTTTGGCGATGGACGCAACGGCAAAGACGTCACTTTTTTCACGTTCTTTTCTTCCCTCGCAGTATGGGTTCGAGCCTATTACCACTTTTTTCTTTTGCTCAACACACACCTCCAAACACCTGGGGTCCTGGATATGACCTAAAACTATATCCGTTGGTGAGGCCCCAGCTTGCGAACCTTGAGAAGTGTGGATCCACCCTTTAATTACCATTGCTCCCAGATCCACTCTTACCCGGAGTGGTAGTACATGTTAGGGTCCCAACTATGGGTTAAATAGAATCCGACTTAAAAAACAAATATACTCCATTAAAAAATCGTTCCTCAAAATAACTAGATTCGGCATTAAATAACCTGAAAAGGTTGATATGCCGTAAAACAAAAACAACCAACCAACCAACCAAACATCTGGACAACGCCAGGCACCCAGTCTTGTATCAGATAAAGTGAAGTCATTGTGAAATTTGTATTTTTAATATAATCTATTTTAAACTGTTTTTATAAGAAATTGTAAAAAGAAAAACTACATTTCTGATTCGTTTGAGCATTTATATATAAAAAAGGTACTTGTGCAGTTTACGAACCGTAATGAAATAATAATGTTATTATTTAGACAGCTGTTTCCAAAGTGGGTAGGAGGACTTTGTAAATTACTTTCACCTAACAATTTAATAAACAAAAAATATCGTAAAAAATGCAATTAAATTCTTAAGTTTGATTTTATGTGAACTATAAAGAGAACAATTTCTTCCCGTTTGCAAAGCAGCATCCGGAAATACATTTCAGTATCCAATCTTTACCATAATCTAAAATTTTGATAACATGTTTGATAGAAATTTATAAAATTTATAAATTTATAAATCTATAAAAAGAAAGAAAGGAAGATGGCTTCTAGATGGCGTAGATTGCTTTGGCAATTACTGGGACTGACTCTCTATTCTCCTTCTACACTCTAAAATTGACTCTATAAGAACTGAAATGCTCTGGATGCTCATTTTCTAACATGTATTCGTTTTTTATTGAATTACTTTAAATTCACTTGTCTTTGTCCCTTTTAGATTTACGTTCCATAGATAAAAAATGTACTTATTTTTTTACCGACAAAAAGGCGTTTGTATTTTGTGTAAAATCAATATGTTATAGTAAATGGAACCTGACAATCCTACTTTGTTCCATTTACTGATATATTTAGTTTCCCTCAGCGAAGAAGGCATCATTAAAGTCAATTATTCATTTCTTCCTGTTATTCTTTGGATATTTCCGTTTCCTTTTTTCTTTATTTTAATTTTAAAACCTCGAAGATTTTATTTCTAGTAGCGACCACGACTAAGTGTTTTGCTTTTAGGAAAACATGATTGGATTCTTGCCTGCGACAAATACAAAGAAAGTGAGAACGTGATTCAAGAGTTTTTCTCTGCTGTTGGCAAATCAATTTCCATGATTTCTTTTTAACTTTTTTTTCTTGCATTCACACAAAATATTCCGTTGATTTTCATTCAGATCAAGAAAAATTACATGTCTGAAGAATTCGGTATTCTTTCTGGGATTTATAAGATTAGTCAGTTTTGGGAGGCATTTAGAATTATTATTTCTTTAGTTATTTTCTCTTGCAGAATTAATTTTCGATTCTTTGATACGGCAAGGGCACATTTGAAAACTAATGTTTTTCCTTTGTTTTAGGATAACAAATACATCGCCATACTTGACTCTTACTGTTGAACATTAATTCAATTCAAAAATTCCTTTCTATCTGTCGACTCACAAAAATGTTGACGTAAGAAAATTATTAGTAGAGAAGTAAGTACAAATAAACAATATTTTTTATTTATCGATTATTATTATTATTATTATTATTATTATTATTATTATTATTATTATTATTATTATTCGATAACAATGTCTGACATCTGTTTATACTGTAACTCTTTGGCATTCGAAATTAATTTGGAAGTGAAACAGAATGTTCTATTTTCAGTTCTTTCTTCTTACTGTCCTTTCTTCCTGACCTCGATTCGCGATACTGAGTATTTCCCCTCTTCACCCTCCTTCTGAAACGAACAACACGAAATCTCTTTCACCGACCGAAGCAAATGGAAAAAAAAAATACTGCCGCCACAAAGAAAACCCAACGTCTTTTATATCCGGGGGAGGGGCGCAAACTAATGCAAATGAGTACAAACCGGATTTCCTGTACCATTGTGCAGACACAGTGTCATTTGTGCATTAGACATGATAGCATTTGGTTCGTCATACATTGTCTACACGAAGCAATTAAACTGATAATGGTGGAGTATATTCGAAGGTGACTCGGAGACTATTCTTTTAATTAAATACTATGCAGAAGTGTAGTGGGGGACGCTATCTCTTGCCTAGAATTACTTTTCTTACTATTCATCCTTATATTTTAATGCTGCATATTTAAGCAAGAGGTGCATCAAGTACCATTTTTTGCAGTCTCTTGTCTAACTTGACCAAAGATTGAACCCTAGGCTTATAACCCATTAGCGAACATTCAAATTTCACTGATAAGGAGGATTTACCATGTTAGGGCTAGATATCTTGTTGTATTCTGTAAGGAAATCAACGGAACCTCTTCAACAACATCGCAATGAACACAGAAAAATCTCAGTTCCAACGTCAATCTCAGCTGTCAAGAATTAAATCCTTTGTCTTCCTCAATTCGTCCTTCTTATAGTAATTGCTCTTACCAAATGCAAATGAATGCTCAAAAATCCAACTACAAACGCAATTTCTTTGTCCACTAAAAATTTCGTGCATATTGTGTGAAAAAGTCAACATGCTTCAAAATTGGTAACCCTTCATTTGCTTTTCCAGTGTTATAGTAGGCCATATTTAATCCGTATTTCATATTGTAAATTACACTTGTTTTGTGTGTGTGTGTGTGTGTGTGTGTGTGTGTGTGTGTGTGTGTGATAGTCCTCTATTTAGGTATCATGGAAGATCACCCAATCTTTTGATCATATTAACGTAAACATCTACTTACTCTTCCATTATATTTAAAACCACAACAAGAAAGTTTGTAATTCAATGACACATACCATTGTGAATAGATATTTAATTGTTGAATAACAAAAATGCATGCCTTTCAAGAACACTAAGTTAGGGTGACAATACGAAAAAAGCGATACATGTGTAGTGGGCATAACAAGGCCATTAAAAGTCAGTTTATAGTCACTTTTACTTGTCTTCTCACGAGAGCCCAATTAAACACAGTCAGATTTTTATGTGGAGGATATGCAGCTACCCCAAAAATGTTACACTCTGGATGAGACAAAAATAAAAGTTGGCCAAATCAAGAAGGATCTCCGACAGAAAAAATACTACACATTGATCCTCGCACGAAAGAAGGTAAAGAAAGTGTAATCTCAGGAATCACTAAAAGTCAATTTCTTTCCACCTTTCTTCATTCTTACTAATAACATTCTTATTTTGGGTGCGATGATGGCGTGACTATGCTCCAATCATCAGATCGTACATTGATGCTTAACAAGAAATGAATGTCAGATATATTTAAATGGGAAAGAATCATTCATGGATACAATTTATTTCTGAAAAATAATGCGTATTATAATTGAGAGAAAAAGAAAAAGACAGAATGCTTTTTCTGTCATTGTTATTTTTTCATACCTTTCAACAAAATTCATATGATCTTTATATTTTCTGATTATTCCCAGAAGAATGCATTTACTGAGCTGGAAAAATGTCTGAATGTAAAATTCCATTGAATTATTGATTTGTTCACTGTGGCATCCATAAAATACATAGGTTGTTTTATTTTGAATAATCAATTGATTTTTAAAAACTATTATATTTTTCAAATATTCTCTTCATTTTATTTTTTCTTACTTAACAAGTTGTCATTTTTTGATCATTGTTAAGTGAAAGAGATATGAAGATTACATATATTTCAACAGAAATTATATTCAGTTTACAAATTGAAACAGTGTCAGAACTGACATGAACTAGCAGTCTTAACTTGTTCGCTATTGCTTCACAATTTAATTCCTAGCCATTATTTTGAATCATTCAAATGCAACAAATAGATAAGGAAATGAAGACAAAGCTTTTCCCCTTTCTGTTGATAAGAAGACAAAACTAATTAATAAGAAAACGAAGACCCATTTCTTACGATTTTCTATTTAGTTTTTTTTTTTTTTAAAGGATGGGCATCATTCTCAGAGGATTCTCCCTCATTCCCGGCTCCAAACCAGGAGCTTAAAAGAACAAGAGTTTTTTTTTACCAACAATAGCAGAAGTCTGAAGACCGCTCAACACATCAGGGATTTCTAGTTTTATTAAATGTCCTTCCAAACAGCTTGATACCACACTGAGTGTGCTTACTACAACCGGGATTACTTGGGTATAATAATAATAATAATAATAATAATAATAATAATAATAATAATAATAATGAAATATTTTAGAATAATAAAATATTTATTCTCAGATGTTCTTCTCAAAGCTGAAAAGTTCAGAACGGGAGGAGGATGGAATATAAAGAGAGCAAAAGAGAGAGTTACTTATGGTTTAAGCACAGATTAATTATTTGCTGTTTTGTTAGATCATCTTAACAAAGTGTCTTAATTCTGTTATTTTGCTGGACTCGCAAGAATTGCTCACCTATGCTTTGTCATGATATCTGACATTACATGCGGATAAATATCATTGACTTTTCTCATACAGCAGTCAATTCTTTGACCGTTTTGTGATCCCTTGTTTGAAACGTTTTCCAACATATATCTCAACAATAGCTAAGAACGATTAGTAGAGTGTACCAATTGGTATTTAACAAAAGAACACTACACATATTTTTATTAAAAATGTCAGTTTTTGGCATTTTTGTTTTGGCTGAGGGTATGACATCTAATGGTAAGGCATCGAGTTAAGAGAGTGTGTAATGTCAAAGCTCCATCAATCGTAACCAATATAAATAAAAATTCAGACCCTTGCACTAAAAAATGACGCCATAGCTGAAGTCGTAGCACATACGATCTGTCAAACAGTCAGGCTGTCGATAATAAACATTTTTTTACATATTTTTAGCTACTACTAACATGATTGCATCTATGGCTGTTTTCTAGTTTCTTCTTTTTATAAAAGTCGATCTTTCCGCGCATTTTATAAATTATTTTATAAATATTATAAAAAATGCATTTAATTTTTTTAAATTTTAAAAACACGACTTTTGTGGTAAAATAAACTAATAAAGCATATTTACGCTTTTTACGTGTAAGACGTTAAATATTTTTCTTTCTTTCTATCTGTTAGTCTTGTGAATTCCTTCGATGGAATGAAACATTTGCAATAAGTGTATATTTTATACTATTGCAAAGCTCTAAAGTATTGAACAGTTATATGCATATATATATATACTCAATATATCTGCTCAATACTCTTTACATGTTTTAAACCTCCTAGAGTGTATATATATATATATATATATATATATAAAGGACTCCTTCAGTCTTTGAAAGACTATAGATATCCAGGAAGAGGTGCTTGCGCATGAAAGTTTTTGTGGCAGGTGTGCAATCTCCAACCACACCTCTCCTGAGTTAACATTGTTAAATACCAGTGGCAAGTGAAGGGTCTGTACAGGACGATTGGAAACAGATGCCGAGATGAGCAAAGAGAACATACATCAGGCTCAACGTTGCTTAACTTTGGTGATCTGATGAGAACCAGTGTGTCAACGCGATTGGGCTGTATATGGTATAATCGCGTATATGTTATATATATTATATCGTATATGGCATAATTACATATGTTATATATATATATTATATATATATATATATATATATATATATATATATATATATATATATATATATATATAACATACTCTATGAAGTTTAAAACATGTAAAGTCTGTGAAAGATGTTCTGAAAATGATAATAGCACTGTTATGAAAAATTCAGAAGAATACAAAATATAAATCTACGTCATTGTTTCCATATGCACACACATGTAGTAGTGATACACAACATTGTGCTTGGAAAATTAATGTCAAATATATAATTTAAAAAAATATATTTGTAATCTCTAAGAGATTGATCAAAGAGTGGCCATGTTTTTTATTTAAATTCGTCTGATTTAAATTTGTTTTGTCTGACCAGAGACCGAGACTTTAGCTTTTTAACCTGTGGTAACCTCAAGCTAGTCAATAACCGAATTGTGTTTATTATGACCATTCATGCAAAATGATTTGATAATAAACTTTGTCAGTTAGGTATGGAGGAATCCAGAGCACACATACACACACACACACACACACACACACACATATATATATATATATATATATATATATATACAACACTCATCTTGAGCACACACATACACACACATATATATATACACAACACTCATCTTGAGTCTAATTTCATTTTTTGACCCATTTATTCCTCTGTTTAATTTTTTGTTTGCACTGCTCATATTTATGTACCTTTATTTGGTTTGTTGTATTTTGTTACATAAAATAACAAGGGCCAACATTCACTGAATGTTGCTGGAGCTCCACATGTTGGCTGTCAAAAGAGCCCTTGCCAAACATGGCGCTCAGATCTTTTTTCTCAGCACCACCGCATTTTATGTGTATATGGTGTCGTTTTCTCATGTTACTTTTTGCGTATATTTTGTGTATATGACAACAGCAACCCCAGGATTATCTGTGAGCCTGTAACATGGATAGTGTTACTTTATTCCATGTGCAGAGTACATTATCACACGCGTTGTATGTGTTAGATATTTATTTTAAACATTGTTGATAAGTGTTTGCTGTAGTGGCCTATAACCTGTAAAGAAAGCGCTTTTGGACCTATATCTACATATAGAACATACTCCCGAAATTATGCAATCGATTTTTCAAACGCTGTATATTTGAGAGAAACACGTCATAAGAGAAAAAGAGAAACGTTAAGTTTTGAATATCATAAATTGAATACTAGGATCAGCTGGGAAAATATTAAATTAAATATCATGATTAGATGAAGGAGTCACAGTCTGACCAAACACATTTTTAAATGATGCAAAATGAGGTTCATTTTTTATTATCATATTTCTTCCTAAATATCTGTGATCAATTTTGCAGTGCTTGTATTCCATTCATGGAGAAGATTATATACTGCAATACTGGTTAGAAAGCAAATGTTTTTTCATGTTGCAAAAAATAATAGTCTGATTGGGCTAAATAAGAAGATTCGGGAGGTTGATCAACTTAAACATTTTCCAGGTGCAAAAAAAATCCTTAAGGCAGATTTTGAGGCCATGTATTCTTCATAGACTTTTTAATAGTTTTAAGAATTTAACATAGACGTCTCTATTTATAGTGTGTTTTTTTCTGATTGTCAATAAGCACAATGCTTTTTGACACCAAAACACCTTAGGTGATTACATGTCCTGCAGATGAATCGACATTGGCCTTTGTTGGAAAAGTAGTTTACACTGCATAAATTATCTCTATGTCTCTGGCTCAAGCTAATGAAGCTAACACTCTCCTATATTCTGAAACATCCAAGGGAACCAGATGGATTTACCGCAGCCAATAATTCACATTCGATCAGATATTAGAAGACATTGTACCAACCAAGCCGAAACTTTATCAATGCTAATTCATTGTGCAGGATATTTTCAACTTACACATGTGATATGTTAATAATATTGGCTATTTGATTTATAGTCGATCATCTGCCTGGTAAGCAATAAAGCCTCTTGTCAAATCATAGCATTCTGTTTTCTTTTAATACTAACCACGTTTAACAAATGATAGCAGAGCGTAGTTCTGTGAGGAAAACAATATTCAAGCTAATATAAACTAAACTACAAATTATTCACTTTTTGAGTGCATGAGAAAACACAACTACAGCTAGCGTTGGTAAAGAAAAGAGCTACAAAAATAAATAAATAAAACATAAACCGTGCGTAAAATAAAAATTCATTCTTTGGTTTGATATTTCATATTTGTTGTAAGAAAAATTAGTTATCACCGTGTGTAGCTCGCCTAGAGTGAAATCGCGAAAAAAATACTTATTTCATAATCCCCTTTTCATATCTCTTAACTCCACTAACAAAGAAGATAGTTATCTCCACTAGGTTTTTATGACAAATGAACCTTCCTCTATTAGTATAAATATCCACTAAACTATTGTTCATCTTGGACATTAGGAGAGTCTCCTCTGCCTCAGCAGCTACGCTTTGGTAAGTTAGTCCATTATTTGCCATATATTGTCTCTGTCGTATTTTTCAAAGAAAAAGAGGAACTTTTCTCAACACGAGAGTTTGTAAATTCCAGGGTTTTTTTCTATTTTAAACTGTGAGCAAGTGGTTGAAAAAATAAATATATAAAATGACTACAAGAATTAGTCTTTTCATCAAACGGGGATTTTGGCTTGGTCTGAAGTGTCCGAATTACCTAAATCAAAGGCTGATATAACTATCACTCTTTCTCTACCAGTGTCCGATGAGTCTATGATATGGGAAAGAGTTTTTCCCAATTATCTATTGTCGAATTAAAGTAGGAGAATGGCCTGAATATTTTGATAGATTTTTCTCAATGAACATTTCGAAAAAGTTGATTTAAGTGAAAAGTTACTCACAGAAATTTGAAGATTTTATGGATTCTCCTAAAACGAAAATCATTTTGTGAATGAATCGCCATGTTTGACGTAAAATCTAGAAAAAATAGAAAAAAGAATAGCAGCTTACGCCATAAACAAAGGACACATATAAAACACAACCACCGGAATGTAACTCTGCAAGGCAAGTAGAGTTACAAAAACTTTTAGATGTCTGCACGTATATTGAAGTCGGAAACAAAGACTAAAATACCACATCTACTAGGTGGGTGATCACCTCTAAAGGCACGTTTGGTAGCTTGAGGATTTGAGTAATATCGTTTTCTTGCCGAAAATAGCTCAACAGTTAGATAAGGAACAATGAGAACATTTCTTACTGTTGTCTCGAGCAGAAGATGGACTGTCTAGTCAACAGATATTAAATACGCATTTCTGCAGGGAGAAAAACTTGACTATGATGTGTACATTCAACAATCATTGAAGAACAACACCACCAAATGTTTCATTAGGAAACTGAAGCATGGATTATATGGCCTCAAAGATGGTGCAAGACAAGTTTTTTTAGTGGCCGAAATGAACTCTTCTCTTTGGAATATATACAGTCAAGCTTGCCCCTGCTATGTTAATGAGAATGGAGAATGCGTGCCTGCCAGGTATTATATGTTGCCATGTCGATGATTTTCTCCATGCTTGTAGCAAATATTTTGAAAAAGTAATCAACAAATTATGCACAAGATTCCTAGCTAGATGACGTGAAGATAACACAAGAAGTTCATGGTAATGTGGCCTCTGAATGTCAAAATCACAATGGTCATGATCCTCGTCTCTCCAGGAGTTCTCAACAGAATTCTTCTGTGCCGCAGGCCTCGTCTATCAGGTTTATATGCCAGTTTCTGTGGAAAATAATTAGCTTCTCATGCAGGCAAAAGAAGACAAACTCTGTCTCTATTCTATGCAATTAATTAAAATGAAGTTTACAAAGTGTGATATATACTTATATACAATTGTCTCGTTTGATTTCATGCAAAACACTTTTGAATCTTAGTCTACGGTGACGGCGTTCAAGGAGGGGGGGGTGCTACAGTGTTTCTTTGATTAGTGTTAAATTCTCTCAAGATCCAGCTCAACTCTGAGATTTTTGCTGCAGGCATCCGCTTATATTGGGAGATGATAGGGTGGGTAGTGTCACTTACCAGACCAATCGCCAATCGGCTCATTATTCCAGGGAACTCCAGATCTAATGCATGTGTGCTGGGGAATCTGCAAATGTTCGCAGATTCCAATTTCCACGACAGAGAGGTCAATCCCTTGACCTCTCATCTGGCTCCAGAATCGAAATCATATTCGTGATGATTTCAAAACGCCATCGAATTTGTCACTTTTCCAAAACAATAAAAATATGTCTGTTTTACAAAACAATAAATTCATAACTTAATTCTTCCTTTCATCCAGGTTACCCACCGCTGCCTGGGCACCCAATAATGCTTAACATTTAATACCAGCATAGTTGCCCGGCCTTACTCAGTGTTTTGGGAGTTTTAATCTACCACCAGTGGGGAGTTCTACCGCTCCCAGAGGCGGTCATGCCATAGTATAACATGGATCAAACAGGTGATGTATTGAATTTGAATCATCCCTTGCAGGAGCTGGAAAAGATCTCTTAGAAGCTTGATCATCTCTACTCAAAAGAGAAAACCCTATACCAATGAATAGATGGACTGCTAAACTGGGATGTGCAAGGGTCAATACTTGATTAGGCTTTTGGAATGATTGATATGAGCACAAAATTTAATCAAGCCATAATCAGTGACGTCATACAATGATAAAAACAACCGAATGTTTAAAAGAAATCAAATTCATTCAACTATCCCCACGGCTTAAGGGAAATGATGCTAACGATTGGTAGGTTTTTGTTTTTACATATGCTGCTCTCGGAAAACTAAATGATGGAAAAGGCAGTATTAGGGCTTACCTGGAATGGTTGGAAGATAGGTTTAAAATTGCTGTCTTGTAGCCTAAAAAAATAAGGAAAGTTTTTAGATCAACAATAGCATCAGGTCTGGCTTTGCTAGAAGGTATAGAAGCAATGTTGCAACGGTTTGAGAGGGATGATGGTGTCAATCGACTATACAACTAATAAAGTTGACACAAGGCAAAGAAGTAATGGCAATAGCAAAGAAGGATGACAAACATACATGTAAAGTTAAAGAAGATATGCAATGTGCTTAATTTTTACCAAGAAATAAATGGTAAAATGTATGACAATAGATTCAGACTCACCTGAAACGAGGACATGTGCTTGTGTGGTTGAAATTCTTGAGTCCTTGAGGTAGGAGCTGGTATTTAGATATCAGTGGCCACTGGTACGGATAGTTAGACGTTAGTGGGCACTGGAAATAGGTAATTGGACGTTTGTATGCACTGAAAATGAGTAATTGGACGTCTTTGGCCACTGAAGCAGATGGCCAGATATCAGTGAGCACTGAAGCAGGTAGCTGAAAGCATCGGAGCTACAGCAGTGTTTGAGGAGCCGCTGGAGTGAGCTGTAGGTGCGACAGGAGTAGGCTGGAGTCGCTGCAAGCTGCAGGAGTGAGCTGGAGTTTTTAAAGATTGCTGGGCTCGATCCACTTGATTGGGCGGCCAATCAAAGTCGCTGTTAAATAAATTTCTTTCTCCCTGCTGTTCTCAGCATTTGCTGCAAAAAACGTGTCTTTCATGGAAAGCTGTTAATGCTACAGTCGACTTGTGCCAAAAATCAAACAGAGTGCTGTAATTAATTTTAGACAGGTTTTCTTACAGACAAAACTATTTGTGCCGTTTATTGCATATATATCTTTTATTCATCACTCCAAAATATAAAGTCTGTTATTTTGTTTTGTTGCAAAAAATTGAATTTTGTGTTTTATCTTTGTTGTAAAAGAAAAGGTTATTGCTATTTTTAGCACGCATAGTCATGGCATATTTCCGAGAGCATCACATTTCAGCCAACAGCATGCTTTTGTTTACGAATCTGTGAGTGATGATCTGGCAAACCATGACAAGGCCTTCTCCCAGGATACTTGATCATTATCAGTTAGAACTACATATATGCCTTGTTGTTCTATGGGTTTGCCTAGCTGGACTGATGCATCTGGTATTGAATCTGACCTTGGTTGTAGCAGTTGTAATTATGTGGTTGTTGGGCTTCTGGGTGGGTCGAGACAAGTTCTGTCCCCCATAGCGATTTTTCCAGATTATTTAGTTTGACTCTGTCAATGGAGATGGTGCCTGTTCGATTTCCTTGGCTGATATTGAGATGTTCTCTGACCGTTTTAAAACTTTGAAAGGACCCTGGTATGATGGTGTTAACGGTTGCTTTATCCATTTCATTTCGGACAAAAATAAACTTGCAGTCCTGAAGATCTTATGGAACATGCGTAGTTAGTGACATAGTTTTCTTCAGGGTGTGTATATCGGTTGGCGCATTTTATAACATTGTGCCTGAGTGAAGGGTCTTATAGCAGTGATCGGGTAAAGAGAGTGCTGTGCTTAAGACTATGTCAGCTGGAGCGCATCCTAGGTCCTCTTTGAGTGAGCTATGGATTGACAAGAGGATTAGGGGTAGCTTGTCTACCCAGTTGCTGGTGGAATCTTATGTAGTAAGAGAGGCCTTTAGTGTCCAGTTGAACCTTTCTATAAGGCCATTGGAATAGGGGTGGTAGGTAGTGCTCTTGATATGTTTGTCGCCAAGTAGTTGAGTAAATTCCGGAAAGAGTGAGCTGGAACTGAAAGAGTGAACTTTTTTGTTTTTTACATGGGGGTCATCACTTATCAAGGCCCGGAAGTCACTCGGGGATAAGGGTTATTGCGTTTACAGTAATCAATGGGATAGTACCGTAGTAATCGTTAGTATTGGAGATTTGATAAAGTGTCTTAAAGGGGTGTTTCATCAAGAATTTGTTTATGTTGAACTTGAAGACATCCAAGTTGTAGTCAGGTGGGAAACAGGCAAACGGAAGACAGTTCCACAGGCATGCACTTCTAAGAAAGAAGCTTTGTTCATGAAATCTACGTTTTGATTTAGGCACAGATAAAGACTGGGGAAGATTACTGACAGTGGTTTCAGCTAGACAGGGTGTTTTTCATGAAAGATTGGCGAGGGGGGATCAGAGATTGGTGCACGGACGAGCAATTAGCATGGAAGTAATGATAAAACAAAGACAGGCTCGCAACGTCTCTTCTGTGGGAGAGAGGTTGCAGGGAAGAGAAAAGGGCATCCCCCACTAAGCCATGGTCTATTTTGTACGCTATCAAGGCAGGTTAGACTGTTTTTAGCAGCTCCAGCCTAGATGTGGCAGCAGTACTCCATCGTTGGACGTACTTGGCTTTTATACAGATAGAGAATTGCATCAGTAGTGAGATATCTTCTAGAGCGGTAGAAGGATCCCATCATTTTTCCAGCGACCTGGGCAACAGACTTGATGTACGTGTTCCATTTCAGATAAGGGGTAAAGATCAAACCCAGAAGCTTGTCAAAACATGGAGCCTTCCCAAGGCGAGAGCCATCCATTGCAATTGATGCCAGATGGGGATCAGAGTGTTGATAATGTAAAGATAGGAGCTTGGTTTTAGATGCATTAAAAGTAACCAGCCACCTCTTCCCCCACTGTACTGCGCACTCAAGATCAGAGGAGAGAGAATCAGAGAGAACTTTGTCATTTACGACCTTGGATGTGTTGCCGTAGATGGTCGTGTCATCAGCATAGATGTCAACGAATGATTTAAGTATGTGTTTTGGGAGATCATTAATGTAGATCAGGAAGAGAGTTGGGCCCAGGATTGACCCCTGAGGGACTCCAGCATTAATACTGTGGACCTCTGATTTCTGCCCATCAACCACTACTGAGCCTATCAGAGAAATGATTTAATAATTGAGAAAACATTTCCAGTTATACTGTAGCTGGAAAGCTTATGCCGTACTTTATCAAAGCCTTTGATATGTCAAGAGCAATTGCCCTAGAAAGGAATTGTTTGTCGAGAGATTCACTCATCCTATAACCGTTAGCACATCTGCAGTAGATCTAGCAGAATGGAAATCGTATTGCATGTCACAAAGAAGGTTATTTCTGCTGAGGTGGTTGACTACTCTGTAAAATATGGATTTCAGCAACTTACTCATGACACACAGGAGATTTATTTGTCTGTACTGAGAGGGAGATGACTTATCACCAGAATTCTTAAATACAGAGCATACTGAATTCCTAAAAGAGTGAGCTGAAACTGGAACTGTGCAGCATGATCTGTTGTGATAATGCCAGGTATGCCAAAATTTGCAATCCATTTCTGAAGGATGGTCTTTGCTCCTGTGTTAGCCAAGGTATCTCTTAAGGGTACTGCTACTGGTCACCTGGAGAATCGGTTAACTATTGTTAGGAAATACTAATACTTTTGGCATATTGGAAGAGGTCCAGTTAAGTCGATGTGGATGTGGCTGAAACGTATGTTAGGGTTGTTGAATGTGCCTGGCGAGAATTTCGTGTGAACATGTACCTTGCATTTCGAGCACTCAAGGCATGTTGAAACCCAGTTACTGATGACATGTTCGTGTTAGGCCAAAGTAAACGATGAGTTTACCATTGTGCGTTTGCTGGGATGTGACAATCCACGTAGGTGGTTGAAGGTTTTCTTTCTGAGTGCTAGAGGTATGTAAGGTCTGGGGTGACTCAGTTTTATATCACAGTACAATGTTTTGCTGCTGAAAGGGTTCGGGAATTCTTTCAGTTGCAGTGATGTGCTTGCTAAGACTTCAGGAAAGGTTGCATCGGATTCCTAGACCTCTGCTATCAGGTCCTGACTGAGTGGGTTTTCTTCTGATGTGTTGACATCGAATCTGGATAGGTCATCAGTGACAGTGTTGTCGATTTCTTCTTACTGTTATCATTTTGAATGCTATTTGCACAATATTTTGGTCAGTGTATATTGTTAAACTGAAGGAATCTGCAGAGGATTTGAAATGGATCTTTTAATTAATCCATGTAGGTAGTATGCTCTTGTTTCATCAGCCATGACTAGGTAAAAGTATTAAGTAATTAGCATTTACATTCTTTGTATCACCCGCACTGCGGATTGACCATTCAACTTCCATAAGAGTGTTACTTACAAATAAATATTACCTTGTACTTTATTCTGACAATTCTAGTATTAATTTCAGGAGCCTTAAACCTATTCTTGTTTTAAGATGTACCATTTTTCTACTTATCACTACTTATTACTATATACAGGTATATATATTTTCTCCCCAAGTTTGACAAGATACACCTGAAGAAGATCGGAGGTTACATCGGCCGAAACGTTGTGCAAATCACACTCAAGATCAGAGAAGTAGTTCAACTGATACAAATAATAGAAAGTACCAATCCTCATCTCCAAAATTCAGAAACAAAATTATCCGTTATATTTAAGCTTTAAAAAAGGAACAAGGATAATGTTTATTGTACTGGCCTATAAATAGTATCTCATCTATAGTTTAACTATAATCTATCATTATAGGTTACTTAGAAAAACTATGCTTCCAAAACAAAGAAAAGATTTATATGTAACCATAAGAGTGTTTCACCATAAAATAAATTTTGTCAAACTGTAAAACTTAATAAGGTGATATCCTTTCTCTCTTAGCTATCTAATCTTATCTTATCATGTTCTGAGGCTTTGTGTTATTTAATTTAATCAGACTACTTTTCTTATCTTTAATGGTCTTTTAACTACATGTCGACCGATGTAACCTCCGGCCTACCCTCGTGGATTAAATAAAGAACTCAATTCAAAATGTCAAACAGATTTCCGTGTTTGACATGAAGATTACAGAATTCGACGAGATGCATCTAAAAAAGATTAGCGGTTACATCGGCCGAAATGTTGTGAGAATAAAATCCAAGATGAATACACTAATTTGAATAATACAAACTAGCAGGACCCGTGGAAATTCCACGGTAGTTAAAATCTTTTAAAACACATCAGTAAGAAATTCCTTATTGTTATATTACAAAAATGAACGTATGGAAGCAAGTAGAACAAAGAACTTTAGTTTAAACTTTTATTGAAGGTCAATGCGATCGTAACTGATGCTGTTGATATTGTCAGGAAGTGCTGGTGATGATTGAGGCGGTGACAGGGACGTCGATCAGCTGTTTGGAGTGAGAATAGTGGTCAGTCAGCAGGTTCTTGGGAGTCAGACTGTGAATTTAAAAAAAACTGTGTGACATTGTTGACATCGATTTTGTGCAAGTTCTGATGACCCCAAGTTGTTTAATATTTCAGGACATCTTGGATTACATGTATAGGTAAGGAATAGGTCTGGCTTTGATATAGATTTCAATTAATGCATCACAACTTCCTGATAATATAAATAGAACACTTTGAATTTCTGTACAAACGTTTTTTCCATAAAAACATTGTAATCTGTTATAATATTCAGATTCTTGTGTATTACATGCATATAAAATGAAGTGTTTCTGTAAATCTTACGAAGTACAGTTAAATTTTGATTTTTCGATAATCAAAATGATGTGAGGTAGGTTGTACCTATCAAATTTATGTCAATGTTATATAATTAAGTAAAGTCAAACAAACTGTACACTATTTTTTCATCAAATTATGAATTTTAAATATAAGGAAAGCAATTAAAAAATTTTTTTTTCCATAATCATATTTACATCCAAGTTGATTTTTAGATTCCATAGCTGTTCCTGATTGTTTTCATAACACTTCACGGTAAAAAATATTCTTAGTATATGTTACACCACGCTTTCTTCCCTGATTATCATTTCTATTTACCTTAAATTTCACGCTGTGCTTAGATCGAGCTCTTGAACAGTCCACATACAGTTGACCATGAGAAAATACAGGTTATCCAAAGTTTGGCCTTGTGCTTTATTGATGGTCAGTGAATATGCTAATCGTATTGCAAACTGTATCCGATGAAATGCAAACGGAACATTTGTATCACTTGGCTTTAACAATTCTTGAAATGATAACTGTGGAACCTCTATTAGATCCATTAATTAAAATAGCAATGATGCTGTTTTGATGACATTCTTTTATTTTCATCCTAGTTCCATTACAAAGTCCTTGATTTATGGATAAATTTCGCAGTTGCATTACTATTGCCCCTATTTTCACATTAAGTCGGTGAGATGACATTCCAGATGGAGTTAATGAATTTATGAACTCGATAGGATAATTTTGAAGTTCAGCATCATCATCGGAGATGTAATCTGTACTTAAATATGTATTTATGCCTCCGGGAAGATTATTTAGAATTTCTACATTTACTGTTAAACGTTCTGTATTTTTTGGAGTCATGATGATTCTATTTTCCATTTCTTGAGGGCTGCAATCAAATATTTCTGAGATTACATACCGAATCATCAAGAACATCTATGACATCTACAGGAACGTCATTAAGACTGCTCGTTAGTGTACCATTACCAAGATGAAGGAGCCATCTACAAAACTCCTGTTCATTTATGTTAGTTCTGAATGAAGTGTTTCTGTAAATCTTACGAAGTACAGTTAACTTTTGATTTTTCGATAATCAAAATGATGTGAGGTAGGTTATACCTATCAAATTTATTGTCAATGTTATATAGTTAAGTAAGCTGGCTAAATATTTCTTCAGGTAAATAAAATATACTGTAAATCTTTAAATAAGGAATAAATATTTATTTAAGCCATAATTATTGAAACAAAGTATTTTACTGCATAAAAAAACGGTTATGGGGAGAAGGGTTAACTATTTTGAACCTTCACCTAAATAGCGATTTAATGAAAAAAAATTTAATGGTCTTGTATCTTTTTTTTATAATTTGTTTTAAAATAAGAAAAAAAAGACGGCAAATATCCAGATACACTACTACAGAACACCGACCACTCTAATTTGTTTTTTTATAGGTAATTGAGGTCGCTGACAACGAATCTGATAGTCAAACTTGGGGCAAATTTACCGTTTGCATGGTATTAACCCCTGAACCCACGAACTACTTTCCACCATTTTGCAGCTTCCGTTTATGCTATGCGCATGCACGTTGTAGCATAAATGACGGCTTCACCAAGCAAACTACGTTGGGGTAGGGGATTTTTTTTTTCCAGGACATAGAATTTTCTAATTTTCAAAAATACATTATAGCACTTTTTGGGTGGAAAATTTTAAATTAGCTGAAAAAGAAATAAAACAAGAAAAGGAAAGCACTTCAAGTTGGAGTAGGGGGGGTAATTTATCTGTTTTTTTCTTTTTTACCTGGAACATAGAATTTTCAAATTTTCAAAAAGTAACGCACCGACATTTACCAATTAGAACACCATTTAACATTTTCCGAAGATTTTATTTACTGTGTACATTGGGGGCGCGAGCGGAGGGGGAGCGGATGTGATGTTGGGGTATGCGCGCGGTGCGCGCCCCAACATCACATCCGCCCCCCCCCCCGCTCGCGCCCCCAATGTACACAGTAAATAAAATCTTCGGAAAATATTCTAATTGGTAAATGTCGGTGCGTTACTTACGGAAAAACGTTTAACTAAACTGCAAAAGCACCTAATAGCCACATAAGTTCTATAATTGAATCCCCCCCCCCGCAAAAAAAAAAGAATGAAAAACATAAAGATGTTTGGTGCTTATGTTTTTGTAAACCACATTAAAAACTGCGCGAGACAAAAAAAAAATAAGTCCCTCAATTTGTTGTACTTTTCTATAACTGTAAGTCATTAAAAAAATGTCAGTTTTTTGATTGGTACGCCATGTGAGAAGGCAGTTTGCTAGGTGAAGCAAGCCGTCGTTCATGCTGCAGCGCACGCGCGTAGCGTAAACGGAAGCTGCAAAATGGTGGAAAGTTATTCGTGGGTTCGGGGGTTAATACCATGCAAACGGTAAATTTGCCCCAAGTTTGACTATCAGATTCGTTGTCAGCGACCTCAATTACCTATAAAAAAACAAATTAGAGTGGTCGGTGTTCTGTAGTAGCGTATCTGGATATTTACCAAAAAAAACTTTGATACCGCTATTGTAAGAGTCATGCTGAAAGCCATTCTTAATATGGGGAGAGGGGTTAACTATTCTGAAACTTAACCTAACAATGTAATAAAAATAATGGAAAAATTCTTCAGTTAAATAAAATATACTGAAAATCTTTAAATAGGAAATAAATATTTCTTTAAATAAATTAAATCGTAAGTAATGAAACACTGTTTTATGATTTCATATTAAAAAAAATTGTTGTACCGGTGGGCATTAGAAGATGAATGCCTGTAAAAGAAGCAAAATAAAATTAACAAAACATAAGTAATAACTATGTAAACAACGTGAAGCTGTATAAATGTTACAAAATTACTCGATTCGGCATTAAATAACACGAAAAAGGATTGATATGCCGTAAAACAAAAACAAAACAGAACAAGACGTAAAATATGTTTTGACTCAGTGTATTTGCGAATGGTGACTTTGGTGATTTATTTAATAAACTCATTCTTGACTTTTGTAACATGTATTTCTAAACATATTTTTTGTTGTGTAAATAAATAGTAAATAAAAAAAAAACATAAAGTGGCACATTAAAAAAAAAAAACGAACTCGTAGCGTTAAATGTAAAAAATATATTTATTACTGAATAAAATAGAATAAGCGTTCACAATAATAAACAGATAACATCGTTAAAAATGTAAGTAAAATACTATACTATTTGGTACTTGTGCATTTAACGACCCAGACGTAACTCAGCATTTGCTCGGCTTTGTCCGACGCATGACGTCAAGAGCCGGATAAAACCGAGCGTTGCCGATTAAGCAGACGAGAATTTCGCTATCAATTGGAAGAGTGTCACAACTCAAGAAACGCTTATTTGAAGAGAGTTAAAAAAAAATTGTTTTAAAAAGATAACTGACGAAATAATGAATCTTACAAACCTTGCGGACCAGCTCCAGACCCCAGAGGCTGCAGTGGCTGCACTAAACTTTTGCCAGCAACGGAAATTGTTGGCAGAAGAGAAAAGGTGTTTATTTACATTTTGGCCAGGATTGTGTACTTGCAAAGAGAACAAGCCTTTCCGACGGTTACGGTTGGAGGTGTAGAAGTGTAACATGTCGTCGATGGACCTCCATTAGGATTGGGACCTTCTTCTCAAAATCCCGACTAACCATCGCATAAAAATAATATACTTATGGGCGTTCGAGATGGCATCTACAAAAAATCTCCATCGCGAATGTGGGTTACGTTCTCGCCACACAATTGTGGATTGGAAAAATTTCCTGCGTGATATATGCAGGGACTATTTTCTTAGGAATCCCCGGCAGATTGGAGGCCCAGGCCATACAGTAGAAATCGACGAGTCCGTTTTTAACCGCAGAAAACACAACGTCGACAGACTTTTGACACCGGTCTGGATACGACCCCGCCGAAAAGGAGGGTTTCTTGGTCATTGTACCAAATAGGAACGCCGAAACCCTCCTTGCATTAATAAAAAAAAAAAGAAATCCTTGTTTCTGGCAAAAAAAAAATGTACAAATAATCCTTGTTCCCCCCCCCTCCAATGCTTTTTATTGCCCTTTTTTAGGCTTTTCCATTTATTTGACATAAAGAATTGCAAAAAAAAAGAAATATTAACTTTTACGTATTTAAGACATAGACAATGTTTTTTTTTATGTTAAAAATTGAAAAAAAAAAAAAAACAGTTCAGACAAAAAAAAGTTTCCTATTATTTAACAAAAAAACTTGTTTTATATGTATTTATTTTGAAAACTGAAGACAATTTCAAACAATAATAATAAAAAAAAAACAAATGAACTGTAGGTTTTTGCTTTTTACTTATTTATTTTTTTTTTTATGTTTCTACATTTTACAATTTCATTGTACAGTTATTTTGTTGTAGTGTTGTTTTTATTTTATCGCCAACGCTCGGTTTTATCCGGCTGTTGACGTCATGCGCCGGACAAAGCCGAGCAAATGCTGAGTTACGTCTGGTTCGTTAAATGCACAAGTACCTACTATTTAAACTGTGGAATCTATTCTATGCATAATTGCCTTTATAAAATAATCCGGAACCATAAATAGACAGTTATTATATTATATGGAAAAATGCGCGCATGAAAAGTAATATTCTTAAGATTTTATTAAACCTGGAAAAGTAAAGGACAAGAAATTCAACCTGGAAAAGTAAAGAACAAGATATTCTAGTAAAGTAAAAAATAAGAATTTTTTAGACTTAAAATATTGCAGCTAAAAATAAAATTTGAATATTGATAAATATTTTATTTATTATTTGCATATGTTGTTGTTTATTGTTGAGTTAGAAAGGGTGTCAATACCTGGATTGAACTTATTTCACCCTATTATTTGCATATATTTATGTAGTGAAAATTGTTTGAATAAAATTAATTCATTAGTTAGTTACTTAGTAGATGGAATTAATAATTTTATAATTTACATAAAAATTAATAATTTTATTATATCATAATTAGGATCATTTAATTCTTTCTAACTCAACAATAAACAACAACATATGCAAATAATAAATAAAATATTTATCAATATTCAAATTTTATTTTTAGCTGCAATATTTTAAGTCTAAAAAATTCTTATTTTTTACTTTACTAGAATATCTTGTTCTTTACTTTTCCAGGTTGAATTTCTTGTCCTTTACTTTTCCAGGTTTAATAAAATCTTAAAAATATTACTTTTCATGCGCGCATTTTTCCATATAATCCATGATTTTTCCAGGCATTGCTATTGTATTAATATATAAATTTATAATATTTATTAATGATTATCAAAAAAAATTAGCTCTCAAACACACATTTATGCAATATTTATCATTCAATCACAGTAGTTCCGAGCCAGGGTCTCTACTTCAGTAGTATGTTCAAGTCGCTACGAGAACTCAATGTGCCACCAGTACTCATCCGATGGATTGAGTATATGGTGAGGCACAGAACAGTTCAAGTAGAACTACTGAGGGCAACTGTTAAAAGGGAAGTAGTTAAATGAAACCCCCAAAGTGGGATTTTATCACCTTTACTATGGAACTGTATGCTGAATCCTCTTTTAAAGGAGTTTAAAAATAGGAATATTTATGCCCAGGCTGCTGCTGATGACATCGCAGTGCTGGTCGCGGGTTCAAAAGCATCATTGGTCAGACGCATTGCCAAAATGGGACTACATTTTTCATCAAATGTGATAACGAAAAATTTGAGTTCATTCAAAGAATATGTATATCATAGAATTCACTAATATTTTTAATCGATAAATTCACCATTTTTTTGCTATAAAATCATAAGGAGAGTTTAAAATAGACTTAGTGGCTTAGTGGGGGATGCCCTTTTCTCTACCCTGCAACCTCTCTCCCACAGAAGAGACATTGCGAGCCTGTCCTTGTTTTATCGTTATTTCCATAGCAGATGCTCGTCTGAACTCCAATCTCTGGTCCCCCCTCGCCAATCTTTCACGAAAAACACCCGTCTAGCTGAATTCACTGTGAAAAATTTCCCCCACTCTATATCTGTGCCTAAATCAAAACGCAGATTCCATGAACAAAGCTTCTTTCTTAGAACTGCACGCCTGTGGAACTCTGTTCCATCTGCCTGCTTCCCTCCGGACTACAACTTGGATGTCTTCAAGTCCAATGTTAACAAATTCCTAATGAACCGCCCCCGTAAGTAAACATTTCAGCAAATCTCCTCACTAACGTAATGTACTTGCAATAACCCTTATCCCTGAGTGGCTTCCGGGCCTTGATAAGTGGTGATCACTGTGTAAAAAAAAAAAAAAAAAAAAAAATTAGTTATTAAAAAAAAAGTTCGGTTTTTTAATTATATAAAAAAAAACGATACACGGGATTGAACCTAAAATCTTTCCACCAACCCCCGGTACTCAAACCGTTACGCTAACATGTCATATTGGCAAAATCGCAGTAAAAAATATTTATATACAAAAAAAGTTATGCAAAATAAAAAAAAAGCGTTAGTCACTTATGTACTTACTCTCCTGTTTGTGAACCCACATATTTTGTTGTAACTTTTTTTCTACTGAACCAATTTTCGAAATTTGTTTTTTCAAAATGTAGCTAATGAGGTGTTCTATCCAACTATATAACCTGTTTGAAATGTGGTTGCAAACGGAATTAGTGGTGGGGTTTTGAATGTGTCTCGATTCATTCAATTTCGGACTTAAGCATATATTCAACCACTACCGTGGTTGAATGATTGGGAAATAAAAGGGGTTACTGATTTTTAACTGATAAAGATTGAACAATAAAGGGAGATAATTCACATTAATTAATGTTTGCGATGATGATGACGCGTTTCATTAATTAATGTTTGCGATGATGATGACGTGACACCGTACGTACAAGCAAATTAATATATAGATCATACAAACTTATTGTACCAGTTGTAAATCTCATCTTTCTATTTCAGAATGAGAGTTCTTGCGATGCTTTTGATATTGCATCGTTTTTGGTAGCAACGTTGGTTTTCTGGGGGTTTTCTTTGCCTTATAACAAATGTATTGTCTTAAAATGTAATTTAAAAGAATTGAATAAAATTGTTATGAATAGTGACGAAAATTGAAAACGAAAACAAATAAATGTGACTTTATCTTTTGAGTAAATAACAATTCCATCCAACAATCTGAAAGATTATCAGTTTGAATACAGACTTAGCCTCTTATTGAACTCAAATAAATGCAGTGTTTATTCAAGTCTTCCCTCTCTGCTTAAATGTCAGTATAAAAAATAAATACCAATGCTGTTTTTGTTCCATTCTAAATTATATTTTTTAATAAATAAAAATTGAAGTATTTTTTATACTTTCCAATAGACAAGAAGTCTAAGAAAGTTTGTAAAAGGTATTTGTCAATGAATTGATAACTTTCCAATTGCTTACAGCTCTATATAAAGTAACGTATGAGTATATCTTTAGATAGTTTATATACACGATTCACTCGTAAATTTATTATGAATTCTGAAACACAGCTGATAGACATAAGAAAAGATCCACATGTTTGTTTAATTTAATTTTATGTAAAATTAAAAAGAAAAGAGTGAAGTCCTTCATGAACATTTTGATATCTCCACTTTTTAAAAAATTAAAACAATAAGCACTAGACATAAATTTAATATGTTTCAGCTTTTTTAATATTTAAAAAAGGGGTTTTCAAGGGGCATAAAATGACCATCACATCTCATTTAAAAAATCAAATATTTGAGATTTGAATTTAAATGTAATTCACAGTTATTAAGACACCAATTAATTAAAATGTCATTGATTTCAATTTCTTTTTAAGACCGCTCAATCTTTAGCATTAAGTTTGAGACATTTTCTGGAATAAGGATCCTAGACATAAGGATTGGTATTATTATGCTTGATTAAAATCATAAAAGTAGTGCAAAACTGTTCTCATCAGGGGAATTCACTTTACCAATCTTGGGGCGAGTACTCTTTATATATATATATATATATATATATATATATATATATATATTGTTACACGCAAGTTGATGTACGATGCAATTACTAGAGTGCATCCCCTAATAACTTCAATATCCATGAAATGCCAAGCATATCTTTTTTTTCTTGTAAAAGTTTTCTTTATTTATCTGTTCAATAAATCCTTTTTTCTCTCTAACCTCTACTTCCCTCCGGATTCTGGCTGTTTCTTGTTTATTGATTTCTGGGGATTTATCTCTTGAGTGCCTCAATTCATAATTAATACTTGATCTATGCAGCACTGTGTCCTCTTTCTGTCCACCTTGAGGGCCATGTTATACCAGGATGTATTTTTTTTCAGGTGATATCCTTTCTCTCTTAGCTATTGCTTTAACCGTCCGACGATGTTCGTCTACCATTCCATTTAAGATCAAATAGGTTTCTTTAACAAAAAAGGTTGCTGGCCTTAAATTATCATTTGGAAGTTGACAGGCCATTACACACAACCAACCAACCAACCATTCCATTTTTCCTGACCTATAGGCTGCCCTGTAATACATTCTTATCTCTCACTTTCTGGAAATTTTCTGAGAAAAAAAAACAGTATCATTGTACATTATCACCTACATTTCTGAACCTTTTCAAGCATCACAATTTTCCATATAATATCACACAAATTGTTTCAAATAACATCTCCATGAAATTATACTTCAGAGCGATTCGTTGTATTCCAATGATAAAAAAAAAGAATCAGTCCACAATCATATTTTCTTATTTAATTTTTTCATAATTCATAATTTATACATACATATATAAAAAAATTACATAATTATGATTGTGGACTGATTAGTCTTTTTATATATATATATATTAAGCATATACACATTGCTCCTTAATATAGGGTAAAGGGTTCTCCCTTTTTAATTTTAACTTTATTGACTCGATTGACGGATATCCCTTTTCTTAGCTATGAATTGTTTCTGACTGGACCATATTTATCAAATCTACTTTTATATTTAAATGATGATATTGACATATATGTCTTAGATCAACGATATTAAACTCATAGAATTATTATTATGCTAGCAAGGCAACCCGGCGTTGCTCGGGACCGTATAAGACAATGAGAAAAATGAAGTTGATTTTGAACATATATGTAATTCTTAGAATAGAGGAATTTTTTATGTCTATGTATCATTTGGCATCTCGAGCAAAAGAATATTTTACTTACCCTAGGACGAGTATTACACAACATATGTATGAAGTAATTATACCTTCCCTAGGACAGGAAATTTGCAGTACGTATATGAAAAAAAACATTCCTTACCTAGGGACGGTAATACACAACACATAGTTAAAATTATTTACATAAGACTAGATTACAAAAAAAATGACAATTGTCTATTGTGATATCCAAACCCTATAACAGGACACAGAATATAAGTACTGAAGGCGAACGCTTTATCTCTACGGTCACGTATAAAATAGAAATATTTTGCCTTTTTAAATTAACTGAGTTGTGTACTGATTTTTCTTTATATGTACATATATATATATATATATATATATGTATATATATATATATATATATATATATATATATTAAGCAAATACACATTGCTCTGTATTATAGGCTAAAGGGTATAAAGTTCGGTGTAAGAGTACGAAAAATTAAAAAGCTGTTTTACTTCTCCAAGTAAATCTAAAGTAGTTGGATTATCTCAAGTAAATAAACATCTTAAAGTAAAAAATATATGAGTCAACATTTATCAAATATTTTTTACGCATTTTTAATAACAAAAAATGTTTTCACTTCAAAGTAAACAATACGTCAAATACATATGATGTTTCGTACGTAAAGGATTTAAAAACCAATAAATATTTTCCCTTAATGGTTGTGAAAAGATTCTAATTATTATAAATATATTGTTCGAAAATATTAATCTTGAAATGGAATGTTAAAAATGTCGGAACATTTATATTTGGATTATTCTGATTACTGTTCTCAACTTAAGTGTTATTTGCACAACGTTTCGTCCGATGTAACCGCCAGCTTTTATCGGGTGTATCTTGGGAATGTCCACAGAATATGAAACAACCCTTTATTTAATCAACGGGGGTAGTATGTTCTCATTCCATCAGCCATGACCGGATAAAAGTCTTAAATAATTCGCAATTGTATTCTTAATACCGCTGCACTGAGGATTGAACCATCAACATCCAGAAGAGTGTCACCGAGAATTGAATTTTACTTAGTACTTCATGTTACTGAACATTCAGATGCAGATTCCCGAGTTCAATCGAAATGTTCTCGAGTTGAAACGTTGTGTGAAAAACACTTAAGCTAAGAACAGTAGTCAAATAATCTAAATAATACAAATCATCAATCTTTATTTCAATGATTCAGAAACATATGTTAGAACATTTGTTGTTGATGCTATTTTTACATACTTTTAATTTTGAATAATGACGTTCAAGAACTTCTGAAAGTGTATAAGACATAGGATCAAAGATACTGATCTTAAATTTGTAGTTAGCATGGAAACTAACCATTTGACTGTTAACACACATCCACACACACACTATATATATATATCTATATATCTATATATCTATATATATATATATATATATTTATATATATATACATATATATATTTATATATATATATATATATATACTTATATATACATATATATATTTATAAATATTTACATATTTATATATATTTATATATATATATTTATATATATACATATATATATATTTATATATATATATTTATATACATATATATATATATATTTATATATATATATTTATATATATATACTTATATATACATATATATATTTATAAATATTTACGTATTTATATATATATATATTTATATATATATATATATATATATATATATATATATATATATTTATATACTAGCAGGGGTTACCCGGCGTTGCCTGGGTGATCGGCCCCCTTCCCACTCCGAGGGGTAACAAAAAAAGTCACCCCTCTGGATTTACATGCTTGGTGCCGGCCTTCCTCCCCTTCAGGGAGAGATAATCCCCAACCTCACCTTCAGGGAGGAGGGTGCCTGGAGGCTTCTCTCCCCCCCCCAAGAAAAAAGTCACCTCCTCCTGGCCTCTTCGCCCCCCCCACCCTTGGGGGGGACACCGGCTCCCTCCTTTGGGGGGAGAAACTGCCAAGCTCCCCCCTTTCGGGTGAGAAAATGTCAGGCTTCCCCTTTTGGTGGGGGGATGGTGGCGTGGCCTTCGTTATAAAGATGGCCGGCCAGCTGAAAAAATGACGTCATCGCCGAGGTCCCAACAAGCAAGATATGTGGAACTCTTAGACTATCAATAATCAACAGTAATTTTTACAGACAGCGTTACAAAACTTCAAAATTGGATTGAAATAAAGAACACGATGATTTATACTGAAACTCATCTAATATTAATAATAAAAAAATAATAAGTTGTTTGTTTAAGTATTATAAGCAATTGATTATTTCGTTGTATTATAGATTTTAAAGATTAGAATGCGTTCTTTAAT